>NW_027104020.1:945352-1477725 GCF_902728285.1 Clytia hemisphaerica
TTTTAATTTCTTTAACATAAAAAAAAATGTCTGATGTAATTCTCCTCCGAAAATACAAGAAATTATATTAAGTGATTGACAAAAGATGTTTTCCTTTTCCTTGCAAAGTACAAGAAATTACTTCAATTAGTTTTCCTTGGAAAATTCAACATATTTTTTTAGGTAATTTCCTTGAAAAATACAAGAAACTGTAATAAGATGATTTCCTGGGAATACAAAAATCGTAACAGGGTATTTTTCCTTGGGAAATACAAAATAAATCCTTGGAAATACAATAAAGTATGTGATTTTCCTTGGAAAATACAAGAAATATGTCTTAACTATGTTTCCTTGGAAAACATAACTAACTGTTCGTAGAAATTTTCCTTTTACATTACTAAAACATATTTCGCATAAGTAAACAAAATATGTGTAATTTCTAAAGTGAAAGCGAGCGAAGCGAGCGTAATAATCATGTTAAAGGGTCGTCTCGGACGACGCCGGGACGGCTAGTAGTTATAATTATGCGAAATTTTAATTATGCTAAAAAAAATAGAGTGAAAAAAAAGTATGATTTGGCGTCAGATAATCAAAAAGTAATATTTGACGTCAATAAAATATTTCAACCAATGAAATTTGTACTTTGACTGAACTATTGCTCAGTTATTCGAAAATTCGACGAAGTTAAGACAGCAGTCCGCAGTTCACAATTTGCTGAATCGATATTTGGATATCATTTTTGGCATCTTATCAATCAACTGATAGTGGATCAACCGAAAGCCCCTGGAGTTTTTACGAAGATTCAAAGAAGTATTTGAGCAAATCAAGACAGTACATTGGCAATTAGAGAAAAAAACATTTTTCTATCGATCGTTTAGTGGGACATATTAAACAATTTTTATCGGATACCGCATTTGGGTTGAATAATTCAGCTACGTGGCCATGGACCGTGAACAGGCTTCGGCCACTGAGACGACTCTACATGCGCCAGAATCTAGCTTAATGCAGGCTCGAACCGCCAGTATGATTGCCAAAAGGAATGAGTCAGAAACAACTCTCACACCGCGTGAATCTATGATCATGCAAGCACGCACAGCTAACATGATCCTAAAGAAGAGAGATTCCACTCTCTTCCATATGAAATCTTCCACGCAACTACACGCCCGGGAATCCTCCATCTTACATCCCAAAGCATCTACTATACTACATCCGAGAGCGTCGAGTGTACTACACGCGAGCGATTCTAGCTCGAGCGATTCCCAGCTTTATTTAAAAGCTAAAACAAAACGCATTGAGCAATTCGAAGCTCGTTTAGGTGACCAGAAACAGGTACGAAAGTTCTTTCCTTGCTACAGTGGAGTCTCTTTAACTCGAACCTCTATAACTCGTCTCTTCAACTCGAATAAGTTTCATGGTATCTTTTCTATTTCTATTTGGTTGAGTTGCAGGAGGCTTTAGAGTCCTATTCTCGCAACTATAGACGCTTACTAATGAGCGTCCCGTCAGCACCTTGAACTGACTACCCAATTCCCCTCACATGGCATGGGTTAACCCGGGCGAAGGAACGTTCACTTGCCAAGTGAACTGCCGTGAGTGGGAATCGAACCCTGGCCGCCTGCACAGAAGCCAAGGTCGACTACCACTATACTACGGCACCTTTAGTAAACAATGCTTTAAAAACCTTACTCCACAACTTGTAATTTCCATGATTTGAACAAAATTGGGTTCCCTGTTTGTGTTGAATTATGGATGCTCCACTGTCATCTTTATATTTTTGTTTTCAAGCACAGAATTTACAATCGTGTACAATTTACCTTATACCAGACTATAATTACGACAAGTTGGTGGAATATAACGCTATCTTTAAACACAGGCAACTTTATATCGGGGAAAAAGTTATAGTAAAAATTAGTCAAGGGAAGAATGGGTCTCTGTCAATAATTTTGTTACAGCCCCGTTGAAATGGAGTCATAAAGAATCATTTTCCTTTCTCTCGTGTTGTAGATAATACTGAAGCAACGTCAACGTTTACGAGATTACAATTCTCAAATCAAAGAGAAAGATTTGAGAATCAACAAACTGACCTCTGAAATGAAAGAAAGAGAAGTTGAATTTGACAAATTTAAGAAGGTCAACAACGAAAAAATTAAGGTAAGACGGTACAAAGTTTTATAGCTTTAAATTTTTGACTTTACCATCATCGGTTTCATTGATATGATTTTCAACGAAAAGACAAACCAATAGACGATATCGGATTTAGATAAATGCAATGCATTCTGGTTTCTAGGGACTCTCAAAGGAATTATAATAGATCAATTATAATAGATTATAATTCCTTTGAGAGTCCCTAGAAACCAGAATGCATTGCATTTATCTAAATCCGATATCGTCTATTGAGGTAATACTTAACAGTCGAATGACTACGGTTGACTCTCGTTAATTCGAATTTGAGCAAGGGGAATCTTATTTGTTCGAATTACAGAGACTAAACAAAGTATTTCAAGAGGGTCACCCCCTAGACGGGAACTGGACATTAGTTCGAATCATTGATGGATTCGAATATATGAGAGTTTGCTGAAAAATAGACGGACAACCTAACTTTTCATATTTTGACTTTAGAAATTGGAAACTGAGGTTAAAACACTCAATGAAAAGAACCAAGGGTATAGTGAGATCTTGAAAGACCAAGACAAATTCTTAAAAAGCTTTCAAAAGGAGCTGACAGAAGAGTTGACGAGTCGTGACATCGCACTGAAAAAGGCTCAAGAGATTGAGGCGAAAAATGCCGAAAAGGCAAAGGTAATACGAATTTTACTTTGTATGTAAATTTTCATATTTAGAAATTAAAAATTTCCGACAAGCACAGAGCACTACTCTATGATTGGATGAATTTGAGATACAACTTCTCAGTTCTAATTCTAATGTAGGCAGTATATGTTAGTATATGGCAACCACATCAGTATATGGTGAAAGACATCAAATCAGTATGAATGAAGATAGGTTTGAATGGCTCTACATCACGAGTCAAAATGTAGCTGATGATTATTAGAACATGAAGCTTAAAGCAAACCACCAACCAATTTATCAAATTGTTTTTCTTTATAGGAAGTTGAAGGTCGGCTCTCTTCAAAAGACGACGAGATCACATCTTTAAAAAAGCGCGTTGAGGCTTTAACAGCGCTCCTCCAAGAACAGAAGCGTGAAAAAGACGCTGAGTTGTCAGGGAAAGAAGCGGCCCTAGAAGCTGCTAACATTAAAATTGCTGGTTTGGAGGATGAATTAAAACAAGCAAGTCAAAAAGACTTGCTTATTGAAAGCCAGGTAAGCGATAATTGGGCAATTTTATATCCATACAGGGTGGACGAAAATTTCCAGGGGGTAATAGGAGAAGAATTATCAGGGGGTATAAAAGGAGAAATTTTCATTTTTCCAGTAGGTAAAAAGTTATTCTAAAATTTCCAGGGGGTAATAAAGACCGATTTTCTTCCGATGATATCGAGACCAATTTACATTGAAATATAATATATCAAACTACATAGTGCTTTGAGTGTACAATAACTTAAGTGGAGGGAAGGAAGTAGCCAACCTCGTCCCCGTGTATCCCGGGTTTCATTTACGTTTCTAACGTACACCAGAGAATACTCTAATTAAAAATGACGCATCGTAAGCATTAAAAAACTGATACTCCATTGGTAAGGAGGCAGGGTCAATCTATTTTGAATGGTGTTTGGACGTCTTCAAATTCTTTCAAATTCACCTTTTAGAAAGAAGAAATAGCGACTAAAAATGAGAAATTACAAAAGTTGGAGGTTAACTTGAAGAGCACTGATGCAGAAAAGGTAGGTATAATTTATCGAATTGGACAATGTTGTTCCATCGCATCCGAATGTATAGCCATATAATTTGACCGGTACAATGAAACTTCGGATCTATTCGAATAAGAATCGGGTCAGGGTCAGACTCAAAATTTTTACCAGGTTTTGATATTTTATGTTTTCTTTGGTGTAAGCTGGTATTTTTTCAACAAACGCAACATTTAAAGGGTCAGTTTATGTAAGTTACTGTAATGCATTTTCAGGGCTAGCCTGGAGAGAGAGAATAAACGATTTTTGAGAAAAAAATATTTTTCCAATATTCTAAATCACTTTAGGAGTAATTTTTACAAGCCAAAGCGCTCGAAAAATTGAAATCACATTAATCTACACAACACGTATTTGTTATAGCTATCACTTGAGGCTGCTCTTGGAGAATTACAAGAAAAACAAGCCAAAAAGGGCTGTAGATTATTCAGTTGTTGGTCAACCATCTTTTGTCGAAAAAAACATGGACAAAAATCAGGCAGAAACGGCCACGGTACAAAGAAAGAAGAAACTGCACTTAGCAGCTCTACCAATTTCAGCCAAGTAGCCTCGAAATCTACCGAAAAGATTGGTCCTGGCTCATCATGCGATATTGTCAAAGATATTGTTAAAGATATCAATAAGGGTGCAGAAAGCTCTTGCAAAGTCGATATTCAACAACGTCAAAACGTTTCGAAAGTGAAAGAGGTCGAACAAGATGTCACCCCAGAAGACAAAACAGACGTCCCTGACAGTGTTCTTGCTGGTGGCGATGACGCCACCACTGGCGGACAACCCGCCCAAAAAAGTACCACCCCTTATGATGACGTCCCATTGATTTATGTTACCGATGAATCTGGCAATTCTCGCCAATTGTAAATTATGTAAAAATACTATTTAATCATTTTATTCTTTTTTTGAAATATATTTATAAACAAAAACCCAAAAGCGAACAGTCTCAATTTCCCTGAGCTTCACAAACTGTCGACGTTAGTTTTCTAGGAAATTGTGTTTTATGAAGTTAGACTTATAATGGTACCTTGGTTTCCTTGCCAACCATATCAATGCTACGGCAGCGAGAACGGCTGCTATGGGAACCAAAACATACAATGCAATGTAAGGGTCGCCTTCGAATTCTGACATGATGGGGATTGGTACTCCTAAATGAAAACAAAGTAAGCAATTGTAATTTCAAAACCCGTTCAATTCGCAGATTATCTTACTTGATTCACTCATCCTCGGTGGGAGGGCATATATGCTTTCAAGAATCTATAATGAAATGCGAAGCTCAGCGTGTTGCTTATTTGTTCTTAAACATTGGAAAATATCAGGCTGGTGATCTTATTAAAAATGTGTATTATTAAGAATATGCACCCAGAACCTTTCTCGTGTAGACAAAAAATAGACGATTGTGAATCTTTCACGTTTCTTACAGATTAGGTGAGCAAAAAAGTTCACTCACCTAGACAGTTTCCAATACAACTTTCTGATTCATATGCCGGATCGATACATGAATCCAAGTTACACAACCGTGTTCGGAAGCGGGTTCCAGCGCCGCATGAATTGTTACAACCACTCCAATACGTCCATTCCGTCATTAAAGTACCTTTGTAAAAAGAATGGGAAAATCATTGAAGACTGTCCATTTCAAATTCTGAATTCAAACAGTGGGTTAGTATCTCCCTAGGGTTTGGTTTATATTATACTATAAGAATGCTTATCAACTTATCTAAGGGCCTTGATTAAATTCTAATGAGACCTGATGAATAAACTGCAATTAAGTTGTGAATTGTTTTACCGTAAATCCTCGAATAAGTATAGTCTATCTTAGGGTGGAAAATGACATCCGAAAGGATCGTGTAGATGCTAATCAGAAGGAAAATTCCAATGAAAACCTATCAAGTTGATTGTTTGTTAACGTAACTTACCAAATACAGCCACAGGGAAAGGTACGGATACAGTTGCACCTGCATTGGATGCATGACAAAGATATACACCATCATTGAATTCTTCCTTCGGTACCGTCAAAACGGAACCATTCTGAAAGATACCATTTTCACCGTATTTAGTCCAATAGAATTCTGGTTGTGGGTCACCAGAAGCAGCGCATGTGCAAGTCGTCACGCTACCGGAAGTCACGCAAGTGGGTGTTACCGTGATGTTGGGCGGAACTTGAGATAAGAAAAGTAGTTTGTTTTACCAATCATTTTACAAATTAATAGACACTAAGTCTTAATCGGACCCCTGAGAAAGTATGGACCAATGAAAACCTGAGATTTTGTCATGTGTACTGACTCATATAAAAGCCCTTAGGAAGTGAAATTGATATGTTGAATCTCTTAGCCCACCGGCAATCAATTTTAAAGTTGAGAAATTCTTCGGGTCAATGGAAAGATAAGAGTGTTAAAAACAGAAGACACTGGTATCGATATTAAAATGAATTTGGCTATACAACCCTTAAAAATATCTGGTATTCAGATTCGATTCTTTTAAATGAGTTGAAAAGAAAGATACTTAAAGCCCATTAATTTTAACACTGTGCACCATTTTTGCTATCATGTAGAAACCACTCTCAAGGAAATTACTATAATTACGTTGACATGGTTTTCACATGATGGCCAAAAAAGAGTGCTACCACATTTAAGGTGAATTGATGATAAAATATTAAGATCAAATCAAAGGAATGTATGCTGAAAGAAACTTACTGGCAACGATCAATTGGACAGTGAAATGATCCAAACTGGTTCCTTCACTGTTGGTGGCTGAGCAATTATATAAACCACTGTCTGATGTCTGCAAAACAAAAAGTGAATACACTTGATTCTGTCTAACTTTTCGAATTATAGAATGGTTTCGGATTACAGAGAGTATTTATGGTATTGATTGAGCAAAGGGAATGAGAATTGCGTCAGTTAATGAATCCTATTTTCTGACAGTTGAAAATAAGTTTCAAAACGGAATCAGTTCAAACTATTCTGGTAATTTTACAACCGTTTTATCCACAGTAAAGTCTCTTTAACTCGTGCCTCGGATATCTCTTTAATTCGAACAGGTCTTGGTCTTTTCAGGTAACAACAGGTAACAAACCCTTATAAACAAGAGTGTATAACTTGATTTTCTGTAACTCGGAAAAAGTTCCCCACACGTGTTCAAGTTACAGAGTTTACACTGTAGTAGGTTACTTTTACTGTCAAATCGTCAAATAGCAAAATAGGGCCTTCTGATGTCTAATTCCTGAATCATTTTTCTCCGAATCTGTGTCTTCTTACCGCTGCAGAGCTGATTGCCAGGGAATCTCCATTATTATTTGTTCCATCAGGTGATACCCATGTGTATGAAGGAATGGGATTGGCTAATGCAGAACAATTCAAGATGACGGAATCCCCTTCACCAACAACCACTGTTTGTGTGAGTGGGTTGAATGTCGGTAAAACTGAAAAACAAAAAATAAAGTTGCTTGATTGAAATAAAAAGTACAGTGAAGTCTTCATAACTCGAACCTCTATTATTTGGTCTTCATAACTCGAACCTCTAATACTCGGTCTTCATAACTCGAACCACTAATACTCGGTCTTCATAACTCGAACCTCTATTATTTGGTCTTCATAACTCGAACCTCTAATACTCAGTCTTCATAACTCGAACCTCTATTACTCGGTCTTCATAACTCGAACCTCTAATACTCGGTCTTCATAACTCGAACCTCTAATACTCGGTCTTCATAACTCGAACCTCTAATACTCGGTCTTCATAACTCGAACCTCTAATACTCGGTCTTCATAACTCGAACTCGAACTCTAATACTCGGTCTTCATAACTCGAACCTCTATTACTCGGTCTTCATAACCCGAACCTCTATTACTCGGTCTTCATAACTCGAACCTCTATTACTCGGGCTTCATAGCTCAAACCTCTATTACTCAAATGTCTCCTTGTGTGTTCCACTGTATTGCTTTTGATAACAGACCCAGCGCAAAATTTCTATTAACAAAGAAGAATCCAGGATTCTTTCAAATCTCGTCCCCGTGTATTCCAAGCTTTATTTACATTACTGATGGAAGCCATAGAATATTATCTGGCGCTACCAGTAAGCATGTACTAGTAATCTATTAACAGTTTTTTCATGGTTAATTATGTACATATCGTAAATCCTCGAATAAGCGCCCGGGCGCTTATTTAATTTTTCAGGCTCTAAGGGGGGCGCTTATTCGAGCGGGGCACTTATTTTTTTATTTCAGAAATTCGTATACCAACAAATTCGGAATCTGCTTAAACTTAACTGTTTCAAAGGGTTGATTTTTCAAAAAGGGATGAATAAAAGAAAAATTGGAAAAATCCAATTGACAATTTCTATCATTTTATTCTTAATCGCTTTCTTTCTTTTTAAGACACAAGTATCTACTCAATATCTTATTCAATCAATAACAACATTCGAATAAGGAGGGGGCGCTTATTTGAGCGTGGCGCTTATAATATTATTTTAACTAAAAGGGGGCGCTTATTCGAGCTGGGCGCTTATTCGAGGATTTACGGTATTCTAAAACTGCTTGTTTTTTGCGAAACAATGTTTCAGCAAATCTAATGAGGTTATATATCTACCAAACTTTGAAATATCACAAAATTAGCTAATCCCATTCATTAAAACGATTCTGCATGCATCAGTTTTATGAGGACTTTTTGACAGTAGAAATTAACTTGCAACACAAGTATGAGTAAGTAAGTAAACAACTACAAGTTTAGGCTCACAAAAACTGAATGAATGTGATACAGTTGACCCTCTCTTATTCAATCTTTAAGGGACCAAGTATTTTCTTCGAATTAGAGAAAGATTCGAATTAGAACAAGTATTCTATTTGACTTTCTACCTGAGGAGATTTCAATTCGAATTACAGAAAAGCTCGAATAATAGAGGTTCGAATTAGAGAGAGTTGACTGTACAAATGAGAAAGTTCTTCATCAAAAAGAGCAACAACTTACAGTGTACGTTCAATATTTCTTCTTGACTGCTTTGGCCAGCAACATTCTGCGCCAGACACGTGTACGTTGCAAAGTCTGCACTCTCAATACTAGTAATGGTCAACCGGCTCTCTTTCACTACTTTGTCCGCCGTGGTAGAAATCGTCGTCGTCGTGTAATCGGACACGCTTATCGGCACGCCGTCTTTCTGCCACGTAGCGGTTGCTTCAGGGTCACTTTCGAATCGACAAACAAAGGTTTCAGATCCACCGAGAGTGGCGTTCCGTGATCCAGACATTAATCCGGGTGCGATGAAAGTCGGAGCATCTAGTAAACAAATTATTGAAATAGAGTTGAGTTAGACCATAAGGCAGAAAATTTCAAATTAGCATTTAAGATATTTTATTGACTACAGTGGGATCTCTATAACACGCACGGGGAACGCAAATTTGTTCGAGTTAAGGAAATTTCAAGTTATGGAGTAAGGTTTGTGAGGCATTATTAACTAAAAGGAACAGAAAATTCGTTCAAGGTTAAGAAGACATTCGAGTTATAGAGGTTCGAACTATGGAGACTGTACTGTACATCTTTAAATGTAGACCTCCAAACAGGACGTAGCTTGACAAAATATAAAAAACCGATTACCTTATTACACAAATATTACTAGGAAAGTATTTAACGGCCTTGAAAATTTGCATGATCTGAAATTAACACGAATTTTTCAGCGTTTTCAAAGAAACAACGGCTGGTTTTAATGAAGGGGGTTTTTATTGACACGAAATTTTTCACTTCGTGTTAAACCCTATTCAACCTAGGCTTTTAGGGGCGGTTCAGAACTAGGGGGGGGGGGGCTTTTCCTGTACCACCCCTTAACTTTTGATCTAGTTGGTCTTTTTGGGTGAAATTTGGCACACAAGATCTTTGTCACGTAAGGTAACTTTTGACAAAAAATTTTTTTGATGACGTCACTCATCATGCCCAAGGTGAGCAAAAACCGAAAATTTCCTTTGTTCTTATAAATAGCTATTGTATTCTAACAAAAGCTTTAGAACAAAGTTGTCTGAGTTTAAAATGCTTATTTTATCCTAAATATTCAATAAATTACGGTTTAAACGATATATTAGACATTGAAAACAAATTTGTATTGGAAAAGTGTCAATTTTTGTGACACCTTACTGTCAGAAATGTCATCATACTCAAGGTGTGAAAATTTTTAGGTGTCAAATTTTTTTTTATTTTGAAGCTAAATAAAAGTTAGGAATTTACAGAAAATTTCAAGGCAAAAGCTCTATTATTTCAGGAGCTATTACCAATAGTTTGACGTCCGAACAGAAAGAGCCCCCCCCTAGGCCGAATAGGGTTAATAAAATGACTAGTAATATTCGTGTAATAAAGTATGTTTCTACTAATGCTTTGACGTAATCTATTTCACAGATGAATCGGACCAAGAAATACCGCATACACGTTTTTTTATAAGAACATCCAAAATTTCTGAAGCCTTCGGATGTTCTTAACTTTTTAAGTTTTAAGCCTAAAAATGTTCTTAATGTTCTTATTTTGACCATTTTGTGGATATTTTTGAACCTTTTCCTAAAAAATAGGGTGTTTTTGAGTCGACAAAGCCTTAAAATATTCTTAACATTTTTGCCAGCGAAGCCTTTTGTTCTTATATAGTTTGTTCTTATAAAAAAAAGCGTGTACTCTCACAAACTGTTAAGCTGATAAGTTCTTAAATATGTCATTTCAATTTACAGAAAGTTTACTTAAGTCCAAACATGACGTTAGATGAACGTTAGAACAACGTTGTGTACCAGCTGGAATTAGCTCTAGTTTAGAGGCCCGACTTTATATCTTATTCTAATTGATAGAGCAGGCAATGCCGCGCTCTAGAATAAAATAAGAGCCAAAAGAGATGTTTTTGTTTTGGATAGAAAGTTGACAGAAAAATTCTTCGATTGAAACAGATTGAAAGAAGTCATTACATTGAAAGATGCAAATTGACATTAAAAGAGATCAATGGGATGACTTTGGAAAGCAAACTTTGTTTAAACTTAATTTCGAAATTAGAATAGGTAGGTAAAAAGTAGATTATGCTATGGTCTAAGACAAATCACTATAGCTAAGAAAAAAGCCCAAGGCCGAAGAAAATTCGCAAGCGATTTTTTTGCTGAAAAAAGATTTTACAGCCGGTTACAGGCAGTTTGCCAGCCGTTTCCTGCGTTTACTATTCCTTTGTAACGGACAATAACATCGTCTAGACGAAAAGTGGGACATCTAAACAAGAGTTTCACTTACATTGTACATTGATATTGATCGGGTCCGATTGTGCCGAACCCAAATCATTCTGTGCTCTACAATAATACATTCCTTCATCCGTTCTTTCAATTCCTGCTCCATTAGCTTGGAAAAGCAAAGAAGTGTTGAAAACTCTCTCATAATCTTCATTAGGGACTGTTTGTGTTTGCTGAGATATAAGATCAGTAACCGTTTGGTAAGTCACACCCCCGTCTGATGAGTAGAACCATTGAACGTTGGAGACTGGGTTGGAATCGATGTTACACGTGAGTGACGGCCATGAATACTCGATCACATCTACTGTTTGGTTACTGATCGGAAAATGCGGAGTCACAATTGGTGGGTCTGAAAGAAATGATAGACGGGATTATAGATTGAAAATATCTCACTCTTTTGTTTCTCAAGTTGGATCCTATCGTTTTCTTTAAAATAAAATAATGACGACTTTAATATCTATAAATTCATGGGGACAAAAAGATCAAAAATATTGAAACTCTGAAAGAAATGATAGACGGGATTATAGATTGAAAATATCTCATTCTTGTGTCTCTCTTATATCGTTTCGTTTGAGTTAAAATTTTGACGACATTCAAACCAATCAATATATCATGGAAACAACAATTAAAAAGATTGATAGCATAACAACATTCAAAATCAGTTATTCAAAATCTGTAATCAAAATTCTACATATCATGTCTTAGAATCTCAAGAATTGAATTGAACTTGAACTTGAAAAAGACAGGTCGGAATGTCGTTTTAAACCGGTTATGTTTTATTTTGATTTTGGTTATACACGTCTGAGGGCTTTTATGTTTCACTACGAAGAATCTACAAGATTAGGTCAATTTAATTTTAAAGGTTTTGTTTTTAAATAAGAGTGGTATCGTTTTCTTACTCATCAATTTTAATTCACAAGCTTTTTCGCATTGGATTGACACGGATGTGGAGTAAGATGGTCAGAAAGAGGAAAAATTGCTTATATCAGCATAATATACAATAGGCAGACACCGTCCTGATATGAAATATGTGTCTGGTATGAAACGGGAACACTTTTGTAAAAACAAAACCTTTAAATAAAACTACAACGGTAAAGAAGAAACAATCCGCAAAATGAAAATACTCACAGCAAACAATTAATTCAGTTTCAACTTCTTTGGTTCCCCTGTTGTTGGCGGCTTTACACGTATAATTCCCCGAATCATCTTTACTGGCACTCTGGAACGTCAATAATGACGTCATGTTTGTTTTGAAACTATCTGATGAAGTCGTACTCGTTGTGATGTCATAATCGGCATTGTTTGATAATAACGCGCCATCTTTATACCATTCGATTGTTGATGCTGGGTTGCTATGGACTACACATTCTAAATATTGTGGTCCAGTTCCGGCATTGATTTTGCTGGTACTCGAAAGAGTTACACGTGGTGAATCTAAAGGAAAGTTTGAAAGTATATGTGATGAAGAGCGCTTACATCTAAACATGGAATTTTGGTACCAACAGCACACACCATTTTAGCCTCCTTTGTACCGTACAGCCAGGTACAGCATAAAGCGAAAATTGGATTTTTAAGAAGATGGTGAAACCTCCATTTTTATTTCAAACTCAGGTAAGTTATGACATGTCTCAAAAACATGGCAAAAAACATCACACCTCATACAAGGGTGTTACGTAATTGTTTATGCCCTCATAAGCGCGAGAATGATTTATAATCGAACCAAACTAGAAATTTGATTTTTTAGTAAACTCATTAACTCTAAACCTCCTCATTCAGCTCATTCTTCTGATAGATGTCGGGAAGCTACAATCAAATATTTTGGAAGGATAGAGTTTTAACTCTAAGTTTTAACATTAGACGGCGATATTCTCGCCGAACTTTAAATTTCTAAAAACCAAAATTCTCATTATATTTTGACCCAGATTCTACTCACATAGGACGATGACATTGACTGGAGTTGATACAGAGCCATGTTCGTTGGACGCAGTGATGTTGTAAACACCTCCTTCCTCAGGCGTGGCCGATGTACTGGAATAAGTGCTTGACCGGTATATGTCGTAAACGGTCCGTGGTTGACTATCAACTTCCGTTGTGGCCGAAGGAGCCAGTACCGTATCATTGAGGGTCCAGGTGTAGGTGACTTCAGGGACACCACGAACCTCGTACATGATGTTGAATGGATCGCCTTCGTTAACGGTAATATCTGTCGGTACTGTTTCTTCAATGGGAGAATCTGAAGCAAAGATACAAAGATTATTTGTAATTACAGGGTTCCACTATTTAGCATTTCATGCATCACTTAATAAAATCAAATCTTTGAAACATACGTTTGCGATAATAACGCATTATTTGGAATTGAAGTGTATTTCTAGAAAACGATTTCTTACTTTAAAAGAAAATTTTTTGAATGTTCAAAAAAATCTTACATGCAACAGACAAACTCAAAGGTTCTTCGTCATGTCCAATGAGATTGACAGCTTTGCACGAGTACAATCCGACATCTGTCAACCGCTGAACATCTTTGATCGTCAAGTTGGATGAAACTTCAGTATAGTAGTCATGATTCGTTGTCGTTTCATCAATCTTAAAATTTCAATAAAAATACAATTTAGGATATAAACAGCTGAAAAGGCTTCTGACTTCACGTCACTTTTAAAACAGCTGATTGCTTGCAAGTGACGTATTGGGTAGAAAAAACAACAGAAAAATGACAAAATTCCACGTGGTGCCATTGCATGTACCATTGATACATTTGAGTGGAAGGCGCTGGAAAGAGCTTTACCTACACAAGGATAGGTATTTACTAAAAAGCTCAAAATTTAAGTTTTTTACTCCAGCGATAAATGTGATATACTGAGGTACAGTGTCACAGTGTTTTTAAATGATCTCAAAGAAGCAGTACTAGATAAGAACCAAACAAAGTTCCAAACAAACATGCGACTTGTATAGAATGAGGAGAGCAGAAGCTTACCTGATAGTCAGTATCGGTGCTCAAAGGACCAGTGCTTCCATAGAACCATTGAATGGTTGGTGCAGGCTCAGCATGTGCGATACAACTTAATGTCCCATCATCACCTTGGATCACACTGGCGTTCTTCGTGTAACTGATAATCGGAACATCTAAAAAGGTTAAAGGTTTATATTATAGAATTTTCGAAAATTTTCTTCCATTTTCCTAAAATTCCCTATCCTTAGACAAGACCTTTTTTACAAGTTATGTTTCGAAACTAAAAGGTTTCGTAAAAATCGAGAGTTTTCCGAACGTTAGAGGGACTATTTAAAATTTTCTGACCTTTGGAGCCCTTAGAGAGACTTTAAAAGATAAAAAAAACGATCCTTATCGTCCACACATACCCAGCAGCAAATTTTGGCCTAAGTACCTTCCGGATGAGTTTGTAGTTAACTGTACCAAAATGGGGGTCCTGTAACTCACTATTCCACACCCCCTATAACAACTGAAGAAAACTTTAGCTAAATAAGGAAAATACCTAAAAAAATACGCCGTGCCTTTCTCAGTGTAAAAGTGGACACTGCTGCTAAATAGATTTCAGCTTTTAACCGTGATCTCACCAATTTCATAAGGAAATCTTACGACAAAGGAAACCATTCATAAACTATACATACATTGAACAACCAATGTTGCCAGCTGACTGGTTACACATCCAAGCAGATTACATGCTGTGACATTATACTGACCAGACATAGTGCGGTCAGCTGCGGAGGAATAAGGGAGGGAGGTCTGCTCCACTGTATACCAAGTCGGGTCTGCATTATTGACTTCAGTCACTGATGGGGAAGTAGCCAATGGGATGCCATCTTTATAATAAGTAAGGGTTGCGGCTGGACTTGATTCGACGACTAAAGTGAGTGGTGTTAAGGCGTCGCCTTCGGTTAGACGGATTTCTGATGTTGGGTGGTCTGTTGTAATCACAGGTAGATCTAAAATGAACAAAAATTGAAATTAAACATGCGTTAAGAGGAAAACAAGAGAGTAGGTTCCGGTCAAAATCTAGGCGCAGAATTAAACATTCAACAGTCTCGATTTCCAGACCATTATTCTTATTACGCAAAATAGGGGTAATTCTCCTACAAAGTAAAAAATAGAAGTATATCTGCCATAAAAAAAACCACGCGAGAGAATGTTTGAATAATTTTTTCTCTTTTGCAGTACTGTTTTCTTTTGCAGTACTGTTCACCTTTTAGTGTTTGATAATTAGGTGAAGCTGATTATTGACCTGAAATTTTAAATTATTAGTCTAGATCTAGACTAAATTAAACAAGGAAAAAGCCATAATAATGGAACGCAATCTTTACTTTTCATTCATTCCAGAAACTTACCACCATGAAAGTGAGTTATGCTTTGACAGATAACTAGGCTGTCCATATCACAAGAGGAAATCATTATGGATGAACTTTAGCACCATCATGCACTTATTGATTGAAAATAAAAACCTGTGAAAGAAACTTACGGCAGACGGAAACATTATAAGCAGCTGTGGTCGTGCCTTTGCTATTAGACGTCGAACATTCATATTCATTGCCGGCAGTTTTGCCAATGTTCGTGATGGATAAAGTTGAAGTTACACTAGACGAAAATAGACTGGTGTAGAGTGTGGTCTGAGTGATGGTGTTAGCCCCACCGTCTGTTATGGTGACGCCATTATGTTTCCAAGTGATTGCTGCTGGTGTTGGGTTGCCAAGGAACGTACATTCGATTTCCAATGTTTCAGTTTCGTTAACATGTGTATTTTGCGGAATGATGGTCGTTAACACCGGTTTGACTTGAAGCAAGAAAATCAAGAAAAAATTTTTAATATGTAAGGCCGTTTGTAATCACATTTTCAAGTCTCTACCATTGGTTAAAACCTCTCGAGAGTGATCGGCACTGTCGGATTTAAAGACAATAGAGCAAGTACGTCGGAAACATGCGAAAGAGGAAAAAGCTTGTTAAAAGACAATGAAATCACAATTACAAATCTCTTCGTCTGATAAGTTCGACAGGGCCTATGGTTGGTATTTCTAAAAACGATGTAATAGTCCATACTAAAAGGGAAAATTCAAAATAATCTCTTTCGCGTTCGAATTAGAGAGCGCCAACTGTACTAAAATACTTACATTCAACGATGACATTCCAAATATCAGTTTTGCAGCCAACCAGATTGCAGGATTGGATTTTGTAGACACCGGAGCTGGTGTAATCCACCGCTGTTTTGGAAAGAGAAGTTTCTTGCACTGTTTGGAAAATATCCTGTGAGGTTGTTGTATTGACCATAGTATGGTCCGAACCAATGAGTGTATCGTTGAAGTAATAGTAGAAATTTGAGTAAGGGTTTGAATAGAAGGATGGAACTTGTAGAGATAATGGATCGCCTTCGTTCAAATTGATTGTATCAATTGTATCTGGGCTTCCCTGATCTAAAATATTAAAGCAAAGTTTAAAATGATGAATACACCTATAATGCAATGAAAAAACGTCGAACAAAATATGAGATATGAAGGCGGTCTTTTTTACTGGCTTTACAGCTTAGTCAAGAGAATCGTGGTCTAAGATTTAGATTCGTGGAGAACTAATAATGAATATCCGATTTCAGAGAATGCTCCATCTATAAGTTTACAAGTAAAGAGGGTTTAACTCTGTATTAGACAGCCAACTTTTAGCCCTGTCTATTCTGATTGTAATCTATAATTTGCAGAGAGTTGGCAGTCTAAAGTTAGTCGGTTGTCCTCTTTTGACCTCAATGCAACATCAGTCTATTACAAACAAAGATTTAAACTACAAGCTTTTTCGGTCCAATTGTTGCCTACTATAACAATTAGAATAGGGTAGGGCAGAATGTAGGTCATCTAAACAAAGCCTTAGCGAGTTAGAAACTTAGTTCGGTTACTTACAGTAGACGACAAGGACAGTTGAGATATTTCCCTGTTCCAATCCCGAATCTGCAAAACATTGATAATTTCCAGCATCCGTTCTGTTGACGTTGGTGATATTCCATGCACGTTCTACCAATGCATATTCTGCCGTGTTCTCAATGACGTCGTCACCGAACGTGTATCGTACGTCAACTGTAGCGACACTCCACGTCACCGTTGCAGCAGGATACGATTTGACGCGACACGAAAGGGAGACGTCAGTTGATTCGTTGACGTAGTAATATTCTTGAGGGTGATCAGGACGTGCGAATGTTAAATTATCTGAAGTAACGAAAAGTTTCATTGAACACATTTACCTAAATCATCATAATTAACCATTTTTTTGTCTAGTCTTTGTAATATTGTCAAATCTGATACATCAATCCAGACATCGGTTTATCTAGTAGAGCTAGAATAAAAGGTATTTAAAAGACAGACAAAAGAAACATCATCCCTTAAATATTTCGAAATTTTAACCCGTTCTTGATACGCTGTGGGCCCTCAACAACAAAAGAAGGTATAATGTTTCTTTTGTTTTTAAGATTGATTGTAAGGGATTTTCATAAAACTTACAAATGATGCTTATTAACGTCTTATTGGTATCCATAGCAGCAATATTTCCCGCCAGTGTGTTTTTGGCTTCACATGTCCACTCTCCAAAATCTTCTAACTGCACGGTCGTAAACAACAGCGAATGATAGGTTGTCAAGCTGTCTGATAATTTGGTTTCATCACTCACCACCCTCCCGTCTCCCGGCACAATGTAAAGGGTTCCGTTGAAATACCAATCGATATCCGGTTGTGGATTACCGGTCGCCGTACAATTAATCTTGAGGTTTCTTTCATATTCGGTTGCCGTAATTTCAACAGGTGGGAAATCAATAATGGTAGGTGGATCTGTGGATAGAAAATGAATAGAAAAATCATGCTACTTAAAGCGGGACTGCTTTTTGGAAAGAAGGACATCAAAGCTTTTCAAGGTCAATTATTATATACCTTATCGGGGAAAAATTGGTCACTTGGTAAACGCATTAAGGCCGGGGAGAATTTTCGTCGGGGAAAATATTCGTCACTTGTCCAAAATTTCGTCACTTTTCCCCGACGAAGTTTTCCCCGATAAGGTGTCATATTATTGCATAATAGCTTATTTTCACAGCAAAAAGTCACGAACATCAAAACAAATGAAGAGACTGAACTTACAAAGTACATCAACAGTTGTTGCAAAGCTGACATTCCCCAAACTGTTGGACGCAAGGCATGTATATACACCAGCATGGTCCGTCGCCACTCCGGTGATTCGGAAATTACTAGTTGTGTGGTAAGAATCTGGTTGGTTCTCAGCATTGGTGATAGTATGCGTTGCATTAGGGGTAATTTCTACACCATCTTTGTACCAAGTGAATGTTGGTAGTTCGTTACTCGTAGCAACACATGATAAACGCAAGATGGCATCCTGGTTGACTTGCTCCAATGCGTTTGGGTTTGCTGTCAGTTCTGGTGGATCTAATGGGGAAGAAAACGCAAAGGTCATGCTGTAGAGCCGTGTTAGTATATCGGAGTCTCTACAACTCGAATGTCTCTTTAACACAACAAGTTTTATCGACCCTTTAGTTAACAATGCCTTACAAACTTTACCCCATAACTCGAAATTTCCTTAACTCAAACAAATTAGTGTTCTCGCGTTCGAGTTATGGAGACTCCAATTTATTTCGATTATTTCAATGGAAGAGTTACCAAGGTTAGAAACACGTTTTAAGAATCTCTTAAAAAGATGCTTACCCCCTGGATATCGTATTTGTTGCTTGAAAAGACACTTTACCCCCTGAAATTCCGCTCCCTTGTAGATATTTAACCCCCTGTATACCCACTTTTGAACAAAAATCGTTAATAGACCTTATCGGAGTTTTTGATTTTTCTAAAAAAGCGATGCATTGTAGATTGTTTCGGGGGTATTACAATAGAAATCTCTTAGGAATTCCTCGAGGGAATTCTATTGTAATACACTCGAAACAATCCCACAATACATCGCTTATTTAGAAAAATCAAAAACTCCGATAAGGTCTATTCCCTGCTGGATATCCAATATCCTCAACAGGGGGCACGGAATATTTCTGGAAAAGCCCATAAGATTATGGTGTATTTCTGTTCAATCATGGGTATTTTTAACATTTTTATAAAAATCATCCTAATCAGTATCCATTTTTTATCAGTATTTTTGATGTGCGTGTGTATCAAGATTACGTCGTTAGTTAAGATTACGTCATTATACTCGTCCAAAAAAACCAGAATTTACCCCCTTAGTTTGCTCGGATTGAATAAGAAACACGTAATCTACACATATCAAGAATTGATTGAAATTCTTTATAATGCAATGTGTCTTTGATCTATGAAATAGACCTCCAAACACTCACACAGGGCACAGGATTTACGGTAGCCTGTTAGACGAAAACCGCTTTTTTATCGCCTGTTATTTTTTACTGCGGAATCGAATTGGTCGAAATTGACGCAACGGATGAAAAAAGTAGAACTTCCTTCAACTTTTTTTCTTGTTTGCGCGAAACCTTTTTATGGCGTGATCTTTTTTTCAGGCAAAAAGGTTAAAAAAAACTGTCACCCGTTTCGCGCGAAAGTGGAGACCAGTCTTTAAAAAGAAAAAAGGGAGAACTGCGTGCGGGGGTTCAGCGGATGGGTTTATTAAGATCCCAGTCTACATGTTAGAATAAAGGTTCGTGTTAGAGTATTGACGAAGTCTGACTTTCAAGGGGAATTGGATTTTCATCGAGTAATGCGTATTGAATAATAAAGGAGCGTCGCTTATGAGAGTTTCTTGGTTACGTTCGCTTTCGAGATTATGACGCGTATCGAATAGTAGATCGTCGCTCATGAGTTTCTTCGTTATGGTGGCTTTTAATATCATCGAATTATGGCGCGTATCGAAGAGTAGATCGTCGAATCAGAGAGCTACAACTGTTTTTATAATCTATTGAGACATTGGAACGGCGACCGTGAACACGAGCCAAAATGGAAGATCATCTATTGAAAAGCTTAAGCAAAAACACAATTACACGGGGCGATTTATATTACTGGTATCACAGAGTGCACAAGAAAATTCGAGCGAAATATTGGGAAATAAAGAACTAACTTACAATTGCTACACGGTGTTTCATTCTGGCGAAGTCTTCAGGCAATGCAGTGTATTGTAGATATTATTTCATTTTATTTATTTGAAATACAATCTACAATACACCTGCATTGCCTGAAGACTTCGCCAGAATGAAACACCGTGTAGCAATTGTAAGTTAGTTCTTTATTTCTTGATATTACTGGTCTATGAATAATAGACGTCCAAAAAATGACAACATTTGAATGCCACATTCGACCAAGGGAAATATAAAATTGAAAGAAAAACTCTACTCTTATTATGTGTAAAAGCAGATAAACTGCTTGTGGTTTGGGAATTGGTTAAATTGGAAATACCCTGGTAAGTTGGGAATTACCAGTTGAACTTCATCATTTTCTGTACAATTAGGCTACGTCATATTTTCCTTCTTTTCGAGCGTAAAACTCCTACTCACTGAAACAATAGAGAGTTTCGAAACCTAAGCTAATCAGCTGTGTTTTAAACATTCTTTTATTGGAATCTCTATTGATAAACATCTTTTGTGAAAGTTGTCTACTCTTAGGTTCCAAATAAACGGGGGGGTTCGAATAAACGGGGGGGTTCGAAAATTTTCTAGATTTTAATAAACGGGGCGGGGGGGGGACCTAATTGCCGGGGGGTTGGAAATTGTACTTCTGAAACCCAAAAATAAGGTGAAAATAGGCTAAAATCAGGCTATTTGGAGCAAAATAAGGGGCCTTCTCTTTGACAGCTGAAAATATTCTTAGAGATTAATAAACGGGGGGGTCCTAATAAGGTCCGGGGGGTTGGAAAATTTTCGAAAAATTAACAAGCGGGGGGGAGGCGTTTATTTGGAACCTAAGAGTATTATGTTTAAACCTAGTCTACACAATAGACAGCTCCAGGCTTTTAGACCTTACTCTTGGTCTATAGGCACTGCTATAGGCGGCCACTAGTGACCCCCACCGGGAATTGCTTATTAATAGGTTTAAACATAATAGACAACTTTCACAAAAGATGTTTATCAATAGAGATTCCAATAAAAGAATGTTTAAAACACAGCTGATTATTAGCTTAGGTTTCGAAACTCTCTATTGTTTCATTAAAACCTCAGTGCGCATGCAATTTATCTGAAGAATTTCAATATTCAAAACAAGAGCAGTGCTCATATCCCGAAGAGTAGGAGTTTTACGCTCGAAACGAAGGAAGATATGACGTAGCCTAGTTTAAACCTCTATACAATAAACTACTGTACAATAAGATAACAAGAGTACCGAGTTAGTATATGAGGCCCCCCCAGCGGTTTGCGTGATGGCGTGATTGGGACTTTTTTCTTGCGTGATGGCGTGATTGGGACTTTTTTCTTGCGTGATGGCGTGATTAGAGATTTTTTGGCGTGATGGCGTGATCAAGATTTTGGCGTGATTCGTGATAGGGCAAAAATTTAAGGCGTGATGCGTGATTTGGGCTATGTTTCGCTATTTTTTGCATGATGACAAATTTTAGCGATTTTCGTGATGCGTGATAGAGAAAATTTTTTTGCGTGATGGCGTGATTAGGGGTGCCGCTGGGGGGCCTCGTATATGGAAGAAAATGAAAACAAACTTTACAACGGCATACCGGAAAAGTGGGATAGGGGAACCCGGGAACCTAAGTGGGAACTCTAAGTGGGAGCCCTAAGTGGAAACTCTAAGTGGGAACCTAAGTGGGAACTCTAAGTGGGAACCTAAGTGGGAACTCTAAGTGGGACCCTAAGTGGGAACTCTAAGTGGGAACTAAAAAAATATAAAAATATCGCTTGATGGGATAGGGATAGGCTGCATCTTAATGAGCAACCAGCTACATCTTAACGAACAACCAGCTACATCTTAATGAGCAACCAGCTACATCTTAATGAGCAACCAGCTACATCTTAATGAGCAACCAGCTACATCTTAATGAGAAATCAATAGCAAAAAAAATATTGGAAAGGCTTCCATGAACTCTAGTTTTTAGATGTCAATGTACTTTTTACCCGGGGGGGGGGGGGAGTGGGTTTACCAACTGACGGTATGTGCGGCGAAAAAGTTGGCTTTTAGAATCGCACCCTTACAGTGCAGAAAAAAATCGGTGAAATTCATACCCTTACAGTGTTTTTCAAATTTTAAACTCTTTTAGAGCAAAAAAATCAACATTTTCGAGCAAAAATTTGCAGTTTTTCCCAGATTTGCTGAAATTTCCACCCTTACAGTGCATTTATCAAAAGTCCACCCTTACAGTGCATTTCTGATATTTTGAAAAACATACCCTTAACCGCCGCATACCCGTCGGTCAATTTGCCTGACTGCCCCCCCCCCCGGGACTTTTTATAACCTATTCTTCTTAAAAAAACTGGGTTATTGTTATACGAGTATGTTGGTAAAAACCAAATTAGAAGGAGTTTTCACTTTTTTTTTGGTTGGTCGGTTTGCAGATGGATTTTCTTTGAAGCAGCTAATTAAATATGATGTAAACATTTTTTGAATAAAGGTAGTCTTTAATCACAAAGCATTTTAAAATGACAATTAGACTTATCTTAGTAATTAAATTTCTTTTAATCGACTGTCATACTATGAGGTAATCGAGAGCGCCATTTCCAGGGAGTGTCTCACCTATGGTGCATTCAAACTTATTTTTCAGCTGAGTGCAAGTTGCATTGTGGGACCAAATAAAGCATGGGTGCTTTGCGAAAACGAGATGGTAAATGTTATTGCGTGGATGGAGAGAAATGTAAACAGGGTGGCGAGGTGAATGAGTACAAGTTGTTCATCAAAATGGGGTTGTAATCATAGAGTGAGGAAAGCTAAAGATAATTTCCTTACAGCTATCACGAACGCTCAAAACTTTATTATCCCTACAAATCGCCATTCAAACACTTCATTCAAAATACCGGGAGCCGATAAAAATGCAGATGAGTTGATCATGTATGAATCCAATTCACGTACACAAGGATAAAGAGATGAGGATTTGATTTACTGAAAATCTCTTCGATCACGGTGAAAGTAATAACTCTGGTACACACGTATTCGAGTTTACACAAAATTTTGTTTAAGTCTGTCTTAGACTACAGTATAAGGATTTATCCAATTAGAGAAAAAATCATGTAAAAACGATTTAAAGTCAAGATCCTCTTCAAGTACACACTATCTTTGATAATAACACAAGTTTTGACTGTTCTTTTTTTTCAATAGATTTAGAGGTACAGGATGTTCTCAGTTGGATGTTCTCGTTAGTCTATATTCCATTGCTACTTTAGTAGGGTTTAATTTCTCTATTATGATTTGTTCTAACAAAAACTTGCGAAAACCTTGAGATGGGCGACATGGGATGGCCCGGGAAGAGAGGATAATGGGGGGGGGGGGGGGTGTTTTCCTATGAAGTGGAGAAGAAAGTGCACGAAATTTCAAAGAGATAAACGATGGTATGTTCGCTGCTTTGTCACAAAGAATGTAGTGAGTCGATTGTTCGTGACAATTTTTCAAATTGGGGAGAAAATCAAATGGGAGTCTCAATGGGAGTTCGCAATCTACTAATTAGACGCGGGCCTCCCATATAACCAAACATTCAAGATGACTTACACATGACATTAAAGTAAGTTGTTTCATTATCGGTTCCAATGGAATTGCTTGCCAAACACATGAGCGTTCCCAGATCGTCCTTATCCAAAGTGTTCATGGTGAGCGTGCTCTCTACTTCAACCTCTGTGTCTGTACTACTAACCGTCGTCTGTGAAGCGGAATGGCGCGAAATGGGTAGACTGTTCAAATACCTTGAAAAAAGAAAAAATTCGTGATAAAACTTTGACGATATTTTGTCCTTTACACATCCTTATCAAGTTATAAGGCAAGACCAATTTAATTTGTTCTACGGGCAGATCGTTAGAAAAATATGGGTCGGTCGGTAAAATAAGAATAAATTTTTCATTTATCAGGGTTGGTAAGGTACCGAAAATACTTCTGGATCAAAAACTCACTTTATTTTATCTTCGATGAAGATCATAATAAAATTGTAGTGTATGGAATGCTTGATTTTCTAAATTTTTCAATTTCTTGAATTAATTTGCAGCTTTATTCAAATTTAATTCTTACAAATAACTAGTGTGTAAAATCTATTGTAGTGGAAATTCAATATTTTTATTTTTTTTTGATTTTAGCCAAAATAGGGTCGGTCGGGCTTGTAGAACAACAAATTAAACTGATCTCACCTAAGAAGATTTTTAACTATCGACCTATGCGGCAGAAGCTGAGTGCCAGGGTTCTCCATACAAGGGGCGAATGACGTCAAATGTCTTTGAAGTAGTTGAAGTACTCAAAAGCATTAGTCTTTTCACGGTCAAAAGGAATCATGGGTAATCAGGACCCAACCTAGTTCCCTGTGTTAGCGCTAGATAACGTCAATAGTTAAGTTAAGTAAATCGGTAAAATCACGACGACGAACGAAAATTTAACAGGCTAGTGAGTTTAAACCAATCGTCCGTCGTCGTGATTATCCTGGTATGCTTAACCTCAGTAATCAGTAACGTGAATAAAGCCTGGGATACACGGGGACGAGGTTGATCAGGACCAACGCGCTCTGAGCGACCTTTTTTTGGTCTAAAATGGAGGCGCAATCAGTCCTGATTACCTTATGGTTCATCGTGGCAAGGAAAATTGAAACTTTAAATTAATAAATACTCTCTCCCCTTTCATAAAACAATCTTTTCATACCATTGAATAGTGAGAGGGCCTGGGTAACCAACAGCGGTACATTTGCGAACGATGTTGGTGTCACCAGTCGTGTGGTTGTCATATTCTTGGATCAGAGTATGGCTCGTAATATTCACCGCGTCTGAATAAAGGAGCATGATTAAGTGAGTTGTCAACAGTATTGGTAAATCAAAAAGCTCTTGAAATCCTATCTATTCCAACAAGATAACACAACAATTAGTAGCTTGATAGGTAGTATGGGATATCCGTAAAATGAATGGCTTTAAAGGGTCACCTGTCAATTTTAAACTCGTATGTAGATCAACGGTATTACCAATAGACATTCCTAAATTCATATAATATTATGCGGCCCGTTATTTATGTCAGCAAACCGGACGTCAAACAAGGGGTTCAAATAGTTTGGAATCCCAGTACTTTCCAAATTTAGTAACAGTAAAGGAAAGGCGAGTCAGCAGGCAGCAAGTCCTCTAGAAAGACTGTCTGAAAGTCCTCGATTATTGGTTTTACCAATTATCCCTTTATCCAATTTATCAAATTTAATAGTAATCAAACTACCACTAATATACAGGGTGCCCCGAAAAAAAGCATCGAGTCGTACCACTTCTATAGAAAGAAAGTTCTTGTGTGTGTTTCACTAAATTTGCAATGTTTATCATATTAATTGTCATGAGACATCTTTTATGAATAACTTTTACAAAAAACAATTCTCAATAACTTTAACGTCATGAAAATTGTAAAGAAAGTTAATTCTTTTTAATCATAATGACTGATGTAAAAATAATTATTGTGTTGGTATATCTATCTTACATTTTGTTAAACACAAGCAAGAACCTTCTACTCGGAATCATGTTTGAGCCATAGATTTATAAACCCCGTAGGGCTAGATGGAGTGCTTTTGCTGAAAAGTGTGCCGAGGTTAGGTAGGAAATCCTACCTAAATCACGTGACATTATAATAGAATTTCAGCGCTTGACCAGTCAGAAGCTTCGCGGGTTTTCGAAAACAATGGCAACAACATTTTTCCCGATATTCTTTATTTTGCCTGCGACGGCTTAAAGCACGACATCTAGCCCTTTGGGCTTTATATCTATGGTTTGAACTCAATACTTTTTTTTAACAGTAATAGAACTTACAATGTACGATAAGTGATACATTTTGTTGTACGGCGTCATAAATATTATCAGCGGAACATTCGTACGTTCCATAATGTTCTAATTCAGTTGGATTGAAAGTAACCGTTGATGTTTTGAAGACGATGGTCCCTACACATTTATCGATAGTCTCTGTTGTGATGTTATCGTATAACACACCACCATCCAGTTTTGTCCAAGTGATTTCAGGCGCTGGATTCCCATAGAAGGTGCACGTTAGACTTGATGATTGAGGTTTGATACCGTAGACAGGACTTGTGTAATTATCGAGGATCGGTTGCGCTGAAAATGGAATAAGTATAATCGTGTGTCTCAGAGTTGAAATCCTCTACATTACAGAAGTGACTAAATATCACTTTTGGTGTTTACAAGAACTTTGTAGGGAATTCCTCTTTTTATCAAATATTATTTGATTGTAGCTCGGTAGAAGTCTAGGGAGCCGGTATTCTGGGTTTCACCCACCCCTGTATCTTCAAAATGTAATGAAAAACTATGGAATTTTGGAGCGAATTCTCACAACTTTTTGCTTGCAACTGGCAGTTTCAGATTGATTGGTTAATTTTTTGCATTTATATAATCATCAAGAAAAAACAACTATTTCATTTTTTGTAGTACTCCGATTTTAATGTCTTTGGACATTCGTCAGCTACTAAATAAGAAAGAATTTGGTTCATATCAGACTACATTTTTGGGTTATTACATATACATACCTGTTACTTCCAACGCCAGCGTTGCATTATCACCAAAGCCCATCACATTGTACGGGTGGCACGTATAATTACCACTGTCTGAATATGCCACAGATGAAATATTGTATATCCCATCCGTAACGTTGGCAACCAAGCTACCATCTTTGTAGATGAGGTAATACATGGGTTCAGTGGATGCATCAGTATCACATTGAAGAAGCGTGGTGGAAAGAAGATGAACCGGGTTCACTGTAGCATTCAATGTTGTGTTTCTCGGAGCGTCTGAAGAAAACCAATAATAAAAGTTCGGAATGAGCTCTTCCAGAAAATGTTTGTACATAGGGGGTGGAGGATATATTGCCCGGGGGGGATAGTGAAAAATTTACAAAATTTACCTTGTTGGCCTGTTTTGGGGTAGTTTTGAATGTCCGGGGATCGACTGATATTTGTTCAGGGGGTTAGACCTGTTGTCTGGGGTCTAAAGTGTGTGTCCGGGAGGGGGTAAACTACCATAAAATGTTATATCCTCAGACCCCACCCATAATCATTTTTTTTCTGGAAGAGTCCAATAAATGAATGATCTCTTACCATTTGCTTAAACAGCATTTTTTTAACAAAAAGGAAAAAACAATCCCATCCTCCTGCACCGCGTGAGCACAATCTTATGGAATTTTTGTTTGTTAATTCTGCTTTGTCTGCATTTAAGAGGCGCGCCTCCTTTCCGTATCGCCAAAAGGAATATGTATCTTTAATTAAAAAGTGAAATGAGTCACGAAAATTTCCTTCAGTAATTAATTTGAATATTTCAGCTCATCCAAGCAAAATAGGAGCAAGATTGATTTCAAGATTATGAAAAAATGACCAAATCTATAAAAGTTCTAATCACAATTGAGCTAGAGCTGACTAAAATACTGTATAAAGGCTATTAGAAGATAATCAAATACACTTACAATAGACATCAACTCTTCTGTAAATCCTCTTTTCAGTCAGTTTGTTTTTAGCTCCACACGAATAATTGCCGACATCTTGATGGCTCGCGCTCGTGATCGTTAAATCTGACGTCACAATGGTTTCATTGCCAACCGTGTCCGTACTCCAGTCAGTGATGAAATAATCACTTGTGTTTGTCAATGCTGTTGTCCAATCATCTTCAAAATACCAGAAGAGGTCTGGGGCGGGTTTTCCGGTCACCGTACAAGTGAGCGTGATATTCTCCTCCTCGTAAACTGTCGCAACATTAGGTGTGATTGACATACTGTGTGGATTGACTGGGAATGAAAAAGTAATCAAACATTATTGGTTTTAAATTACTTTAAGTTGCTTTATACTTGTACTAAAGAAAAGACTATACAATATTTTCAAGAGAGCTTATCAAGCATGATACAGACGAAACAACGATTTTGATAGAAAACCGCCAATTGAAAATGTCCAGAGGTTATTACTAAGGCTCGACTGGGATGGATGACAAGTTAATCTAAACAAACCGAGGATAAATTAGAGTCCAAAGCTGCTATACATAAAATATAATAAATTCATTGGGGTAGTGGAATCAATAATTACAAAAGCCCCGCTAAGACAGAAAAAGAATTATGATTCATACCAACAACAGTGAGATATGTGACGTGATGAAAAACTTCTGCAGAATTATCGAAATTGATTTTGACACCGTAATAACCTTCATCAGACAATTCAATATGGTGGATGTAAAGACCAGACTTGGTGCTGGCTTCATACGTATACTTGGTGTCGTCTGTAAAGTGAAATATTCATCATTTTATGATTCATGTTCGGATTGATGTTGGATGAAAAGAAAATCTTTTAACCCAGCTGGTACAAAACGTTGTTTTGTGAACATTAGATAAACGCTGAAAGAACGTTGTATGTCAGCTGGGAAAACTGATAAACTTTACAAAATTCGATCGATATTTTACGAAGATACTTTTATTTTCATGGAGTTCACGGTCAGCCGGCTCCGCTATTTATCACTTTTAGAATTATATTGCACTTGTCGTTTATAAGAGGGCTTGTTAAAAGGGTTATGAGCTTTTGTTGAATTTCTGCATAACACAAACACTCAGAGCAGCTCAGAGTTAACATATATTAAACCACCCATGATAATCTCTTGGAAAGTGATGCACAGACGAGCTGTCAAAAACAATAAGATCATAAGTACACGCTCTTGTTTAGCTTTCACTCAAAAACCATGTCCTTATAATCATACTAAAGGCCGGTCTCCACTTGTGCGCGCTTCAATCGCACTTTTTGGCTTCAATCGCACTTTTTGGCTTCAATCCTTTTTGCTTGGAAAAAAATTACGTCATAAAAAATGTAGCGCGCGCTTGAAAGAAAAGTGCTATCCTTTTGAATATTTTAACTTTTTTCAACCGTTACGTCAGATCGCGCCAATGGAGTTGCTTCATTTTTCTTTTGACCAATAGCGTGGAAGCTTTGCTCGAAAAAGTGCGATTGAAGCGCGCGCAAGTGGAGACCGGCCTTAAGGGATGTTCAAAGCGTAGCAAATAAAGTACACACATTTATGACAGACTTCAACATTCAAAGATTTTTCAAAAAAAAATATATCCTCTTACTTTTCATGTTGAGACCTGGTGCAGTGGGTTGTAATTTTCCGACCAGAAATTCTACAGTTTCGTTCCCATCGATATATTTTTCCCATACAATGTCATCGTACGGTTGCGTGTAAGTGTATTGCCAATCAAAGAAGATAGAATCACCCAGAGCACCGCATAACGGAGTGTCCGGTACATTTGTGAGCATTCCGTTTACTGTGAAGAATAGGTTACCGTATAAATTCGAATAAACGCCCCGGGAGTTTATTACTTTTTTTTTCGATTTCACGTTTAAAAGAAGGGGGCGTTTAGTCGAAAGTAGTAATATACAGTATAATGAGTATACAATTGACTCGAATGACAGAGAGAGTATTTTATATCACTTTCCAGCTTAGGGGACCAATACTTCAGTTCGAATTATAGAGAGATTCGAATAGTAGAGATTCGAATTAGAGAGAGTTGACGGTACTTTTTTTTATTCAAGCCATTTTATCGTTTGCACCATTCCGTAATTTGAAGTCAATCTTTGACAGATCAGCTTGGAAAGACTTGCAGAATTATCCATAAGCCACTTCATAAACGTAATGAATCATGGGTAATCAGGACTGAGATTGTGTCTCCATAACGACTTCCCGTTGGTTAGATACAAAAACATCGAAACTTTTGGACCAACAGAAAGTCCTTAATAGAGCACAGTTGGTCCAAAAGTTTGGATGTTTTTGCGTCTAGCCAACGGGAAGTTGTTTTATGAACACCATCAGTCAACTTTTTTTAATCATTTTTTCTGAAAGAGCCTTGGAAGTTGTTTTATGAACACCATCAGTCAACTTTTTTTAATCATTTTTTCTGAAAGAGCCTTATAAGGAGCATCTCACAAAATCACCGAACTAAGAAAGCAGAAGAGAACTTACAGACAAGAACACGAATCGTTTTACTGATGGAAGTGAAACCCGAAACACTCGCTTCACATCGATACTCTTTACTGTTCTCTGTTTCTTCGATTGGATCGATTCGAATCGCACTGGTAGTCGTGTAATAAAACGTGTTATCTATCACAGATTCGTTGAATTTGATTACGTTGGAAGTAATCTCGACGTTGTCCTTAAACCAACGGACGGGTCCGGCGGTACTTGACACGAGCTGTGGATACGACGTAATGTTACAGTACAGGAGAACGGAGTCGTTGACGTACGTACTGAATATTTCCACACCGCCAAGTTCGTACGTATCACGATCGAGCGCCACCAACGAAATGTCCGGTTGGTCTGAATGCAAATAAAGAAATTAGAATGATAGGATAAAAGAGATCGAGAAAGTGAATTTCAACTTCTAGCATAGCTTTTTGTTTTTTCCTTGGTTACTTTAAAGAGAAATTCCCAAAAACTTGCTTTCATTCTCCGTTTGGTGCTAGAAAGTTTTAACGAATTAACCATAGCTTGATCCTTGAAAAGGGCGTTCTGCTGACTCCCAGTCCCTTACTTTTTTTAACGAAAAGACCATTATTTGACACCAGAAGATGGATATGAATCGAGATGACAAGGTACTTGCCAGTAACAACAAATTTGAAATACGAACTTATATATATTAACACTCATTTTAACGGGGGAAAAATAAGTCGACCTACAAGTAAGGAAGACATTTGTGGTCTCATTATCTGCGTAACCAATACCATTCGTTGCATAGCAACCGATGACACCAGAATGTGATCTGTGCCACCAAATCTCGATTTCACTAGTCACTACCCATAATCCTGTTACGTTACTTGCTGATACCTATGTGAGAAAATTATAAGTTGTTTTATTCTTCGTTTTCAAACATCAGCCTGATTTGTTTACATAAATAGCAAACTACAGCCTAAAATTTTCCATTTCTATCGAACAAGTCTATCGGTTCATCTAAATTAGATGTCTAGCAAATAAATCTAGCGATCATGCTGAACTTGCATTTGATTGGAATATAATTAATTAAAAGCAATGGAGCAGGTTTTTGAATATGTTATTTTATGAACCAACCAACCAATTGACAGTCATACCTCAGTGACATTGGTTGTCATAGCAACACCATCATTCTGCCACGTGACTGTGGGTTTAGGAAAACCCTCTACTGTACAAGTGTACGTGACCGATTGTCCTTCTGTTGGTGTGACAGATGGTTGTACAAGAGTCGTTGCCGTAACATTGGGCGCGCCTTGAAAAATAAAAATTAGAACCTGTTAGATCAAGGATCATAACAAAATTCAAGGTTTTATTTAAACGTAAAAAAATATGATATAAGTTGGAAGAACGGTTTATACCATTTTTGATAAAATCTGACTGGTTAAATATGAAACATGAAAGGCCTGAATAAATGATTTTAAGAGGTCTGGAACTTCTAGTAAATGAAGAGTAACACGGAGATGTGTCTTTTTTCTTTCTTAAGTGATTCTAAGTTTTTATACATAACAATCAAGAAGAAAACAACTATTTCATTTTTGTAGTCCTCTAACTTTCATGTCTTTAGACAATCATCAGCCGAGTGACACTCTTTAGACTGTGCTGAGGAGCAAGCTGTGCTTCTCCGTTCACCACAAGCGATTATGCGAAGCTCAACACTTAGTGTTTACTCGCTTACCCGAGCTGCACCGACGAGTCCTAACAAGAACAAAACACGTGTCTGCGGATAGGTGGATTGATGTATAGACAATATCAAAAATACAAAAGTGGAAAATCAATGCATTCGACTTACAATTGACATAAACCCAAAAACTATCACTGACATTGCCAAGGTTGTTTTCACCATAACATTGATAATGTCCATACATATCTTTGGTGACTGAAGTGAATATCATGTCGTTCTGAATGTACGTGATACTGGAGTTTGAACTGACGATGGTTTTAGTTTCGGTGAACACGCTGTTTTCACCGGAGATCTTAGTCCAATTTACATTGTTTGTCTGGGTGATAAAGAGAAAAGAAGATTGGAATTCACATGGGTTTTTGTTGTTTTTACTGAAAAGACATAAAGAGTTCGCACCTTATTAAGTAACCCAATTGATCCGTAACTTCAGTAAGCTGGAAGGCGAGATACAGGGGCGTGTATTTCACTAGAAGACGAGATAGAGGGGCGTGTAATTCACTAGAAGGCGAGATACATGGGCGTGTATTTCACTAGAAAGCGAGATAGAGGGGCGTTTATTTCACTAGAAGACGAGATAGAGGGGCGTGTATTTCACTAGAAGGCGAGATAGAGGGGCGTGTATTTCACTAGAAGGCGAGATAGAGGGGCGTGTATTTCACTAGAAGGCGAGATAGAGGGGCGTGTATTTCACTAGAAGGTGAGATAGAGGGGCGTGTAATTCACTAGAAGGTGAGATAGAGGGGCATGTATTTCACTTACCTCCAACGGGCTAGCCTTGATTCCACACATTAAAGTTATAATGTCTCCTTCATCGTAAATCTTAATGGAATTATCGAACGACCAAAACGTCGGGACAACTGAAGAGAAAGTAGAGAAAATTCAATAAGACAAAAAATATGATTATTATAACAATTGGGAATGGAATGAACCTGCAACTATTTCAAAATTTGGGGATGAGATGGAGTTTTTATAAAATACTTCGCTTATTGGTCATTTGAAGTAATAGAGATAACACGTTCTTTCAGTAACAAATTTGTTTTATTAAAGGTTAACGACCAACAAAATCAAATTAAAGCTTGTAAAAACTCCAACTTGTCCCAAATTTTCAGCTCTTGGTATTGTTCAGTCTTTCATTTAGATTTTAATGAAGAGAAGCAAAAGTTCAAATGTCTTAAAATTACTATCATATCTTTATCAAATTTTACTCTTACTTGAGATATTAAGCATTAAATCCAAATCATCTTGTCCGTGTTTGTTTATGACTCGACATGTATAAATCCCGTCATCGTACAAACCTACGGGACCGATCGAAAACGAAACTTCTCCGTCAGTTGCATTATGGGTAGCAAGGATGACACCGTTGCGGACCAGTTGGTACGAAGGTGACGGATTAGCGTAAGCTTGACAATAAAGCGTTGTTGTTGCACCAAGATTGATGCTTGGTGAGGAGAAATTTCCTTCAGTAGCGGTCACTGCACCGGGAGGATCTGAGAAGGAAAGTATTTAAATGTAATTATTAGCTAGAGAATATTGATAAAATTCCACTCTTAAAAAAATCTTTTCAATGAGAACGAAACCAAAACCTAATTCGAAAGCTGCTATTAAAGTTACAGGTTTCTATTTTACTCTGCAGATTGTTATGAGACAAAATTCAAGAAATAATGTGCTGCGAGATCAATTTTCTAAAACCGCGCTTCAAGGGAAAGAGAATGAACATGATGCCAAATGTCATCAAGAAGATGATCCTAAAGACGCAGGTACAGGTAGATTTTGTTAATTTTGACTTTCCATATTTGAGTTAGTGATTGATAGTCTTTTACCAGCTGTAACACGTTTTTACCTAGTGTTCTTTTTGTTCTTATAAGGGTACGACTTTATAATTGTTTTATAAACGTATCATACTTACATTCCACGACAACATTGGTAGTCTGGTTGTTCCAATTGACTTGAGTTGTCTCGTAATAAGAAGCACATTGGACGTCTCCAGTATTATTCAAGCCTATTGTCATCAGATCTAGCCTGGATGACACTAAAGTGGCTCCACAGCCTGATTGAACTGTAGATGTTTCTGTAAGAGAATTCAAAAGTTGTATAAAAACATGACCGGAGAAACACCAACTTTAGTATTAAATTTTCCTTTAGGGATTGAATTCTACATAGGTCGCATTACGTATTCGAGGAACTATAACTGATATATGTATATACTCCAGCTAAGAAAAACAGTAAAATTCACCTGTAATGTCATAAGTATATCCATCAGATTGTATGAGTGTACCATTGTGGTACCATAAAATGGAAGGTGCTGGCAGGGCGGTCACATTACACCATAAGGAGGCGGATCCACCGCCCAGTAAAGTGTATGTTGTGGCTGCTTCAAAATTCACGACAGCCGAAACTGGAATTGAGAGAGAGAAAACAACATTTTTAAGGTTCGTGTTTATTACAAGCTTGATTGGCGATAATAAACAACAATTTGGATAAAATTATATTAATACGTCTCTAACGTATGCATGCACCGGTGAAAGACTAAAAATCTATAAAACATCCAGAAAGACCCAAGCTTCGATGGATTAACTGGCGGATTTTTTTCAAAGCTACAAGTGACGATGTTTAATGAATGTTCATTGAAATAGTTTAACTTCTTAGTAAAAGTAATTTTCAAACTAATATATAACGCTTTAAATCAATGTTAAGAAAGATACCCGTCTAACGCAATATGAAATGAAAAAACGAGTCTTTACACAGTCTTTACGTTGAATTTCTATTGTTTTCATATAAAAAATTGAAAATTCAAAGTCGAATATCTCAGCTTTGGAAAATAGTTGGGTCAAAAACTTTGGAGGAGTTTCTTAGGACCATAAAAGGTATCTCTAAGCCAAATATCAAAGATCATCTGATAATCCCTATAAGAAAGACGCCCGTCAAACGCAAAGGCGATATTCACCCCGGATATTTACCTTGGTTTTTGATTTCAGTTTGACCAGTGGCGTGATCGATATTGTCATAAACAACATCGATCTTGATAATGGCTTCATCGGAAGGTGCAAAGGAGGCAATCTTCAGACCAGCATTTGGAGAAAACGATACCCTGTGGAAACATAAAGAAAATGAATAAATAAATTGTATAGTCTTTATTTGGAAATTTATCGTGGCTTGGATCAAGAGTTTTGTTTGGTTATGTTTCGAGAGGCTCTTCTCCCGAAATGAGAACGTAAACTTTTACTGATTCGATAGGAATATCTAATTCGAATAAAGATTCGAAATACAGATAGTATTCTAAGATGTGTTTCTCCCCGATTATAGAAAGATTCCTGGTACAAGATTACTGATAACAAACTAGTTCTAACTTTTGGAGACTTCTTTCCTTGATCATTCTAGAAACTAATTCAAATATAGTAAGGAAATGGTAAGGACAAATTGTAGTTTATGCAAACTAATGCCATCCCATGACAATTGAAGTGTTATCATATAACACCAATATTACTATACAATATTATTATAAACGACTCCAGTCTATGGTAAATAAATCTCATGATTTTGTAGGTTAATAACACGAGTTGATAACTAGGCGATTGAGAGCAATCAGGGTTCTCTGGCGCAATCTGTGTTTATTGGCGGTCTGGCAAAGTTCTTAAAAAAGCGAATGCTTGAAAGGAAAACATATGTAAAAAAACTAAATCAAGCACTGAAGTAAATCACCTTGTTTCCTTCGCAGGTGTAAACTGTGATCCTTCATTGAGTAGGAAAGTATTGTTTCCATAATTTGCAATCTCATCCACTAGATTGCCATTGGCATCCGCTTCATACCATTTGATGCTACTCAAAGCATTGTGGGAAGCATCATATTGCCATTGGATAGTAGCCTCTGATCCACACTCGAAATATGAAACGGCTGCAGGCTCGCTTACAAAATCGATTTCAGTACCATAGACAGCTAAATGAAAGTGGGAATGTTTTATATATACATAAGCTAACAAAGAATCTCCTTTAATTCAGGCTAGGCAACCTACTTGTATCCTCCAATAGATTTCGTGTTCTTTACTTACATGCAACTTTGTACAAGTTATCAAAAATATGCAAAGAGAAGATACAGACAATGCTGCAATTAGGTTAAGGCGAGATGTCTTATCAAATGATAAAAAAATAACACCCCCTTCACTGCCCCACTAGGACCCCAGAGCTTCCCACTGGAAAAATTGCCTAAAATATATCGTCCACGGTGGAAAATAATCCTCCAATTTTTGTCCCCACTGAAAATAATCAAATAAAACAATCCTCACTGCAAAAATATTGTGCTATTTCTCCCATGCCCGCTGGATTTTCTGACTTGAAAACAAAAGAATTTAAATCCCCAGCCATAAAAAAATATTGGAATATCAATCCCCCTCGAGTTTCAGTCCATTATTTGTATCCCCACTGGCTGAAAAAATCCTACCGGGTCTGTGAGAAGGGGAAAATTAACTCAAAATCAGAGAAATGTATGAATACTCACTGTTCGAGAAAAATAAAACAAAACCAATGAAAAATGCCCAATTTGGCGCGTTATTGGTATACAAAACCATCTAAGTTGATAAAAATTGATGCTAAAATAATTAGCAAGTCGTCAAATAAGAATGTGGTCAAATCAGGTCAAATTAAAATCAAGCTTTTATCAAAATGAAAATATTTCAAAACAAAAGATAACTTATGAAATTTTAGCTGAGATTTTCCTTTTCTTCTTTTTCCTATACTTTGTCACTGAAAAATCATCTCAGATTGCTTATTTATAACTTGATACGTCATTGTTGCTAAGAGCAACCTATATTCAAAATGGTCTATCCCTCATTTATGCATTATCCATAAATTCACATAAAATTTGAATAATTTAATAATATAAGTAAAAGAAAATTCACAAAATAGATAAAATTTAAATTTTGATGAGAATAATTGAATTAAAAATATCTATGGGATACGACTTTAGTTTGATAGAAATTGAAAACGGAATTTAGCAATCCTTCTCTTGAAAATTGCCTATTGTTCAAAATTTGGTAGTCTTAGCATAATGTGGTGTAATTATTTCAGAATTCAAAGCATTCAAATTTTTGAAATAAAAAAAAAACAGTAACGAAAGTGCCAAGTATTTTTCTAAATTTTGAAAATGAAAAAAATGAAAAAATTTCATAATTGCAATAAAGAACGAATTCATTAACTAATGTTTCAGCCAACTGTGGAATCTAAAACCAGCAGCCGGACCAGCAAATTTCGATTCTTAAAAAAGTCAACTGGCTAAAAATAGAGAGCTTTTGATATAATCTAAATACTTGTAAATCTACATATCTGGTATCTATAAAAAAAGATGGATAAAATTATGCACTTTTAAAGTCACTAGGAGTGCCCTTGTTCATCAATTTCTGATCAATTTCTATCATACCCTGTCCATGATTCAAAAGGAAGAAACATTATTAGTTTAACTTTAGGTATTTCCCTTCCATGGATTTCTATCTAAGATCACGGTCAACTCTCACTAATTCGAACTCGAACGGTGATTCTAACTTGTCCCTCGAAAGAAAATGAGAATCTAGTTCGAATTATCGGGAAAGATTCATAATTCAAATTAGCGAGAGTTCATTGAAATTTTCTGAATATTTGGAGCAGGACGCACTATCCACCATAACATTGGTCAATAACAAAGGCTGCTCTTCAAGAAACAGGTGGAAAAATATAAAGTTCTTTCCGTAACTGACTAACAGTACTCGTGGCTTGTTTTTTACCGGACGTGTCCGGATCATTAGTGTAAGAAACCTGTTGACAAACTTCAGCGTTGACTCGAGTCAACATTCGCACAACGTCCATTGTGTGTGCATGTTTGGTGAACACTTTACATAGAGCCTGTATAAACCAGGACCCTGTTTCACCATTTCGCCAAGAGTAGAATCCATACGCTGTTGAATATGCGTAAAGAAAATCAGCTTCGGCTGGGAAGGAAATTTCGCGTTTCGAAGGGCTGCTTGGACCATCTGTTTCTAATGTATCCATGTAGTTGACACCTTGACAAGCCTGGATAATCATTACTTTGGGTTTCCCGGCTAGATTGGAGCCTTTCATGTAATCGGTAATTTTACGAATTTCTATTGGTCCGTCGGTCATGTAAAGGTTTTTCTCTAAACCGTGTGTTAAGAAAGCCATGAAGAGGGTACTGATTGGCTGAAAATGGTCATGTGATATTCGCTTCATAACTTTAATCAACTCTTTCGTACTAATGTCTTTAAAGACTTCAACGATGAATCCAAAATCTAAGAACATATTGACCAAAGTTTCACAATCTCGATTCGTTCCTTTCCTTGGTGAAGCATAATAACCAGAATGGTATGAAAACTCTTCGATATTTATAATGATTAATTTACCACGAGGGAACGTTCTCATATTGTACGAATCGGGTGGGAAAATGTGTTCGAAAGAATCGTCGTTGTGGGGATCAAACTCTGGTTGGAATATCTTGTGTCGTCCTAAAAACATCTCGTCCTTATTGTCTTTGTCGAGAGCTCTGGATACTGCTCCTCCGTCCGTTTCATCACACATTTTTATAGAAATCTCAAAATTGCTTATTTATTTTTCTTGAGTATCTTACACTAAGGTGGTCGATAAACACAGGTTATGTCTGAGCATAGTCCATCATTTTCCAAAGTCTTGTTAATTGTTTGGTCGGATGAATGTTTAATGGTCTTTTTGTATCATTCTAGAATTTCGTCATTATTAGTGTTCTCTATGTCTCTGTGTGTATTGTTATTGAGGTTTTTCTAAAAATATAAAAATATATTATTAGCAGCGTAGTTAAGAACAATGCCCTCTTCTGTCTGGAATATCAACTTTCTTCTCTGAAATCAAGCCTGTTAATATATTGAGAAAGCCAGTGATTATAAAAACATCGAGATATTTGAGAATATTGTATATTTTGTTAAAAAGCTTTCACGGGATCAAATTTCATTTTTTCAGAGCGAGAAACAAAAAATAATTTATCAGAAGTGATATGAGATGTCATTAGATGCATCTTGGTATCAGGAGTTTATCAAAGTCAATATGGATAAGAAGCTGATGTGTGAATTTTGAATACACCCCTAACCCGAGGTATATTTTGCATAATAAAGATGCGAAGCCCACAGCCCTTACAAGGACCACTCAGCGAGACCAAATTGCAATGAAATAACAACAACAGAGGCTTTCTCTTTTATTTTTCGTATAAAGTTAAAAAAAATGGTCTATTCATTATTTATCATTTCTAAAAATTCAGGCATTTTATAGTATACCTAGATACTAGGTGAAAGAAACAAAAAGGAAAAGAACAATAAATAAATTTGATTCGTTGTGTGTGATTTCACATGGTCAACCTGGTCATTCGTCACCCTAAGAAGAAATATATAGAATATATTAATATCTGATAGATCCAATGTTTTAGTTTGAATTACAGAAAGATTTGGATTATAGATGTTCAAATTAGAGAGATTAGAGTATCAAATGGCTAGAAATTTCAGTAGTAGTTTCAACTGGTTTCACCAAGCTTTCATGAAAAAATACATTTGAAATTTACACGGGCTCTCCGTATGTAAAGAATAGCAACAATGAATGATACATGGGTTTCAACAAAGAAATTCGTATCTTGTAAAGATACGATCAAATGGGAAAGCTTGCGTAAATATACCCAGTGTCAAAAAAGTTACTCCACCACAAAAAAATACATATAATTTAAAAAATGTTCTATTGTTGGGCTATGCTTACATGTTCCTTGATTTTGAGGACTTCGTCATTTTGGTTGACCATTTGACTGGCATCGACAAATACTTCTTCTACGACACCATCGTGTGGTGCTACAATATTATGCTGAGATGAAAAAATATATCTCAATTGAAATGCAAGTGAAAGGTATTGCGAGATTTTGTAGCAAACAGAGTTCAAAGTAGACGTATTCAATATTGACAATACTGTAATGCAAAACCTATTAAATTCAGATCGTTTTTCCAAATATTTGATAAACAATTATTGCTGAAATCAAAAGCCTTATCTGAGTTTACTAAGAAAGAAGCCCTATGTTAGTGTCAAGGAGATATAAGTTTAATATTTTTAATAATTGGACTACATATATCTTATTTAATATTTCTTTCAGTTTTTCTTCTGGGTTTCAATATATGGGAACATAACAACTAAAAATATGAATTCGAAAGCTTACTTCTAGCTTCATAGCATAGATGACAGCTACAGTATCTCCTGCTTTAACTTCTTCCCCTACTTTCGCACGCACCTAGAGAGAGAGAGAGAAGAGAAAATGAGAGTAGGCTACTATGCTAAGAAAAAGGCTAATGCAATAATGATGCTGCTAGGTAAGAAGTCGTGTGTAGATAAATAGAATCAGATTTTCAGCCGCTATCTAGAACTTCAATTAATTTTGATAGAAATTGATTGCTTGAGAAATTTGTCATGATCAAACTTTAATAGTCAGCTTAAGGTAGAAATTGCATCGAATGAGATAAAAATAAAAAACTTTCAATGTAACAGTAGAGGAAACTCTAAATAAAATAAATTCTATCATCGCTGGTGTTGAAGCTGCTAGAGAATTGAAAATAGGATAATATCATCATAATATGATATTATTCGGACCAGCGTACTGAGTGCTAAGTATCAGTTTTCTCATAATACCCTCGCAAATTCCTCTGTTCATTGCTTTAAAATGTGTCTGCCATGTATGTTAACCAGAGAGTACTAATAGGTTCGATGCCTTTGGTAAATATCTCTCAAAGAACATCTTCGACTCAGAAATGACAGACATTTGTATGTAAGAGAATTTAATTAAAAGAGCATACCTCCATAATGGTTCCAGTCATGGGTGCAATGATACCACCTTGCGGTAGAGCGGCTTCGATCGTCTCTAATACAAACTTAGGTCGCTGTTTTTGGACTTGGAAATGTGTGTCCTATATAGACAGAATATTCAAAGAATGCAAAAGATTGACTTTTATTTGACGAGTTCCATATTGGGTCAAGTTGTAGGTCCCCTAAGATTTTTAATTGCTACGTAACGACAATCGGAAAAAATGTCCTACGTCGAGGTTTACAGAGGATGATTCTTCAGCCGCTACTTTAAAGGAAGAAACTTTCGCCAACCCAAAAAATCGCGAAAGGGATAAGACTAGACCTTTGTGAAAACATGTAGTCCACCGTCGTGCGTTACAAAACTATATCGTTCCCGTTGTCCGTTGATTGTGACATTTGCTATCGTTTGATTCTCGCTCGTTTCCAGGTTCCCACTGCAAACAAATTCTTCATCGCCAACTTTGATAGATACGTGGCCATCAGAATAAGTTACGTCCAACGTCAAATCTGAAGCAGGAGTAAGATAATGGAATACTTTTCATGCTCTTGGTAAAGTTGGTAATAGCTCAAAGTTTCAAATGAAAAATTACGAAAACTTCAATAAGCAAAACTCGCTGAAAACGTAAGTTGGTCTAATGTCGACATCCCTAATCTAATTCCGACACCCATCTTACACATAGGATTAAAAGGTAGGTCGAAATCACTGATTGGAAAAATATTTTTCCTCTCTGACCGCTAATTAGCAACCGGCGATTCCAGCCTTCCTGTTATTCACAGCTCTATAAAAGAAGGGTGTCGGATTTAGATGACGGATGTCGACATTAGACAAACTTACGGTATATAATACATATAAAACGAATTTCGTATGCCATTCTTGGGAACCAATCATTATAATGTCCGAGAGAGTGTAAAAAGAAGCTACAAGAACGAACCTAGCGTAGTGATTTCCTAGAATATTCTAATATTTTTAGTTTATTTTCTAGGCCAGTTCCCCTGATGGGATGGTTCATCTCTCTCTCTCTCTCTCTCAGAACGAACCTTGGTCTCCATCTTTGATTTGAATTGATTGGTGTTCATTGACATTCACTCGGTACGATGAAAAGTTATTCATTGGCGAATGTGTATCTAAAATGGAATGAAAAAATTCTTTATGGATTTGGCGACTCTCCACTTTCGATAGTTATCTATCCGATTGCTCCATTTACACTCGATCCTTCAGCAGAGAGCCAACAAGTACTATTTTGAAAATTTGATATTACATACGGTCTTGTGCTTTGTAACCGAATGCTCTGCCTTTACGGTGTTCTCTACCAAAAAGCGTAAGTTTTCGCGAGTGTGCTGGAGTGTGTAAGAAAAAGTCCTATCCTCCTAATCTTAATAATAGTAAACTCGATTAGAACAGTTAAATAAACGGACCTGAGAGGCGACTTTTTTGTGCTAAAGTATTTTGTTCATCGAGTATAAGGGCGAATCCGGCTTGTGCTAATTGATGTCCATTCAATCCTCCTCTTTTTGGGAAGAGCTCGTCATTATGTTCCTAGAAAAAATATGAATTTTACTTTCAATGCAAAAAATAGAATTTAAGTTGCAGAAAAATGAATTATTGTCGTAGGTCATTTTCCAGTGGAAAAGCTGAGAATTGTTCTTAAATATTTGTTCCTTAAATACCGATAGGATTCAAACTAATAAGAGAAGAGCCTTTAAGAGTTAGCCTGTACCAAACTCGTGAAAACTCGCGGAAAACACGCACAGTACGCCATACTCCACTGCAGAGGCAATAACAATATTACACGTGGTCTTACAGGCTAATTCAAGGTAAACAATGCAACAGAGATATCGTACTTGAATAAAGTCTGTGTGAACATCGGCCGTTACAAAAGCAGGGTGCGATGCTAAATCTTTCAGGAACTTTAAGTTGGTGCTCAAACCGACAACCTGGAAAAAATTAGGATGGTTAGACTTAACACAATAGACTCAAGTTAAAAGTCATTCGTACTATGTAAAAAAATCAAAAAGGGTAGATTGAACCAAATCTCAATTTTTTGAAACTATGAACTTGGACTACTACAAAAAAAATGCTAAATGTTATTTTTTCTTGATTGTTACTGTATTAAAATGATAACAGCAAGATCTTTATCCATCAGTTTTTTTAAGTTCTTTAGAACCTTTTGCATGACTGATACTTACATGATATTCAGAGAGTTTTCTATACAACTTCTTCAGAGCGGTCGCTCTATCTTCATCCCACACAACAAGTTTAGCGATCATTGGATCGTAATACTGGCTCACTTCGTCTCCTAGAAGGAAGAAATTTTGAAGAATGTTAAACACAAAATGTCTTGCCTCCCATTCCCTTTCTGTTTTCTCATATAAAATGGAAGCCTTATATATGTAATGAAATACTTATAAGAGACTGCACTGAGTTCTAAGTGTATTTTTATTAAATTTGCCTATGAATTGATGCCTAATATGATGCTTCAAGCCAAAATCTGTCTGTTCTTAATCCAGTATTTTGAAGGGATATTTTGCATTTTTGGGCTAAAAATAAATTTTGACTTCTCCATTCTACCTGACAAAACCTCCATATTTATCAACGTAAGTAGTTACAATTTTTTTCACACTTAGTAAGCAAGATCGTGATAGGTCAATTTTTGGCTTTCAAAAATAGATTTCGGTCTAAATCAAACAAGCTATTGACAAGTTATCTTCCAAAAATGAAATGTTGTTTAATAGCTTGTTTGGTTTACAAGGAAACTTCCGAATTTTTTTGTTTAGCTATTTTTGAAAGCCACGATCTTGCTCACACAGTGTGAAAAAATTAAGGCATAAAAAAAGGAAAGTACTGATTGAAGAAATACCTTGGCGAACACCAGTTTCAATACGAACATCAGACGAAGGCAAAGGTGTAGAGAGGTAGTGTAATTTACCGGTGCCTGGTAAAAAGTCACTGAAAAAAAAAATCATTTCATTTAAATCTGAATTTATTGAAGAAAATTGACAGTGATTCTTTCAATTGTTTCTGACATTGAGGAAGTGATTTCTTGTTGTCAAGTTTACAATTTTAGGAACTTGTATCAATACACAATATAAGAACTGTCCTTATCAATCATGTTTCATGTTCTCAACAGAAGAAAAAATGAAATTCCCCCTCCCGTGGTGCGCATGCACCAAGTTGAGAAAAATACTTTTATTAGTTCTACAAGAAAGGCCCGCCTCCTTTTTATATCATGAAGAAATATATATCTTAAAAATGTTTTACTAAAATTTAACAAAAAACCAGCTCTTACCTATCAGGATCTTCAGCATAAATCCTTGCTTCAAAAGAGTGCCCTTTAATTTCGAGGTCTTCTTGTGTGAAAGGGAGTCGTTCACCAGCTGCTGCTCGTAATTGTAATTCCACCAAATCAACGCCGGTAATCATCTCACTGACCGGATGTTCAACCTGTGTAAAGGAGAATGGAAAATTGTTTAAAAGTTTACTATGGAAATTTTTAACAAAGAAACAAAAGAAAACTATAGTCAACTATAGCTGTAGTAATCAACATACTGGACACATCGAGTACGTCACTAAATATAGTCAAATATGCACCACAAAATTATAAACAATGATTAATTCTGATATGATACTATAATGACATGGCCTAGTAATTGAAATTTTGCAAAAATCCCTTATCATATGCAAATATGAAATAAATACCTGCAAGCGAGTATTCATTTCCATGAAAAAGAAATTTTGCTCCTTGTCCATAATGAATTCGACAGTACCTTTCATAGAAGAGGAAAATGCTTTTGATTGGTCTGATAAAAGATTTCAAAATAATTTTAAATTCGAACATTATTAAAGTCTATTCACGATAAGTGTGCACTCTTTTTTCATTTACCTATAACTTTTGAAGGAGTTCTTCAATCTTTATAAATTTAGTATCATTGGAAAGATATTACTGAGTGGAACAATTTAAAATAAAAAAGTCTTTGAAAAAATTCTAAAAATGAAGATGAAAATGAAGAAGAAAAAAATGAAGATCTTGTAGAGAAGTGCTATAACTTTCATTTTCACTGGAGTGAATCCTTGATTATCGAACGTCATCACTGTGAAAAGATTTCTCAAAAATAATCATTCAGTCAAAAGATATCAAACAAAGTTATAAGCTGATTGACGTCTAAAAACGCTGTTTTCTGCTGTTTTCTGCTATTTTTTGGGGTCAATCACTTATTAACTTTGTATCATAACTTTATATTGAATAAATATTTTAGTGAAATTTCTTCACAGTGATGACATCCTAAGATCAAAGAATCTCTCCAGAGAAAATGAAAGTTATAGCACTTCTCTAAAAGATCTTCATTTTTTTCTTCTTCATTTTCATCTTCGTTTTTAGAATTTTTTTAAAAACTTTTTCATTTCAAATTGTTCCACTCACAAATATCTCTCCAACGATACCAAATTTATAAAGATTGAAGAATTCCTTTCAAAGTTATAGGTAAAAGAAAAAAGAGTGCACACTTATCGTGAATAGACTTTAGTCAATGTTTAAAGTAAACTTTTCGTATCAAAGGATACATTATTACAGAAAAACTAAATCTCTTTAAATTTAGTTGAACTTAGCGATTAAAATGCATTCACTTATAACTCTGACTGAGAGGTAATCAATCTAAAAAAGACATTTTTGAACACTGTCTGAAAGTCTGAAAGTTAAATAAAATTTTAGGAAAAAACCAGTTTGTAATTCACCTGCTCCAACATAATTGACAGCTTTCGCAGCCCGGACTGCAGCTTCACCAATTTCTTTGCGTACTTGATCAGACAAGCCAGGCTAAAAAAACAAAAAAACATAGAAAAAATATAAATGACTGAATTCATAGCGCACTAGTATTTTAGACGGAAGTGATATAATCAAATCCTTTCCCTGAATCAAAAAAAATCCAGACACTGCCTTACAAAAAACTTGTATTGTTGAAGAGCCTCTGACGCAAAGAAAGATGAAGATTTTATCAACTTACCGCAGGTGCTTCTTCAATAATCTTTTGATGCCTCCTTTGTACACTGCAATCTCTTTCAAATAAATAGACTGTGTTTCCGTATCTATCAGCAAAAACTTGAACTTCTACGTGCCTAAAATGAAAGACAACCTTTCAAATAAACAAGAGATAGAACAAAAGAGAGAAATAAATAAAATGGTTCGTATTTTATGGTCATTGGGTGTCTGTCATAAAAGGCTAAGAAAAGAGTTTATAACAGAATACTAAGATACTAGAACATTAGAGCCTGAGTTATCAATAAACTCTACTACCTTGGGCGTTCTACAAATTTCTCAACCAAAAATTTGTCATCATCAAATGCTTTTAGTGATTCATTTTTTGCTGACTCAAGTTGAGCTTCAAAGTCTTCAGGCTTGGTCACGATTCTCATTCCCTGGAGAAGAAAGTTATCAAAAAAAGTCATTGAAAATTTAAATCTTATTTGTACAAGATCAAATATGTTAATATTATCATCACGGCTAGTACTGATGCTGAAAAAAATCCCTCCTAAGTGCGTTTTAACTTTAAGCAATGAGTGTTTATTAGTTTGGTGAATAAACTTTTATATTTTTTTTTTTTATAAGTGATTTTAAGCTACAAGGAGTTTTTAGATCCACACTTGTCAAAAGCTGCTTCCATACATTCCATACAATGTTTTTAGCTTGCTCCACTAATGTGTTTAATCAGAAAGGGCATTCTTATTAAAATTATACCTAGACAAAATATGCCGTCAAGTTCTCGATAATGTGAAAATCTCTAATCATGTATGGGAGAAGAGTAAAAATGGAAATTCACAAAGGGGTGGGCCCCTCAAACTGTGAATTAATTTCTTTTTCTTTTTAATTTGATTGTCCTTTTAAACCACCTTCAACATGCAAAGGACTACTTACCTCGTTCAGCAACAGCTTTAACCGGAGTACGACCCCGGGTATCAGCTAGTTTAATTTAATTCCTATTCCACTGCAGAGTTTAGATGAAAACAACACTTCTAGTTTGCTCAGAATCACAATTTAAACTTGTACACTTTTTGAATCACTTCTAAATGTATATTGTGAATGTCAGTGTATAAGGCAAAAGATTTTCTTGAAGGAAAAAGTTATGTAAATTGTTGATCAAAGTGAATAAAAATACCTTGCCACCGCCACCTCTAACTGCCTTCAGCATAACAGGGTACCTATTAGGGATAAGATGCGGAAAGTTGAATGATGAAACAAAGGATGAAACAGTTTAACTCAAAGTAGCTAAGAAATTTGACCAGTTGTTTTGTTGATTTTTCTCTTTCTAGTAGAAAGATTTTATGAGATACTATACTAGGCTTTATTTATATCCCTCCTTGAGGAAGAAGAAGAACAAAAATAATGAATATTGTATTTTAATTGTATTTCAATCTTTGTATTTTGATGAAATTTACCCAATTTTTTCTGCTTCACTTTTCAATGTTTCAATGCTTTGGTCTTCACCATGGTAACCTTTGATTACAGGAACTCCAGCACTTTCCATGATGTATTTTGAAGTACTGAAGAAAATGTGAAGAAAAATAATATATAATATCCACTGAAACAATGAGAGAAAGGCGCCGAGTTTATTACAGAAATAGCAACCAAACAAATTTTACATGAATTTCCCCAGCTGGAACACAACGTTGTTTCAACGTTTATTTAACGTTATATGGACGTTGTGAACGTTAGATAAACGTTGAAACAACGTTGTGTGCCAGGTGGGTCATTGTAGCTTACCTTTTAATTCCCATATCTCTGATAGCAGAAGATGGCGGACCAACAAAGATAATGCCTTCATCCTCACAAAGATTCGCAAATTCTGGTTTTTCTGATAAAAACCCATAACCTGGATGGACAGCCTTAAAAATGAAATTGCTTAATTTTAAGATGTGTTAGCTTTAATGGTGCTAACAAATATAATATGTAACAAGAACAGATAGATTATTAGTGTAGACTTGGTTATTTTTTACTTTTAGATTGAGCTTTTTTTTGCATTTCCCTTGACTATTTCTATCGGTTTGAGAGTCCCTGAGGCAAAAAAAAAGAAAACTAATGAAAGGTTTTGGATTTGAGCACTTTAGCCAATACACATACATAAAGGATTACTGAGGGGAATGTCAAAAAAGATTGCAGCCCTTCTTTACTTTTGGCTGTTCAAGGTCTCATTTGTTAAGAGAATTAGCAAAGTAGTGCTGTCAAAGTGGTTAAGTCATAATATGAGAGTTCTGATGATATTTAATCCTCTTTGTAGGGGCTCTGTAATTTGAAGATAATCGTTTAATGAACTGGGACCTGAAACATTCTGAAAGGTGGGTGGACATACATCTTAGGGGGGGGCCTAAATTTGGCAGGGGGACCTATTATTACCCTAGTCGGATATTTGGCAGGGGGAGCCATGATTTTTCATTACCTGTGCACCACTTTTCTTTGCAACATTAATGATCTTCTCCATTCGTAAATAACTATCAACAGCTGGTGAAGGCCCGATATGGAAAGCTTCATCTGCCTGTAATGAATCAAATGTAATCAAACAAATATGAAATTATATGTTAACAGAATTTCAAAAACAGCTATTTCATCTTAAAAAAAGAGTAAAATTGGAAACAGGAAAAGGACATTTCTTTAGTAATACCATAAAATGTTATAATAGTGTTTTTCTTGAAAAAACTTGTTTATTTGAGAATTAGTGGAACTTTTTTTAATCTTCTAAAAAAACATTCTACATTTGAAACATTTGGTTGAAAATGACAGTGATGAGTTTTTTTACTTGTTGACAATTAAATGTACGATCTTAAATCATCTCATACTTTTGAAGGAATAGTAGCCTGAAAACCTGGCAATAAAAACAGTTTTCTGGATCCTGTGTTTTTTATTAATTTGTTTTACAATGTTTTGATCACCAGAGCTAAGAGAGCTAAGATTTCTTTGCTCCTATTATTGGTTTGAGATAAATTTATTGAGGAAAAAATTATTTTATGATTGTAATGACATTTGGGAATTCTTATCAACATTTTTTAGAAATTGAGAGCAAGACGTTTTTCCAACGAAAGGTTTTGTAGTTGCTACACTTCTGGAAACATAAAGATACTGATTAAAAGGTGGTTAAGAATCATATTCTGGCTGTCCTTAATGCCCTTAGATTAAAAAAGTGAGACATAGACAAGTCCTGGCTACAGTCTTACAAAGAAAAAGATTAAATACCATATTAGCATGAAGAGATTTTTGGTCAGCATCACTGTAGCATGTTACGCTTTGTATTCCCATTCTTTTTGCAGATTGCATAATACGACACGCAATTTCACCTCTGTTGGCAATGAGTAGTTTATCGATGGGTTGCACTTAATGAAAAATATAGTGTGAAATAATTTGTTTCATAGTGCGGAAAGGGGTCTGATCCCCCCTTCTTAAATGATCCCCCCCTTCTTGACATCCCCCAACCTTTAAAAATGCCTATCCCCCAAGGGTTTTGGGCTAAATTTTTTATGGTAAAAAGGGAGGGGAAACAGTAAAGAAAAATTAAGTCTGGCAAATAGAATACCACTTTTTAGTGAAAATAAAGAACTTCCTTTCATGCAGACCAAATTTCATAACAGTGCTGGAAAATAATCTACAATATATGTAAGCCCCCCCTTCTTAAACGATCCCCCCTCCTTGCTATCCCCCCTTTTTAATGAAAATTTCTGATCCCCCCCTTCTTCACTTTTTTGGAAGGTGTCATCCCCCCCCCCTTAAGAAAGGGGGGGGGTTCGAACTATGTGTTTACTTTGAACAATTGACAACCACTCATAGGTGTGTAATAAAATAAAAATTCATACTATGAAATTGAGATTAGACAGACAGTAATAAAGATAAATAGTCATAAAACCCATAATCAATGTACAATTGTTACCTTTAAGTTCAGAGCTTTGTCCATGAATCAGTTTCTTTGATGATGACAACCTTAAAATCGAAATAAATGAACACAAATTTACCTTATGATAAGTCCCACGAGTTTACATCTTTTAACATAGTTTGTGTCTGTTTTAATAAGCTTCTTACGATTTCTTTCAGTTTAAAAGGTCTTTATATTCTTAAACCAAATATTGTCTTATTTGTACCACAGCGCCACATTCATGGACTCAGTGCCAAATTCTGTATTGTATATTTATTTATTTTTAATTATTTTAATAGGGATATAAAGAACCATTGTATCAGGGGGGGGGGGTCAAGCAGTTAGTACAAGACATCATGCCTACTAAGTGATTCTTTGGAGGAAAGAGGCCACACCACCACCCTTTGACAGTTAGTATGAAATATACTAAGTGATTTCAAAGGAAATTCACTAAGGACCACCCCTTAAAACCTATCAAACGAGAGTGTGATATTTACTTTTTGTCAAACCATGTTCCCAAAATTGTTTTGAAACAGTTATTGATTTGGTATGATGAATTAAAATGAATCAAAAATTTTATTTTAACACAACGCTGTACAGCGATATATGTACAAGAGTTTCAAATAACGAAGTACTTCTCAATTGATACAATAATGAAACACCGTAAACCAAAAACATAAACATAATATGTAGCGTTCAATCAAGGCAGAAAAAAATACTTTTTCATGATTTATAAAGAACAAGATTACGAACTTTTACAATTTCAAAATCGATCTGACTTTTTTCTTTTATTTATCAATCTATAGTTAGGGAATTCCCCTGATATAGTGTTTAACTAAAGGGTAATACCAAACAAACTCCAAAGAAGACTTAAATGTCTTAGGTTCTTTGATTTCTCTTATGGAGGGGGATTTCCCTGATTGCTTTTAGTATTTATTTTTAATATTTTTCTAGAAAAGGTAAAAAAGTAGCACTTAGTATTCATTTGTACTAACTGTTTTCCTAGATTTTTTACTTGACACCACCCTAGCAGTCACTTAGTACCATCAAGTACTAACTGATTTTTGAAAATTTTGTAGGTATACCACCACGGTACTAACCGGCATGATGTCTTATACTAACTGCTTGACCCCCCCGATTGTATTACTCTTTAGTGGATAAGGGGGTCCTTAACAACCCCCATCAAATTATTGAGAAAAGCAGAGTTTCTACACTAAGAAAACCCGTTTTTTTCATATTTACAGGTAGCTTAATGTTACTAGAGACAGAAAAGTCTCACAAGAATGGTCTCAGACCCATGTGTCAATAGTAATAGGGAAGCTAACAAGCTCCAAAACAACCGAAAACATTACTACTTCCCAAAACTGGGGCTGGCTGGAGACCAAAACAAATTATCTTCCTAGATGAGGGCGCCCTTTTTGGATTTATTGTTAAGGCCATCTAGCAGTATAGACTATAACTCCTATATCAAGATAACAGGATTTGCAGTGTGGACCAATTTTACTTTCATTTTCAGTGGTTTCATTTTTGATTTCAAACCAACAACAGCTTGCCCATAGTTACAGGGGTTTGTGCAAAAAGTAAAACATAGAAAATTTTCCAAATCCCACATTTCGATTTTAAAATAATAAAAAATGAAACTTTTCCATGTTTCAAATTTTTTGCACCAATTCTTCAAAATTAAAATATTTCAGATTTTAAGTTCTTTTATTACTTAATGATTTTTTATGGTACTTTGTTGACAATCTAACTCTCGCATTAAATTTCCCCTTTCTTCAAAAAATTGAAGATGAGAAATAGTTTACACCTCAGGATCATGGACTGAACCAAATAAAAGGGGTGTTATGAAGGGTGAGATTAGTCAGCCACCCGTCAGACAAAGCAGTGAAAGGCCACGTGCCCGAAAAGAAGGGCTGTGTGAAATGCAGCAATCTTATTGGTCATTGGTGGAAATTAAATAAACAGTCCGCAAAGGAGCGCAACGAAGCAATCAGTAGAAGAGACCACTTTCGTTTTTGTTGCAGATTTCAATATAAACTTCTCACAGAGATTTCTTGTCAGTATGTTGTGTCAACTTGTCAGCATTGTATTGTTGCAGATGGAAAGATAAAAAAGGTAAGACAAGCTTTCTAATCCTGATATAGGAGTTTAAATCTAGACTGTCTAAAATGGTAGACAGAGTTGCGAAAAGACAAAGGCGCCTGCTGCATCGAGGGTGGTAATGCCAAAATTCCCAAAATGTATCCTCCAACAGAAGGCAAGTTACTCCACTGCAGCGCCCAACGAATGGTGTTTCACTGAATATCAATTATAAGAATATCTATGTGCTTAACTTCAGCAGTAGACTTTGAGTGCTTCATTGAAGACGAGGAAAATGAAAGATAAAATATGTGCAGGTTAATTTCATTTAAATAGGTATGTTTTTATCATTGTTGAAAGTTGGAGAACATTTTACAATGACAGAATTTTTTTACAACCAATTAAAGGCACAATCTGTTACTGCCGTTAGACAGTAGTTTTTGTTATATTAGTTTTGTGTTTCATTTGTATCATAGCATTTGTATTATGTATAGGTATAATTGGTTTATGATCATATTTTAATGTCCCTTATCAGGCAAAATTCCAAGCACTTTTCACACTGGCCGTTTTTTGATCTAGAAATTGAGTTTCAGCCATGCCATTGCTATTATCTGAGATTAGAGTAGATTAGAGTTTATTAATGATATCAAGAATTAAAATGCAACAAAAATAAGTACTTTTCTTTCGTAACATAAACAAAATTATCGTTTACTAGTAACTATAATAGAATACACTTTAACCATGCATGGATAGTGGCCGCGGTTCCACTTTGAAAGTGGTAGGTGTTAGGGTGATAGGGCCGTAGTTTAGTGTCCCTTAATTAGTGTCTAAGGAGGGAGAAAATTTTTGAAAATTAGCCCTTCTAGACTGGTTAAAACAGGTCTTTTTTAAAGCTTACGGCCCCTGATGGAATGAAATGCTTGAAGAACAAAAGGAATGCTTCAAGAACAAAAGAAACAAAGCTTTATTTATTAAAGTAAGATTTCAAAGTAAAAAAGGAGCAAACATTGTGGAATGTACTTTCCACTCGATATTATTCTAACAAATCTGGAGTTTTAAAAGTGATTATAAAGGAAAAATTGATCAGAAAATGGGACATATTTCTAGCGGCCTTCTTCGTAAATCAATAAAACGGTTAATAATTCCACTCTACAATAGAATAAAAAATAAAACTGTAGGTAACAATAAAAAGAATGGCCTTAAAAAAACAAATGTTTTGATATTTTTCTAATGAGCCTTCGATTCGGGGAGTTTCTAAACATCGACCAGAAATGGCGACCAAAACCAGCGACCACGACCGGCGACCAGATAAATTTGGGTTATCGAGTTTACCTGCTCTCTCCACCGTAGAGAACATCCAAATCGAGCCCTAATGTGGCTTTCAAATGAACCACTGAGCACGTGGCTGAGAATTACTCTAGCTAGAGAATACTAAAAGTGACTTTTGACGTTACCAGTCATTTTCTAGACAAAGGAAGGCCAGTTTTAGAGATATCAATCTCATCAATTATTCTATTGTCCTTACATTGTCAAAATAACTTATTGTGATGAAATAATGATCTGATGATCAAATATAAAGCTTCCTAAATAAATTCCAGCAAAAATTTTGCCAATAATTAATTTGATGCCGAAAATACAAAAGGATAGAATTGACACTCTATTCAAGCTCCAAGAGCGTTGAAATGGCTGCTCTACATGTTTTGCATGTGGCTTTATAATCACTGTAGGTGAGACAGGGGTGAGCTTTACTCTTCAATTCGATAAATAAATGATCATAAGAGAAAGACTCTACGGTGGAGAAAGAGGAAAAACTCGATAACCCAAATTTATCTAGTCGCCGGTCGTGGTCGCTGGTCGTGGTCGCCATTTCTGGTCGATGTTTAGAAACTCCCTTCGATTCGAATGTTTTGATGTTGATTTCGTCAAAAGAATGGCAAGAGAGAAAAACACACAAAGAGAGAAGAAAAAATATTATATTGTTGAAAGATATAAAGAATGAGAGAAATTGAGCTTACCTTTGATTATAGAGTAAATAACTTTGACTATTGTTTACTAAGGTTTACTGCCGATATTTTTCCGACTTTTTATGACTCAAAAAAATTTTTTTCTTCAAATATTGAGTTTCAAACTCAATTTAAAATTGAGTTTTCTGGCCGTATAACGGCCACAGAAAAGTGCTTGGAATTTTCACTGCTTATGTATTAATTATATGATAATTATGTATTATTATTAGGAACGTTTTGTCCTTTGTGTATTGTTAACGTTGTGTAAGTCTCGTGGGAGTCTTGTCTACCGTTCTGTATGTTATAAATGTTTGTGTGTAATGTTGGATCACTTAGATTTATACCATTTCTTGCAGTTTCTTGTGTTATTTCATTTGCTATGAGCTTTTCCTTGACTTTGTATTTGTGTTTATTTTATAGCTGTTACTTATCAGAAGAACGCGTTTGAGAACCAAATCACCCTAAATGTCTCTGTTCATGAGTTTGGCCATTGGCATTTATACAATCTGCTTACATTTATAATGTTTGCTATATCATCTAGGCAAAAAAACTGATTACAACAGCATGTCCTAACTGAATAATGCTCTTAATCATGTAGTAAATTGTTAACGTTCATATTCTTCTTATCGTTATAGGCTAGTATATATTAACATTAGCATTTGGTGTGGCTGTGGGGCTTTTATATTATTCAGCGTTATTGACTTTTCATGGTAGCAGAAAGTGGTTCAAAATGGCATCATCAGAAAGTTTTCAAAAGCCCCCAGCCTTTGGAGATGACAAACCTTATACGAGATATGTGGAAGAATTGCGTGCTTGGACTTATGTCACAAACCTTGCCAAGAAGAAGCAAGGATTAGCGGTAGCGTTGTCTCTACCAGAGGATGACAAATCCCAAATAAGAGACAAAGTATTCAATGAAGTTGATCTTGATGATCTAAAAAAAGACGATGGCGTAGAAACTTTGATAGCGTTCTTTGATACAGTGTTTAAAAAAGATGAGTTGGCGGAAGTGTACGAATATTACTTCAATTTCGATCGATATAAGAAAGTTGAAGGCGAAACAATGGATACGTACATACTTGAATTCGAGAAGCGTTACAATAAAACAAAAAAATTCAAAATGGAGTTGCCAGAAAGTGTCCTGGCATTTAAACTACTTGAGAACTCAGGGTTGCTAAATAATGATCGTCTTATGGTTCTGACAGGAGTTAATTATAATGAACACACCACGTTATATAACAAATGAAAAACTCATTGAAAAAGTTCTTTGGACAACAAGCAAAACCCATCGCAAACCGAACCATCTAAAAGCATCAAATTGGATATCCATGAATCGAACCAGGAGGAAGCTAACATCACTTTCAAACAGAAATTTCCAAATCGCGGTCGTGGCAGAGGACGAGGCAGAGGACGTTTCACCAACTACCAAAACAGACCGTTCAACAGAGGAAGAGGTCAATCCACCAGTCGCAAAACGAACCCATTGGATGGTGATGGAAACATACTCCGCTGTATGGCATGCGATTCAACATTACATTTCGTGAAAGATTGCCCTCATGCTTATGAAAATCTTGAACATTCATTCTACATAGAGACTGAACAATTTGCTCTGTTTACGGGCCAAATAATGATGAAATGACAGTGTTGTTAACAAGAATCTACCAATGCTGCCGTTCTCGACAGTGGATGCTCGTCGACAGTTTCTGGACAAGATTGGATAGAGTGTTTTATCGACTCACTAAGTGACAGTGAAAAAAGTGAGATTATTTACAAAGATAGTGAAACTATTTACAAGTTTGGAGGTGGTGAACGACTCAAATCAAAAGGTAAAGCATTGTTGCCCTGCTACCTTGCCGGACAAAGATGCACCATTGAAACAGATATTATTGATAGTGATATTCCGATGCTTTTAAGTAAAAATGCAATGAAAAAAGCAGGAATGAAACTTGATTTGGTGAACGATAAAGCTGAAATTTACGGAAATGTTGTTAACCTACAAAGTACATCAGCAGGCCATTATTGCATCCCTTTGAGAGACACATCTATTGACATAGAATGTTGCTTTACCGGTGTCGAAAGCGATAAGGAAATTTCCGCAGTTGTCACAAAACTTCATAAGCAGTTTGCTCATCCGTCCCCGAAACGCTTAAAAGGTTTATTACGAGATGCAGGAGTTCTGTCGCCAGGTTGCTCCAAAGTGATTGATGCTATTTCAGCTGATTGTCAAATTTGTCGTAAATTTAAGAAAACTCCTGCAAGGCCAGTTGTCAGTTTACCATTAGCCACCACCTTCAATGAAGTCGTAGTGATGGATCTCAAGAAGTGGGAAGACGGTAAATACATTCTTCATTTAATCGATGCAGCTACAAGATTCACCATGTCCAGATTTATAAACGATAAAAAGCCGTCGACCATTGTAGATAAAGTCATGCTTATGTGGATCGGATCAGGATTCGGTTGTCCACTGAAATTTCTAGCAGATAACGGTGGTGAATTTGCAAATGAAGAGTATAAGAATATGTGTGCTAACCTTAATATCGAAGTCAGAAACACTGCAGCAGAAAGTCCATGGCAAAATGGATTATGTGAACGTAACCATGCCGTTGTTGATGAATGTTTGCAAAAGGTCCTGGAAGAAAACCCAAAAATGAAACCCGATGTTGCCCTAGTATGGGCAATTCATGCAAAAAACTGTTTACAAATGAACTCTGGCTACAGTTCCTATCAGCTTTTGTTTGGACAAAATCCTAATCTTCCATCCGTGATCGTCGATAAGCCACCAGCTTTAGAGGGTACAACAACATCTGAACGTTTCTATCAACATCTTAACAGTCTACACTCAGGGAGACGTGCATTTATACAAGCTGAATCATCAGAGCGAATCAGGCGTGCATTGCGACATCAGTTACGAAGCCATAGCGAAATTTTCGAAGTCGGTGATGCTGTATACTACAAACGAGAGTCTAGCAACAAATGGAAAGGTCCTGGAAAAGTTATTGGTCAGGACGGAAAAACTATCTTTGTCCGCCATGGAAGTGTTTATGTAAGAGTTCCCAGTTGTCGAATCCTCAAAGTCGGAGAAGAATTCAACCCAAATCCAAACAGTAATCCAACCAAACGTATTAACTCCAAAGTTACAGTCCCAACAGCATGTGACAAATCGGAAATCATCGATACCGGATCTACAGAACCGATTGACAGCCCAGTGACAATTCAGTATGAAGATGATGCTCCTATACCACCCACCTCAGATCAAACACATGTAGTACCACCACCAATGCCTGCAGCTGTATCAGAAACAGTCAGAAAGACAACTTTTTCCTAGACTACAGGACATTGTGCGTATTAAACAAAATAACTCAGCAGAGGAGGTAAAGCAACAGGAAAGTTTGCATCGTGGTTCAATGTCGAAAATGTAGAAAATGGTGAACATTCATGTCTTGACTTTTCAGCGATTGAATGGGAAAATACCAGTGAAAGTGTCAATTTCAATGCTATATTTCATCCCACAAATGACCAAGAAAGAGAACTTGTCAAAGAAGCTAAAGAAAAAGAGCTTCTTAATTGGAAGTCATTTGACGTATATGAACCGGTTGAATTCGAAAACCAACCCTTGATTTCAACAAGATGGGTAGTGACTGAGAAACAACCCAAACCTAACCTTACAGTTAAAGCTCGACTTGTAGTGAGAGGATTTGAAGAGACATCAGATATACCAAGTGACTCTCCCACAATATCCAAGGACTCTCTTCGCACATGTTTTGCTATTGCCTCTACAAAGCAATGGCCTATCGAAATGATTGATATTAAGTCAGCGTTTTTACAAGGAGAAGACATCCATCGTGAAATCTATGTCAAACCCCCCACTGAAGCAAAAGTAGCTGAGAACCTAGTTTGGAAGCTACGAAAAGTAGTGTATGGGCTCAACGATGCATCCCGTAATTGGTATTTTACGATTCGAGAAACACTACTAAAACTTGGATGCGTACAATCAACCATCGACAAAGCACTGTTCATGTGGCGTGATTCATCTAACCAGCTTGCAGGAATGTTTATCCTACATGTTGATGACTTTTTGTATGCTGGTTCACAGACCTTCTTAAAGACTGTTGTGAAGAAGGTGTGTGAAATTTACAAAGTTGGTTCTAAGGGAACTGATATTTTCAAATACATCGGATTGGAAGTTTCGACCAACCAAAATGAAACAACTTTATCGCAATCGATCTACGTAAAGTCAATGAAGGAGATTCCAATCACGCCATCGAGAAAGTTACGAAAGAACGATAAAGTGACATCCGAAGAGGAAAAACTTTTGAGACAGCAATCGGTCAATTGAATTGGGTCGCAACACAGACACGACCAGATCTTTCATATGACGTTCTTGAACTGAGTATGATAACCAATCGAGCCACAGTAGATCATTTACTTCAAGCGAATAAAGTCATCAGAAAGTTGAAATCTGAAGCGTTACAAATCAAGTTCCCACGTCTTGGAGAACTGAGTAATCTTAAGCTAATGTTATTCAATGATGCATCGTTCGCCAATCTTCCTGACGGAACTTCCAGTACTGGTGGTCGAGTTGTTTTTCTCTTCGGCGAAGGAGATAAATGCTGTCCCATTTCCTGGTCGTCTACAAAGATTAAACGTGTCGTGAGAGCAGCACCCTTGCTGCAGAAACATTGTCACTTGCTGATGGTTTGTGAAAGTGTTTTCGTTATCGGATGTCTTTCTAACAGAATTGATTTACGGTAAATCTGATCAACAGAATCGAATCCCCATAAAGTCATTTGTCGACAACAAATCTCTGGTACAAAATGTTCACTCAACAACTATGGGTATCGGAGAAAAGGCTACGCATTGAAATGGGTGTCATTTATGAAATGATACACGATAATAAAATGTCCATCAAGTGGATCGAAGCTTCGAAGCAATTAGCTGACTCCCTTACGAAACGGGGAGCGTCTTCCAGTAAATTAAATCAAGTTCTTGTTTCTGGAAGGCTACGTCCTCCATGAGAGGATGTTGTTAATGTTATTCGATATTGGTATTTGATATGTTGATTACATGGTGAGATATGTTTTGGTTTATATTGATGAGAATGGTATTTAAATAGTTATGATGATTTTGATTTATTGAAAGTTTCTGGTTCGCGATCGATTATTGATGGATATATTTGTTCCAGTTGATATTGGTTATGTTGAAAATGGACTTTTTATACAATGACCATTGGTCTTTGGTTTTGATATTTGTTTTATTGGTGTGCTTTGCTTGGCTGGCATGATGAAATGTTTTGATAGTATATTTTATTGATCACCTCATAGACAGAGGGGAATCTGTTAACGTTCATATTCTTCTTATCGTTATAGGCTAGTATATATTAACATTAGCATTTGGTGTGGCTGTGGGGCTTTTATATTATTCAGCGTTATTGACTTTTCATAAATTAGGCGGCTATTGAGGTTGCCATCCATTTCAAATAAAAATTTGATAGATCAATTTTCAACCTTTATGAGCACTTTCTTAAAGTAATATTCAGTGAAGTGGACCTTTGATATTTGTTGGTCAGAAAAAGCTATAAATGTTTTCTTTTCTCTTTACAGAATCAAGAAGCCATCAACATCGACAAATTCGACACATTTCCTCATCAGAAACTTTTAAATTATCTGCCATTATGACTTTCTTGAAGTTGTTCCAAAATTAACCAATAGACCTTTTCGCCTTTCAATCCACCATATTGGAACTTATTGAAGAATGTCAGAAAAAAAAACCATTGACCAAAAGATGCATTTTGTCTCAACTTGAGAATTGATCCAATGAAGATGAAAAATTTAGGCAATGCGATTTTTCGGAATGCTGAAAAAACTCTAATTTGGATCTTCCTTAAGGTAAAGAGGTTGGGGCATTTGGGTTAGCAAGGCAAAAATGGCTAAAAAGCTGGTAATATCGTAATCGTAATCTTGAAATATCAAAGTTCTCCATCCACCGCTACACATTCCTTTTAAAGAGTGAAGCTTGTGGTGTGCCCAGTATTTATTTGCTGCGTGGAAGAATGTAATTCCCAGCACACACGACTCCCTCAGCATTGATTGGGGACTAGATGATTCACCAGTTGTTCAAGCGCATCCATTACTATAGGGTAGCGTGAAAATGGGGACAGTCGTGACTATAGGGCAGCAGATCGATTTTCTTGTAATTCGATTAGAATAAATGATGGAAAGGGGAGACAGGGGTTGCTTCACTTAAACAAATCGCAACTATTTATATTGGTGATTTTTTATTCTTATAAAATGTAAATATTAATTTGATTTATTTATGTGATATCAAAGAAAGAAATAATGAAGAGAGATTAAGAAAATTCGTGTGTTTTCTTATTTAAGTCTCTGGTGACTCTTGATACTAGGGTTATTCCATTTCATGCATTAAAAATTTACTTTAGAGGCCATTCCCTTTTGCCGTGACCCTGAGACAGATTCTTTCACTCGTGATAATTTGGTGCGTAATTCATCAAAATCTTTACCTTCATTAACATTATCCGACCGTGACTCTGGGTTAATTTTAGTTCTACTAATTCGTGATTCGCACGACGAGCATTGATTTGTTTGAACTTTTTAAATAAAACCGTGACTCTGGGGAAATTTTCATTTGCTTCGTGATACATAGATGATATCTATCCAAGGGTTGATTTTCAAATCTTTCCTAATAAAGCCGTGACTCTGGGGCAATTTTCATTTGCTTCGTGATATACATAGATGATATCTATCTAAGGGTTGATTTTCGAATCTTTTCTAATAAAGCCGTGACTCTGGGGCAATTTTCATTTGCTTCGTGATGCATAGATGATATCTATCCAAGGGTTGATTTTCGAACCTTTTCTAATAAAGCAGTGACTCTGGGGTAATTTTCATTTGCTTCGTGATACATAGATGATATCTATCCAAGTTTTGATTTTCGAACCTTTTCTAATAAGGCTGTGACTCTGGGGCAATTTTCATTTGCTTCGTGACACATAGATTATATCTATCCAAGTGTTGATTTTCGACTCCGTAGTGATTGAGTTTTTCAAGTAAAATTTCGTGATCAACTGTGTTGAATGCCTTTTGTAGATCAACAAATACACCACAGGCAAACCCACCATTGTCAAGATAGTTTCGGATACGTTTGACAATATTAATGAGTGTATGCTCAGTAGAAGTGAGCCTTACGAAAACCAAATTGTCGAGAGTAGAGACTTATAGCTAAATCTTCATGATGCACCGACAAGCACAGAGACTTAGAATTTTTTTTGAAATTTTTCAATACTTTACCCCGGTTCGAACCTACATGTTTCTGATTACGAAACATATAGTCTATACCACTGGGCTACGACGGCTGCTGAATTTCCGAAATTCAAGGTTATTTATAGAGTGACATATATAGTATATACGGGTGAACAGACCTCACGAGTTAGGCTAACTGTTATGATCGCCATTCCTCCAGGAAGACCCCACACACGGGTGCACACCACCGGGAGAGGGTGCACAGCCGTCTGGGTGCATGTGTTGGGGATGCCTATCCCTAACAAAACGCTGCGCTCGCTTGCACAATATATTGCCCGCGCGCGCCCGCGCGGTGCACTTGAAAGGCCGGTGCTTCATGAAGATTTAGCCATAAGTGAGTAGAGCTAGCCTTTTTTTAAAACTATTTAGGGGCTGAGTTTAAATCTATTCAAAAAATACCTTGATCTGCTCAATGATCTGGCTTTCCTTCCAGCATTTATTACATTTCGCCCAGACATCTTGAAAAATGACTATCTATAAAATATAAAAGAATTTATATGAGTAAAAACTTAGATGCCAGATGCCAGAAAAATCTTTAAAATCTCGTGAGCTCTCTGATTGTTCCGCTCAGCCTCCGCTTTTTATTTTCGTGAAATTGACCTACATCAAATCCACTTTCGATATTTTTTGTACCAGCATTCAATGAACAGCTATGAAACTAACTCTTTTCTAGGCTATCTATTTTTATAATAAGAAAAATAATTATTTTATGAATATTTTACTATCGCAAAGATAGGATTCAAAACTTGTGACTACAAAAAATGCTAGCTGTTCTTACAAAAAAAGCAAAACATTCATAAACACACTAAAAAAGACATTGCAGTGTACATTTTTCGAATGTCAGATTCCATTGAAATTTAACGGGACTTCCTCTGGTTAAGAATAAAGCCCCACTTACATTCTAGAACATAAGATCCTTTGGAAATTATTTTTGCAGAATTTTTTCTTCAAAGACAAAGTAGAAACAATTTTTTGAAACATTATTGAATCCAAAATGCATCTTTCATCTCTATTAAACAATATAAAGAGCTTATTTCTTTGAAATCTTTTTTTGAATGTATCCTCCACGATTCTTATAATGTAGATAGGGCCCCGGGGGGGGTACTACCCTTGTCGACCGACGGGGGTGCTCCGCCAAGGTTCGAAAAATGGACCCTAGGTGGGACTCGAAATTTGCGAAAAAAGTGACCCTGAATGGGACTGAAATACCAAAATTTTCTCAAATTTTCTACTTTTTCTCCAAATTTTCCAAAAATAGGCACCCTAAGAAGGACTGATTTTTCGATTTTGGTGTTTTTGCGACCCTACCTGGGACTCGTGGAGGCTAAAAAAGGTACCCTGACCAGCGGAGCATCCCCGTAACCCATCTTGCCCTAGTACCCCCCCCGGGGATAGGGCGTTGTTAATTATAGAATTCAGGGGAATGCCCGTCAATATAAAAAGGAGTGAGGCACCCTCCTTCGCTACGCTTTTGCACCTAGCGTTATTGAAATTTAGATGAGATTTGGGTGTTATTTCTATGATTTTTGCAAATAAAATTGCAATTTTGTATCTTGAATTTAGTTTGAAGATAAGGGAGTGTGACGATTTTCGTAGAATAGTCATTTTTATTCAAATTTCTCACACTGAATCTGACTGAATGAAAAGAATAGGGCTTTCCCTGCAACGGATTTTGATTGGATTTCCCCAGAGAAAATTTTAATTGTTCAGATTTTTCGTCCAATTAAATGGAGTGATTTTAGTCACGTGAACTCATTCGAAACGTCGTGGAGTTTATAAGAATTCACAACTCTACTGTCAGTACAGATTCGCCTACCGAAGTGAAAACATGTGTCCGTGTTCCTCCTTCACAAACTTATCGAAATTATCATTGAAAAACCTAATTCCAACACTTATTTCGAGTCTGTCATGGTCCTACTAGTTTTTTTGATTGACACTAGTGCGTCCATGAACCAAAGGACTTGCCTTGGTACTAGCTATTTGGACTTAGCTAAAGGAGCAGTGGAATCTTTTATCAAAGTAAGCACGCTAAAATGATATGCAAGTCTGAAATATCGATAGGAATTGCCGAATAAAATTTTTGTATTTGTCAGGCTCAGTCTTAGAAGCCATGTCATTTTATCATTAATTTGGTCGCTATTTTATCTTTTTTTTATACCAATCGCATCGAAATTTTTTTGTCAGATACGTGCTCGCGATCCTGTCAATGCCAAAGGCGATCGGTATATGCTGGTTACTTACGACGAAAATTCAAAGTCGGTTAAGGTGAGAGCTTTGTAGATTCCCCATGAAACAGTATAATCGTATTAAGTTGCTTCCAAATTTGTTGAATTACTATCAGTGTATTGTTGCTGACAGGTTGCAAAAATCAGGCTGTCAGAGCGCAGCAGCACCATCTCAGCAATATCAACTTTTGCTGCAATATTGATATTATTTAGCTTAGTTTGCGTCAGTTATCACTTTATAAATTGGCTACAAATTTTGGCAAGATTTATTTTGCATTTTTATAAGTTCTTGACATTTTTGCAAAATTAAAACTTATTAGTTCAATGGGATTAATTTTTACAGGATAAAATTTCACGGTTGAGCTCATCTGCAAAATTTTAAGGTTTTGCGGGGACTTATGCAGATGACTCTATCGTGATCCCGTGATTCGCAAAACAGATGCGCGCGCATTATTTTGATGCTCTCCACCATTTCGTCTCTTGAGGTAAACAAGCCCGTTTTTGCCTGCGTTTCCTTAGGGGGAAGTAGCTTTTTTGAGCTCTTCTTTAGCTCTGTCGATTGAAATCCCCTCAAATTTTAGTATGTTCAGGGATCGAATTAACGTACTTTAGACGTACAAACTTTTGCGATTTTTGTGAATTTTGGTCTTTTTCACGAAAGTAAATGTTTTTGAAAATTCTTAACATAGCAATTCGCAAGAGTTTATGCTCGCGAAAAATTCTCCAAATAATCGAAGTCAAAGAGCAATCCTCTTTATCAGATTTAAGGAATATTTTTTACACTTTTCGAAATCTCTCATTTTTATCCAACAATTCGCGAAAGTTTATCTTCGCAAAAAACATTTTTTCCTCAAATTCGCGAAAGTAATTGTCGTAACTTTTGAGATTTTTTTACCTCGCAAGTACTTTAGGCGTACAAACTTTCACGAGCAGAAACTTTCGCGATTTTTGCAAATTTTGGCCCTTTTCGCAAAAGTAAATGTCTTTAAAAATTCTAGAGAGGGCCATTCGCAAAAGTTTATGCTCGCGAAATTTTTTTGACAAAATAGAAAATCTATAAAACTTTAAACTTTGAATAAAATGTAACTTTTATGACACTTTTTAGCCTGCTAAAAGACTAATAAGTCAAAGGACAAATGTTTCAAGCCAATCCAAGAAGTATTTGTCCCTTTAAGCCATTTTTTCATGTGAAAATTCTCAATTTTACGTCTTGATTTGCAAAAGTTTATGCTCGCAAAAAATATTTTTCCCTTAAATTCGCGAAAGTAAATGTTGTGAATTTCGTGATTTTTCGTCCCCGCAAAAGTTTCTGCTCGCGAAAGTTTGTACACCTAAAGTATTGCATTTCACAGTTCCCGATGCATTTTCTTAAATGTATGAAGTAAAAATTCAAAAACTCTGCAAAATCACGATGCAACATATCTTATCTTCTTTGAAAAATGATTAGTTGAAACAAGTATTTTGAATCTTTAAGCAAATACAACTGTTACTTTGCTTATAATTACAAATTATTCTTTAAAGTAGAAAATGCATTGTATATATATTGATAAAAATGTATTGTGAAAGATATATAATTTCAAGGCTGCAGCAGGCTTATTTTTCTGTAGTTTGTGCATAGGTCTTTTTCTTATTATTTTTCACCCACATTAATGTCAAATCACATCAGAAAAACATTCAGAATTATTAAATATTTCTATTGTTATAGGCTGGTTGGAAAGGTGTGAACTTACAAATGTTCATGACAGAGCTGAAAAATCTTGATGGTTTCAACCTTTCAGATGTTGGCAGGGCACTAAAAGAAAGCTTTGATCTTTTAAACATCAACAGACTTCATATGGGTCTTGATAACTATGGAATGGTATGCCTCTCTGATCATACTAGGCAGAAAAATTCTTTTAAAATTTGAAAGTCTTTCTATAATTTATAGTTTTTTTTACTTCAAACTAAAGACATCTTGCTAGTTTAAATGAGGAACTTTTAGAGAAAATCTAGAATAATATTTTTGAAATCTGGGCTTCCTTCTTTGCTGTTTGAAATTATTTTTCTGATAACAGCATCTTTGCTATGTCCATTTCATTTAGTGTCATGTCAATTCTACAATCTTCTCAAATATCTTTCAGCTTGTAGGGGCTGCCTGGCAAGGGTCTAACACAACATCTCTCAATGACACTAGAAGATTGCAATAAACTTAGTTTCAATACCCTTCCATTTGTTCCTGTACTGTGGTCAATTGCTTGACTTCAAAAGTCATATCTAATTATATTATCTTTTTTATTTCAGGGAAGAAATCCATTTTATCTTGAGCCTGCCATAATACTCCTATTAACTGATGGATGTGCTCCTATGGATCCAAATGGTATGATTAAGGAGGTATCAAATGAATCAATTTCTAACCACTAAGGTGGATTAAGCCTTCAGGTCAAATTCTTAAAAAGCAGGGCAGCGTTCATTAGAGACAGAAAAAGCACTTTTCTGCTGTAGGCAGTTTTAATGAATTTTTTCATAATTAACACTAACCAGATGCTAAAAATGCATGAAAAATGGTCTGACTCCACTGAGTGCAATTAAAAAACTTAAATTTTATTGTAACTAGGCAGGCTGGAAACAGTTCTATTTATATTAGGCCAACATCAAAAGTTTCATGTGTTTTCATACAGCACCAATTTTATGCTCAGGGTTAGAGTTGCTAAGGATTTTAATAATTCCTTCTGTTAGACATTCTGATGCCAGATAATACCAAAAATACCTAATTTTGAGGTGCTTGGTTATGCTAATTGTGACCCCATTTTGGAGAATATACTCCTCACTGGTTTTGAAATCGCAGGGGAGCAAATAACACAAGAAAAAAAAGCTCAAAAAAAGGACATTTCTTCAAAATCTGATTGTAAAGCTTATCATATCAAATCTGAAAAAATTTGACCTAGAATGAGATATTTTTGTTTGAAATCTTAAGTTTAAAACATTAAATATTTCTCTTTGAACTGTTACAAATTTTTGGACCTACCCCGGTGGAGGTCCTATAAATTAACCTCTGTTCGTTCGTTCGTTCGTCCGTTCGTCCGTTCGTTACTAGCTTTTCTCGGGATTGGCTCATTAGTTTTTCTTAATTTTTGGCACAAAGATGCAAAATGGTAATGCCCAAAATGTGACGGAGCCCGATTTTCGAAAAAAATTCATTTCCGGCCGAAAATGCCGGAAATATGCCGGAAAAACCGGTTTTTTGGCATTTTCTCGAGATTTCATCATTAGTTTTTTCTGATTTTTTGCACAAAGATGCGTATTAACAATGCCCAAAACTTGGCTGAGTCCGACTTTTGAGAAAAAATCTTTACCGGTTGAAAATGCCGGAAATATACCGGAAATCGCCGTTTTTTTTGCAGATTTTCATCAGACTTTTTTCCTTATATTTCGTTGTTTTTTTTTACACAAAAACATTATTGATAGCAATGTCCACGATCAAGCATGATTCAATTGTCAATAAATCCTGATTTTTGAAGCCGAACTTTCTAAAAATCGCCGGAACAGCCGATTTTCGCCGGAAAAAACGGTATTTCTTGAATTTCTTGAGCTGTACTTTCTATTTTTTCATGAAATTTTGCACACTGATGCAAAATGTCAATACCTAAATTGTGACGAAGCCCGATTTTCGAAAAAAATTCATTTCCGGCCGAAAATGCCGGAAATATACCGGAAAAACTGTTTTTTTGGCATTTTCTCGAGATTTTATCATTAGTTTTTTCTGATTTTTTGCTCAAAGATGCGTATTAACAATGCCCAAAACATGGCCGAGACCGATTTTTGAGAGGTCGAAAATGGTCGAAAATGCCTGAAATATGCCGGAAATCGCCGTTTTTCTAGATTTTCATTGGACTTTTTCCTTATAATTGGTTGTTTTTTCATTCAAATCCTGTTTTTTCATTGAAAAACATTATTAATAGCAATGCCCACCATCAAGCATGTTTCAATTTTCAATAAAATTGATTTTTGAAGCCAGAACTATTTTAAAAGTCGCTGGAACAACCCATTTTCGCCGGAAAGACAGTATTTCTTGAATTTCTCGAGCTGTACTTTATATTTTTTTATGAAATTTTGCACACTGACGCAATATGACAATACCTAAAATGTGACGGAGCCCGATTTTCGAAAAACTTTTTTTTCCGGCCGAAAATGCCGGAAATATGCCGGAAAAACCGGTTTTTTGACATTTTCTCGAATTTTTATTTTTAGTTTTTTCTGATTTTTTGCAGAAAGATGCGTATTCGCAATGCTCAAAACATGGCCGAGTTCGATTTTTGAGAAAATTTTTTTTCCGGTTGAAAATTCCGGAAATCGCCGTTTTTGCAGATTTTCATTGGATTCTTTCCTTATATTTTCTATGTTTTTCACACAAAAACATTATTGATAACAATGCTCACCATCAAGCATGATTCAATTGTCAATAAAACTGATTTTTGCGACCAGAACTTTCTATTTATTTTTTTCCCTACAACCCTTTCCTCTCCCCCTACCATCAATCAATGATGAATTTCTTGCGTTATGCTTTCTGACTGATTTTTTTTTCATTTTTCTCCTTGCATTGCTATCTAACTTTCATCATCAGGTAGGTCCATTCAGCATCTAGCTTGTTTATTTCAATTCTTCCGTAACACATTGTTGTGAGGTTTGGGGGTAAAAGGTCCGAGTAGTCTACACAATAGACAGCTCCAGGCTTTTAGGCCTTACTCTTGGTCTATAGGCACTGCTATAGGGGCCACAAGGGACCCCCCCCCCATCGGGAATCAGCTTTATGATAGGATTAAACATAATAGAAGTTTTTAACAAAAGAAGTTTATCAATGGAGATTTCAAATAAAACAATGTTTAAAATGCAGCTGATTGGCTTAGGTTTCCAAACTCATGATTGTTTCATTAAAAACTCAGTGCACATGCGATGTAAACAGAGAAATTCAATATTCAAAGCAAGAGCAGTGTGCATATCCCAAAGATTAGAAGTTTTACACTTGAAAGAAAGACGTTGAGGCTACAGAATAGTCTCATGTAGGATTAAATTAAAGTTTATATAAACATTCAGAAACATCTTACACATTCCCTTATTTCTCTTCTTTCAGATATCTATCCCAACGCATGACTTACTACCTGGAGCAGAATTAACAAATGAATTATATCGTTGGGATCAAAGACTATTTACACTACAAATGAAGATTCCTGGTTTCGCACAACCACTTAACGATAAACATCTAGCTAACACACCTGAAGATGTACCACTTTCTACACTTTGTGATCTAACTGGAGGTTTGTTTCTTTGGTCAAATATCTAGGGTCAATCGTTTTCGTCTAAGTTACCCCTAACTTCAACTGTTACACAATACATTATGTTTTATTATATGATGGAATATAATGTTTGTCTCTTTAAAACTGTCTTGAAAGGATATGATAGGAAAACCAAACCTGGAATCATTTAATGTTTTGGGCTTTTGAATTACAGTAAACTTTTGTTGGGCTTCGTTGCTCTTCTAAATAAAGGTAAAACTTCACCCCCAGCACGCCTTGTGTTTTTGGCAAAAATGACAGTTTTACGCTTTCCGTCATAACTTTTGATCTACTAAACCGATTCAAAAAAGTAAGCCCATTCTGGAAAGCCCAACTATCCTGCTTTCCAAAAATGTTAAAATATTTTCCTCTATCAATGGTGACACAGTAGTCTTCTGCCTTAGAGTTGAAAAAATTCCAAAACGCAATTTTTCATATTTTTTAAAATTTCAAGTTCAGGTTAAAACAAAAGTGGGGAGAACATTTGCATACCATAATTTTCTGGCTTTTTGTTTCCACCTTTATAACTACAACTGCTAGCCAATCATACCTTTACTAGAAAAGGCAGAATTCATTTTTAGAAAACCTTGGTTTTCGAGAAAATTTTCACGTAAATCAGATGCACGAGGCCCCTTGAGGTAATTTTTGTGGAAAATATCACTAAAAATGACTTTCCTATCATCAACTAGCATGGAAGCAATAGAAATAACATAGTATATACACTTTAAAACTCTTTGCAGCCTTATGATAAGCCTTAACTTGGGTTTCGGTGACGGTCGATGACGGCCGACAAGCCTCCAGTCCTCACCATTGATTACCGTTATACTAAAGAATGAGAGGGCAGAAACTTACCTCAAACACTGACTAAACTACAAACCAGCAATACATAACATTTCCAACCAATAAAACAAACCATTTTCCACTAAATAAACATAAAAAGTTAGTTACAGCAGTCCATGTGCTCTTAATTTCCCAAAGAATATTTTGACTGACTGACTTCCCAGTTTGTTTTGACAGTTAAAATCGAAAGTGGGTGGTTTCAAACTATTGAAAATAGTTTGTTTACATTTTCTCTCCCTCATATAAGACATTTCCCGGGATTTAAAGGCGTCTTAAGGCGGTAGGGCGGCTTTTCTTAAAATCGCACGAAAAAGTATATTTACGGCCTCGGCTATCACTTAAAACGTAAATTTACGACCTCAGCGTGGTAAAGATTAAGACATTTTAAAGAATGCAAAATACTGTATTACTTCAAATAAACACCCCATTCTTTTAAACGCCTCTCCTTTGAGGTAGATTTTTAAAGAAGCCCCCCTCAATAAACACCCCCTTTGAATAAACTCTAGGAGCGATGTTTATTTGAAACAGGTAGCTATAAGGTAGTATAATATTAAAGAAAACTTAGACATTCGTATTATGCTAATGATTGTATTCTTTTAGTATTCAAACTAATTATGGCTCGTTTCTAAATTCCTGAATTGACATATTTTTACTCAAATAATAATGAAAATGCAAATATGGTTCCAATTTAGATTATAAAAGGAGGCCCTCAATTCACCCAATGACAAATTTTTCAAGTTTCCAAAAATCAGAAAAAAAATCAGGAAAAATTGGGGAAACATTTGAAAATTGGGAAAATTGCACATAATCGAAGGGAAAAAGAGAAAAATTCATGTATTCACACAAAAATTCAGCAATCAAAAATGTATTTTTGCGTTCACGCAAGTTTTTTCAATTTTCACACATTCACACAATCAAAAAAGTAAAAGAGCTCTTAAAGTGACCTTGGTTCTAAAATATTCAATAAATGCCCCCTCAAATAAGCGCCCCTCCTAAAAATTTAAAAATTTAATAAACACCCGGGTTTTTATTTGAAGATATATAATTCATTGAACATAGGAAATTTTCGAATTTTTAAAATTTTTTCAGAGAATAGTAAATTTCTTTGAGCTAAGATTATGAAAAATTCTTTAAAAATATTCAATAAAGATAAAAATCATAATTTTAGTACCCAATAGAATTTTTCATATTTTGAGTCTGGATACCGCCTGTTTGATATTTTAGTGCCCAATGGTACCAAAAGAATTTTAAGGATATGCCACCCCTCCCCTGTACAGACTTGTAGTAACTACAGGAAAGGGGTTGTGTCTTGTGGATTTTCACATAGTAACTACTTAAAATAATGTAGTAAAAATTTGAGAAAGAAGTACTTGAAAATTAAAAAAAAAAATTTTAGATATGGTTTTGAATTTTTCTTTCAGGATTTTCTTCAATTTCCAAGTTTTTGAATCCACCCTTACGGAACTTCCACGCGTTTTAAATGCATCGAATTTTTCATTGAAATTTGAGTTTAATTGCAATTTAAATGTAGTGAAATCTGGACCTGGACAAAAATGTTAAACGAATTTAAATCGCATTGCTAGAGTAAAAACTTTGCAAATAAAATGCATTATGGAATAGCATACAGTATGCACTTTAATTGCATTGAAATAACATTTGAAAAAATAGGATATATAATTCATTAGGATGTCATTTAAAATGCATTTAATTTTTTGATACTTCACAATTACAAATACATTTTTAACATGAAAAAGAGAATTGAGGAGAATTATAAATACATTTTTAATGAACGGCGTTAAAATTAAAATGCAATTTAAATAGCGGACAAGATTTCAAATGAATTCAAATTTAAAATGCCTTTTCAATATCCGAAATATTTCTTATAGGAAAGCTTTTTCATAAGAATTGAGAATTTGTAATGCATTATTTTTCTCTTTTCTTTGTAAGAATACCACTACCAATATTTGGGTCCTTATAGGGATTTTATCGGGAATTTTCTGATTATTTTCCGAGGTTTATCGATGCTTTTTAAGGGGTATACATTGTTGAGCTGTATTCCATGGGTTATTGGCTAATATTCACTCAGATTAACTGCGTTTTGAGATACAGGATACAAGTCTAATCGTTTGAGTTACAAATGGACTTTTTTATTTAGTAGAATAAACAGAGGTTAAAGTTAAAATTTACAAAGAAAATTCTAATAAAAGATTAAAAATTAAAAAACTGAAAAATAAGATGGCGTCTTCGTCTTTTGTTTGGTATCGTGATTTTAATCATCCTTCAATTGTGTGTCAGTATTCCGTCGGTATATTATGGTTTTACCTGAAAGTTAGAAAGAAAATAAATATTAATAGATAAATTTTGGAAATAACATTGGAGTTGTTAAATTTAAGCCAAGAAGAGACTCTTCCTTAACATCATTTCTAAACATAGCTCATGGCCTGACGGACATGTGACTGACACAACTGACAACTTGGCTTGTTAAAATAAAAGTTTTAAACATCAATTTTCTCAAATCTTTTGTGTTCTAATTGCTCGTAATTTAATCAAGCTAAACCGCCAATACACAAAACAATTTAGCTAACTAATTTGCTACAATTATCAATGGAGCAGAGCAATTTACGCAAATTATTCGAAAAAAATAAATGTATTTTAAACGTATCTAAGAATTTTAAACGTAAAAAAATTGTCACAAATTTTTACAATATTTTGATTAAGTTTCTTCTGCATTGAAGAATAAATCAAACATCAAAAACGATCTTTTTTTTGTGATAAAAACAAAATTTCTGTCCTTGTTATTGTAAACTAACTCAACTTACAAATCCATGGAAATACTGTGCTAGTCTCGTTTTTAAAAGTAAGACAGAAAATTTGACCCTAGATTTTCATTTTTTTGTCAGACAAAAAACTTATGATTAAAATCAGAAAAAAAGTTGCGCCATTTTTTTTTGAAATATTATGATATGTGATAATAATAACATCAAAAACTTTTGTTCATAGTTTGCGGAAGAATTCATCCTACTTCAGGATCATGTGCTACTTGCAACTAAAAGCTAACATATTCTGTTATCTTGCGCGTAGAGCTTCTAGAATGGCTGCTACGCGCTCGCTTTTCCAAGTATTTTTCGAATATTAAAAGTATTTGTTGTTAGACAAATATTCACTTTTTATCCGATAAAAAACTCATCGAAAGTTTATCTGGTTCAGAGAAAAAAATTTTCGTTATTAATCGTGATGGCGGCTGGGTCACTAAAATTTAAAAATTTTAAATGATTTCCCGACCCGCCCTGCATTGTGCACAAAAAGCTGTATTTGATTTTTTTAAAACTCGTGCACTGGTCGTGCTCTCAAAAAGACAGAACTCCTGAAAAGTACTTTCTGACATCATTTAATTTTGAAACCTACCATAATGAACTGTAATTTTTAACTCATGAAAAATAGCATATTCAATGAAATATAACATTATATATTATTTTCAGATCCATTTCCTGACACCCCTGTCTCAGTGACCCTGTTAAAGTTATTTAGCCAGTGAAGATAAAATGAGCTATGCCAATGGGAGTGGAAAACCGCTTGTTTTTAAATGAGTGGGGATTTCAAATTCTAATGTTTACAGCTCAAAAATCCAGTGAGGATGGCCTCAGTGTCTCAGTGTTTTTTTCCGAGCGGCAATGAGAGCTCTTGTAGCTTTTCAATGGGGATGAAATTTAGTGAAATTTCAGGGTATTTTTATCACCGGGACCATTTTTTGGCGGCTTTTTCCAGTGAGGAGGGGTCCCACCGAGTCTGTTTCTAGGGGCTGTTTCCTCTAGCTTGTGAACAGCTGCGAGAGAGTTAATCAAGGAGGAGATTTAACAAAACATGATAAACATGGATTAAAGATTTAAAATTGATGGCGAAATACTGTTCTGTCATCAGCGTGCCTTATTTTTGACGATTACGATCTTCATTGTAAGGGTGCATTCTTTTGTGGTAAATATGGTTTTAAGATTACAAAAACGCTGGGTCTTTCACTTCACCACGGAAAAGGTTAGCTTGAAATAGAATGTTACACTGAAAGAAAGAACATGGGATTTCAATTAAGTTTCAAGAATTTTGGTAACATTTTATTTGAAAGCTTGCGAAAAATCTCCATTCTGCAATGAATTCAAATAGGTGAAAATGAAAATTTTTGGTAATCCCTGTACCATTAATCATTCTATCTCTAAACCAAATAGACTGGCTATAGTTTTACTTAAAATATATTAGGTTGCATTTAGTCTCGTGACTATTTACTCTGGTATTAATCTTTACAAATTTATCTTTTTACTTATTTTTTCATTTTAAAAAATTAGAAAAAAATGAATTTCAGCAAAAAAAATTAAAACAGCATGGAATGGAAAGTGCATTTTATTAGTAAAACTATTTGAACTGCATTTTATTTTATCAAATTCGTGACCAGGCGAACCCTAAAAATATTTTTGTTTCCGGTCCACCGGGTGACGAAAAAAACACTCACCCGGCCGGCCGCAAAAAATTTTTTTTTGCTAAATTTCGATCCCAAAACTCGATTTTTTAAAGCACTCGTAGAAGTTAAAATGATGGTCTTCTTTACCTTAAATCTGTAGTAACTTGACACCGCTACAGGCTTCGGCATAAGAAAAATTCACGTATGATCATCGCACGCCTAGATTTTGATTTACAGTGGTCTAGGCGTGCGATTATTCAAATACTTAATTTTCATCGTTTATATTTTCAATTGTGTTACAATATCTCTAAGAACTGGCACTCTCTTTCATTTTGAATATTTATCTTCAATTGCTAAAGGCTCCAAACTGTGATTACGAAGTGAACTTTTTTGAGAAAAAAGTAGTGAGAAACATTTCCCCAATTTTTTAAATTCTCACTTTATGAATGTTTCTTTTTATTTTACTCACAAGACAACATGATTCCTTTTATAAAAACAAAGCTGTTTACTTACTGAAAAGTCCCCACTTTGTGCAGGGGGGGGTCGGTAGTAAAATCTCAGACATAATGACGTTTACTACGGTGGTGGTGTGACGAAAAATCGAAAAAAAATTTTACTACCCAGGGTAGTTAAATACTAAAATGGGTGGTATCTATGTGTTAAATGTTGAAAAAATTTTACTACCTGGGTAGTTAAAACTGGTAAAATTAGCAAATTTTAGCTATTTTTTGTAATTCTTTTAATTTTCTGGATGACTTTTCTTAAAAAATCTGAAAATTTTTATAATTTGAAAAAGTTTTCTGTTGGAAAGTTGTTTGCTGCAAACAAAAAATTCTCGAAATTTTTTGTCAATATAAAAAGACTTTAATTCTAAGGGAAAAACATTAATTTTTGCACTACGTGAAAAATGTGTCACAGAAATAATCATTTTTTAGCTTTTTTTGCAAAATCAGTCCGAAAAGCAACCAAAAAATAGGTGGTCTCCATGACAAATTGTCCCAAAAGCTTTTTACTACCAGGGTAGTAAAATACCTCTTCCAAGAGTCTGGGTGGTGGTATGTAAAAATTCGTAAAAATCCTTTTACTACTCATATATGTCTGAGATTTTACTACCGACCCCCCCCTGCTTTGTGAATGTTTCTATTTATTTTACTCACAAATCAGCATGATTCTTCTATAAAAACCAAGTTGTATATGAAAAAAAACATTCTTAAAAGTTGAGTTGCAAGCAAGAATTAACAAAAACAATGCAGGGTTTAGTTTGAGATGAATAAAATTTCATTTCTATAACAATGATCAGGATAAAACCTTCATTCCAAGTGATTTCTAGGTGTGTATTTTACAGTAGAATATAAAATATCACGTGCGATAAATCACACGCCTCAAAGACTGATTCACGAAAGTTTTCCAAACAAACAAACTAACCCGAACCCTAACGATGATGTACGAGAAAAAAAATGCGGCCGGGTGACGACGAAATAAATTTTCACCCGGCCGGTGGACCGGAAACAAAAAACTTTTTCGGATTCGCCCCATATCGAAAAATTTAGTTTCAATACGTTTAAAAATCGAATGGAAAGTGCATTTTATTTGTAAAACTATTTGAACTGCATTTTACTTTATCGAATTCATGACCATATCGAAAAATTTAGTTTCAATGCGTTTAAAAAATCAGACCCCTTTCATAATTTTTCAGCTTGTTTTGATTTTCTCGCTTAGTCTTCTTTTCTGTATGGTCTTTTTTAACAAAATCTGGAATAAAAGAGACAGAATTCGGAGGCAAAGTTGGAGGCATATTGCCTCTATCATCCAAATTTGTAATATATTTTATTTAGGCTAAACAAGGTAATCCAAAACATATGGACATCACATGAAAGGGGTCTCGAATGGAAAGTGCATTTTATTTTTAAAAATATTTGAACTGTATTTTTTTTGTCAATTCATCAGCATATCGAAAAATTTAGTTTGAATGCGTTTATAAAATCGAATAAAAAATGCATTTTATTTTTGAGAGCATCTGAATTGCATTTTATTTTAGTGAATCCGTGGTTCACATCAAAAATATAATTTTACTACGTTTAAAAAATTAATGGAAAATGAATTCAATTGAAACAACATTTGAATTGTATTTTCTTTGCTCAAGTTCAATGTAATCTTTTATTATACATTTATATGTAATTTAAAGTCTAGAATTTAAATACATTTTGATACCCAATGAATTAGAAATTCATCAAAGTTTTGAACCTAGAATTTTATTCTATTTTAATGCATTTTATATTCGTTTTCAATGGAATACGAGCATTTAGTTTCCGTAAGGGCACCCAATCAAACCCTTTTTTTGGCATTAGCTAATTCAATGAAATATTGTCTTGAAAGCTTTAAATTGGAAAAAACTTTCACAAATTGTTATTTTGTCTTTTTGTAAAAATTTGATACTTTCAAAAAAGTTATTATTTGTGTTTTAGGTAAACTCTACAACATTGGAGGGTATAAGCAACTCTTACAATCCATGGAATCGATTGCTCAAAAGATTATCACTCCTGGAGTGGTCTTGAACTTTGCCATGCATGGACCTGATGATATGATTCAAGAAGGTAGAGCTTTTAATGTAAATGTATAATAGCTCTAAGCTAAAAATATGAGTAAACCTTGTCTCTTTCAAATTCAAAAGTTTATATTGACAGTGTTTGTTCCGGTTTTCTCAGAATCTCTATTGGACTGTTCCATTAAAAATCCTTACAAGGGGGTGGACAAACCTTTTCAAGTAAAAAAAAGTCTTCAAAATGCATGGATGCCCCCTGGAAAATGGCAAAATTTGCAAAGAAACCCTTGGAAAAACTCTTTAATTGAACATGAGGGTGGACAAAGCAAAACCAGTTTTTACCCTCTAAAATTTTAGAATAACTTTTTACTCCCTGGAAAAATAAAAAACCACTCCTTTAGACCCCTGGAAATTTTTCTCAGATTACCACCTGGAAATGTTCGCTCATCCCCCCCTCCTGTATATCCATAAAATGGAATGGTCCATTTAAACATTGTACACTTTTTGAAACTGTTTGAAACACACAGTTTGACCTGACATCAATTCTTGCACCCTGTTAATATTTTTGTTAGGAATTTACAGCAGCAAAGTTTTTGTCATCTTGCATTATTAAACCCAACCAGCATTAAAACAATAACATGTTGACGCATAATTAATTGTGTGTGTAAATATTTTCTTGACATTATTTTGAATACTCCATAGTATTCAGCATGACACAGTGATTAAGAAAAATCTATACGATCTAAACAAATGTATGTTGAATGGTGAAAAAGAATGCGGCTATTATATTTTTATTTTTACAATTTAAATATCTGTAGATGTACAAGATCACATGAAATGCGATGAAAACGTTTACCTTGGCATCAATGAGTTGAAAGATGGGAATCATATCAACGGAAAAATCTCACGCACAGGTGTTAGTGATAAGCAACTAACATCTCTGTTTACAGATCAATCAAATTTTTACAACCAACAGCATGGTGGAATGAATGGCTTTGTCAATGGACAAGGAATACTTCCAACACCACCAAGCATCAATAACAAAAACTTCATCAAAAATCCAAATATTATTAATGGAGATATTGAGATGAATCAACCGCTCAAAACTGAGGGCCTTAGTACAAGGTATATTGCAACCCTTTGAATTTCTAAGACAACATCAATCAACCCTTCTGCATCTTCCTATTTTAAGTAGGGGTAGAGTCTTTGGGGGGAGCATCGTAGCCCCCTTAAAATCTCCAGCTTGACATGTGCTATTTTTTATCAGTGGGTTGATGGATTGGTAATTGCAGATGATTTGCAAAATTTTGGCACAGCCAGCTGTCTGGTATGGTCTGGTTTGTATTTTACAGACTAGAATACAAAATTTGGGTAAAATCATCGTTTGACCAATCGGCTCGTTCAACTTGGCTGAAACATTTTCTTGAAGGCTGATTTATTAATAAAAGGAATAGTAACAAGAAAAATTTGGTATCCTTGAAATTTTTACCAGTGATGGCTATTGTGTATTGACCATTTAAGACAGATAGGGTGTGACAGTTCAGTCACTTGCGCAGTTGGCAAATTACTGACACAAGTTGAAATTTCAAAAGTACAGTAATCTATGATTACCCATGTTGCACGAAGGGTTAAGGGAAAAAGTCGTGTTTTATTTGTTAACGGATTATTATTATTATCCATTTAGGCATTTTAGTTTAAACATAAAATAACTGTTCACTAAACCTTTAAAAAGTCAATGGTTGAACTTGGTTTTAAAATTGCATTGTATTAAATTTCAGTGAAAATTTGATTCCTGAAACTCCTATTCGTGGAGGCGAAGAACCTGAAAATGTGTTTTCACCATCATCTGTGGCACAAACAACCGCTTGGCACAACCAACATCGATTGATTTATGTTCGAAAAGGCAAAGGAAGTGTTTGTCATTGGCCCATCCCTGAATCGTTTTGGCCAGACCCAGCTGCAACTCGAATAGTAAGTAAATACATATCAATATTGTTTGCATCACAAAACTCTCTATGATTCAGGAAGATATATACCTTATTGAAACTAATTTTTTGCGGGAATTAATTTTAGCGCTTTTGGCAAAGGCGCGAAAATTTGAACCTGCAAAATACAATTTTTTCCAATTTTATCGAAAAATTTGAAAAATCACTAGGAAAATGAAAAAAAATTTGTTTGGAAAAGGGCAAAACCGTAAAAATTAAAATCCGCGAAATGCAATTTTTCAGATTTTTTTTTCAATCGCGAATATTAGTTCCCACAAAAATTAGTTTCAATAAGGTATTATTTATTTATTATTGTGTTATAATATTATTATTTAGGAAGATTTATGTTGTGTTGAGAATTTAGAGGGAGGAGTAGTATTTTTTTACTAAAGGATGATGATTTCTGAGTTTTGGTTAAGTATGTAAATTGTAATTGTAATATTCAAGGGATGGGTGTTTGTTACAGTGTGTTTGTTCTTTGCATGAGGTAGTTACAGAAACTTCTCCTGTACACAAGAACATTTTCTGTATTAAATTGTAATTTTTTTAACTCAATGGATACATCAACGAAGTAGCTAGTCTGAAATTCATTATTACTATGTTAATTTTTCAGCCTGCACGAAATAGCCACCCAATCGTAAAATTTGTTTGTAAGCCAGTGGACGCAGTGGTTGGGAATTTATCGTACAATTTACCGTTTGATAAGTATGAACTTGAACCTTCACCGCTTACTCAGAATATTCTTGAGAGAAGGATGGCAAACACTGCTTGGCAGGTGAGATTCTGGTTTGATAGGTTATATTTGCTTTCCTACTTTCTTGTAGAGAAACTGCAAATACTTTATAATACTTCTTAAAGTTGGATTTGGACGGAATAGCTTTGGAATTAATTTCTGATACTTAAAATTGACATTTTGATAAAAAATTTAAGGTCTTAAACTACCAGGTTTGGAATTCGAACAATATTCTAGTCTTTTTTTTTATTGTGATTTATTTTGATAACCATCAAATATTTATGAAATGTATTTCTCTTTTATCCACACAGACCTTCATCAGTGGAAGCTCGCCAGACTCCGAAATTGGATACCCATTTGGATATTTGAAAGCATCGACTAATTTTCAAACAGTCAACCTTTTCGTTTTACCCTACAACTATCCTGTTATTTTACCACTTTTAGGTAAGAATTTTTCAAAGTTCATTGTCGAGGTTTTCTTTAGTTTTCTAGAAAGTTTTAGTTACAAGGCTCAAACTCAAATTTGGCAATTATAAACTCTCTTTTTCCATTTCTAGATGACTTATTTCAAGTTCACAAATGTAAACCAAGTGTATCATGGAAGCAATGTTTTCAGGAATACCTTCAAACGGTGCCATCCTACTACTATGATGTAAGCATTATAAAATTTGATTTGAAATTCTTAAAAATCATGACCTACCTGAACTGAAGAAAGAATGAATTAAGTACTTGTGCTGTGATGTCTGTTATGATATGGGATATTTGTCAAGGGAAGATTTGTGTATAATGTATATTAAGTATAACTAATAGGCTCACTTACTAAAAATTACATCATTTGCTTTTCAGCCACTAAGACATGCACTGAACTCAATGAAGGCGCCCACCAACCTCATACCTGATCACATGGCTGGTGCATTGAGTTACAGTGTCAGTACTTACTTGAAGAAACTGAAACACGAGTCAAAAGCAAGAGCTGATCGCTATTTACAACAGAAGAAAGATCAAGATAATGTGCCGCCCGCTGAAATCCCAAGGTTTGTATCGGTTGTGTCAGAAATCAGTTTTAGAGTCATTTTTTTCTCCGTCATCTTTAAGCAATCAGTTTTTAAGCTCAGATTTTCAGTTTACACAGACAAATGGTTGACCTGCTTTTGTTACTTGTGTCCAGGTTGTTCAATAGGTACAGACCCCTCAATTAAATATAATTATCGGTTTGATTCTTGATCTTCGTCTACCAATCATATGAGTAGCTTGTATTGGTAAATTGATCTAAGCTGTGATTGGATATGGTTCGATCCCATAGACTGATGGATTCAATGTTTTACTTAGATAGCCCAGCAACCTCTAGGTCTAATAGTCACCAGATTAGTATACTTACTTTACTTACCGGCTTACTTGAACTGCTCTGTTTTGTAAAATCATTGAAAACATACCTTTTAAATCTGTTTAAATTTCTTTTAGGGTTCCTCAACTAAATGATGGAAAACTACGGGACTTTAAAGAATTACTTATTCACAAGTCTTCATCGAGGAGGAAAGGAAAATCCTCGAAAACGTAAGTTCATGCTACAGCCCTTTCGCAGCGTATGTCACTGTTATGAAAACGGACAGCCTAAGAAATTCTGTGCGAAAATTGGTTGACTCTTTTGTTGACTTCATGTTTCACTTGGTCAGGTTGCATTGAAGCTAAATGTTATGTAAAACGAATCATCAGTATCTGTGACTAAATATTGTGGCAAGAATTCCCTTCCTCCCTAGTATCAATGTTGATGGGTGGAAAGGCCGCTATCATGCTTAGAAAAAGCTCACATCAACACTGATATTAGGGGAAGGGATTTCTCAAGAAATTGCCACATGTTTTGTCACTGATTGTAGATAGAAAAACCTTTCCACACTTGTATCTTATTGTTTTTAATATTTTAACCTGTTTTCAATTTATCTTTATATCAAAGGAATTCTGGCGACTCCAAACCATTCGACAAACGAAAGATCCCGAAAGTGCTAGCACAGGTGTGTGACTTTACTCTAATGACTTTACTCAGTCAATATAGAACCATATGGTCCAATCTACATTTGAAAAATTTCTTGGATGGATATTCACAGGATATAAAGAGATCATCTTTCGTATTTTTTCTGGAAAATTATTCGAATTTTGATACATTCCTTTAATATTGATGTGTTTTGTTTTACAGAAATTGACAATCGAAACGTTTCGGAATCCCTTCGTCATACCGTACGGTGATATTATCGATCACGTCAATCGAATGCGTCTTCAATTCTTTCATATGTCTGCTACATCTTCTGCGACTAGCGATAAAACACTTGCCGATGAAGGTATTGATTGATATGCTTATTCTCCATCTTTCTTCAAAATTGAAAAGGGGTATTTGCTTTTTCCCCAAAAAAAGAATGGCATTGTGTCAATTTGCCGATGTTGTATTAGCAAACGTTTGTAGATTTTTCTGGAGAAAACTTCTCAAGAAAAGGGACAGTTTATTATCCATCCACTCAGTTGCATGGTTTGAAGACTATGTTTCTCAATCAATGGTTAAAATATTAATGTATTCATAAACCTGGCGTATCTCATAGTATTAAAATAACTATTTTCAGAACAACGACACGACGTTGCGATCACGGCAATGGGTAACTTTCAAGACCATCTGCAACAGAATAAGTCTTTACGAGAAGTGGATCCGAGTCAAATTCGTGTTCACACTTTCGGAAATCCCTTTAAACTAAAACAACAAGAACAGGTGAGTAAAAAGAGTCCACTGTCTTAACAGTTACCCAGAGGGAGGGGGCACTCGTATGGTGCAATCAATGAATTATGTTAGATGTCTTCGCCATGTCTTCGTTCAATACAACGGCTTCGGAATATTTGGTGTATTTTGCCATGATTTCTTGTGAAATGGCCTATTTTTGACTTCTTGAATATCGAAGATGTCTGAATATTATAAATTTTGAGGAACAACCAATATCACTGAGGCGAACATCATGAATTCTCGATTTCTCGATTTATTGAATTCCAGAAGGAAAAAGATTTACATAGGGAAGAGTAGTTTTTTCTTCGATTTCAGTATTCATATTCTCTCGTTCGTCTGAAGCTTAGATGGTCTTTTGGATGTAATGTTTTTTCACAACGTAAACAGCACTTAGTCTATTCATTATATTATTGTTTAATATATTATCTTTCTCTACCACAGGCTAATCAAGCCGTCATAGCCGTCGACGAGGCAGACGTCAATGAAAACATGCCACTCGGAGCGAACGCCAATCAACGGAAACGGAGTGGTGATATTATGGCTTCTCTGCAAAAAGGAAAACGAAAACGTAGCGAAACGCCTCCGCCCAGTCGTAAACCGATCGGGCGACCGAACGTACCGCCCCCGAAACCGATCTTGAGTAATAATACGAAAGAGGAAACTGAAAAACTTCTACGGTTGTTACCCGACCATAAGGGTGTTTTAAAAGATGTGACAGGTTCTTTAGATAAGAATTCCCTTGAGAACAGTGACAAAGATAAACATTCGAGTAATGTGACGGTCAGTAAGCAATTGCGTAAATTACAGCAAATACATCGGAATAAGAAGGGCGTGGCTGTAGACCTCACCAATGATAATAACACGGACGATATTGAGCATCTAGATTCTCACTCGCCCATACTTTCAATACTAAGGACCTCTCTGGAAGAATCGGATGAGCGAGACAATGACGAAGTCTCACAAATCAACGAACGTTCTGTTATTTACGACGATGATAATAGTAATGATAGTACAAGCACCACACGAACTACGCCTTCTGTGGCGGCAACGCCCCTCTCCGCCATTCTTTCGCCCTTGCTTATGGAGGACATGTTTCGCAATAAATCGAATGAACAATTGAAAACTATATATCAAGAATTACATACACGTAAAGTCGTACAAATTCGTCAATCAATATGGCAAGCTATAAGAGGACGCAAAAGTAAGTTAGCTTCATTTTATTGGTTATTAGGTCAAAAACTACGCGACCCTTCACCTAGTCTTTTGTGCCAGACTAAGTATTCCCGTATCTAAATTGATTGGCATAGAAAGGCTAACGAACGCTAAACACGAAATAGGCAGAGTATAGAATATGCTTGTCAGTGCTAGCTGAATAACTCTGTATTGGCATGTTTAGCGACCGTATGTCGCAAAAATAGACAACTGTTTTTCAAATCCCATTGTTTTGGGTGAACAGTTTCTATCAACAAAGTAATAACTATTGTAATGTAAGATGAGCCTTCAGTGGTGTGAGAGTTATTGATAAGGATTGAGTAGGTTGTATTGCTCTATCTATCTGCTTTTCCTTTGTTTATTTTCTTAACAAATCTGTTGTCCTACTTATTTACTCGAGCAACAAAAGGGTCTTAGTAAAAAGGCAAAATATGGGATATCAATGGAGGATGTTATATTGTAAGACATTTATATTGATAAAGCTTTGTGTTGTGAGGTACTCTTTGGATTTCCCAATAATAATCTTTTAACAATTTGATGATATGGTGGTGTTTGTTATTTGGGGAAAAAAGGTTTTCAGCTATTGTTTGTTGGGTATTGTTTCCCTGGTTGTCCTCATTCGATAGTCACAAAAATCCATTATGTTTCTTTCTAGAATTTTCAGTGATCGAAGACATGGTCAAGCGCTTAAATGTTTCCATGGAAACCAAGTATTTATTCGTCATGAACTTAATATATGAAGCTGATAGGTTTCAACACGTCGAACTGGAGAATGACTTGAAGACGCTATTACGTGAAATCCAGGCTAATCGAAATGATTGAAATGATACCTTTGTCCTGTCTTTCTCCTTCATACGTCGCGTATGGGGACTGTTGTTTGTTTTACTGGATTGAAATATTTTTTACACGAAAAGCAACGTTTTTGGCTGTTAAATAATAATGTATTTGCATCACGACTGTAGAAATTTATTTTGTATTATTTTTCTCTACGCAACAATGAAAAATCCTTTTAAATAATTTGACTGACATACTCCTACCCCCTTTTTGTATAATGTTGTTAAATTAAAATGTACAGATAGGTGCCACTACAAAAGAATTACAATATTCAATTATATTTAATCATTTTTTATTGAATTTTACCTGAAATTATTTGGCACGCGAGGCTGTTGGGTATTATTTTCTATCATTCAATGGGGATTTAGGAAGTCAGGCTCTTCTTTACCCTAGGTACCTTTTCTATTGGTGTTTTTTCTTTTCTTTTCTCTTGACGTCGAAAACAATATGTTAAATGATTTCTCATTCTAAAGAGTTTGCTATCATAATATTTTCATCAAAGCATTCAAACAAAACTCGTCTTCTCATTGAATTATTCTGAATAGTCCTTTTGGCAGCTTAGCTTTTCTGCTCTTTTTTCTTCTTCAATTTTTTTTTTGAATAGAAAAGAAAGGGTTTGGGTATAAGTAGAGAACAAACACAATAGGTTATAAACTATTCTTTCTTTCTTTGATTCGATTATTAATTTGAATGAAGACATTTTCATCTTTATTTTTTTCGGTTGACATTTTAAATGAATGCGAACACCGGCAATCAAAGTATTGAAAGAAGAACGCCTTTACTATTGAAAGCAGTTATTTAGAGTATTGTTTTCTTACAACAATAGATTATTAAAATGGATACAATAAAAACAGAAGAAAGTTGTTTTGAAGAATAAGTATAATAAAACAAGTTGAAGAGGAGGAGGATTACTTCAGAAGAAGAGTTTTCAAAAGTTGAAGCATCTTTTTGTAAAGAACTTTCATCACCATCCATCAAAAGGAGAATACCAACTATATTATCTATCATTTGGTGGAGGGAAGAAGAAGGAATCTTTTGTTCGACTTTCGATTGAGGTAAGACATTTTTGTGTATTTTTTCTTTTTTTTAATATGTATAGAAAAGGTTGTAAGAAAAACTTTTCCCCTTTTACTCCTTTTTCCTCCCTTCTTTTCTTTTATAATAATTATACTTTTTTTACTTTCTATTTTTTAATTGAATTCTTAAAATCACAGAGGAGTCATCTCGTATTGTTTTGACTTGCAATAGAACCTTTTGTCTTTCCTCTATTCAACTAGCCCCTTTCTACTGTCAAAGAAATGTTATTTCTGAATACAAAACTGAACAAAAAAATGAGACTTTTTAGAATGAATAAAGTATATTTTTGGTGTGCGTTGGTTGAGTTGTGTACTGTAAATGATATCTTTCTCTCCTTTCTTTTTTTATATATTTTGTTATGTTTTGAAGAGAAACCTCAGTACAAACTAGTTACTTAAATCAACCTCTATTGACCTTATCTATTGTTATTCCATCTCGTAGTGTTGTTCAAAGGCTTTCCCAACACAAAAAAAACTCGAAACGAATCTCTTTATTTCTCTCTGAACGGTTTTATGTATTATATGGCAACATTTGATCACAGGGACTATTGTCTTTTGTTGATTTTTGAAGTAAGCAGCTCTATTATGATAATATTTGTTCTCAGATACAAAAAGATGTTATTATATGCAATGCATTCTATACTTTGATGAGTTCTTGACTGCTTTTTTAATTTTTGTTGCATATCGTTCGGTTGATATAGTATATTTGTATTAAATTGTCTGGACAAGTTCACCTTTGGCTGTCTTTCTTGTAAGAACTTTCATTTTCATCTTTATTTTCTATGTTTTACAGGTAGAATCTAAACTATTTGAACTCTTTGTCTTACTTTCATATGCTCCTCATTCGTTTACTACTAATAACATCAGACTTGTCCCTCGTTTCACTCGACACATGTTTATATATATACGAGATAGACACTTCTTCTTAAGGACTTGGATGTTTCAATTAGTTGGAATAGCTTCAATTAAACTTTCGGTTTGTGTTGACGGACTATAGTTTCAGTGCTCAAAGTTAGTCAGTCAAATTTCAGCAAAATTTGAAAATCAGGACAATTGGTTGTGAAAACCCGATTTTATGTTTGAAGCAGAATCTCTGTTCTTGAATATTGCAGTATGTTAGCAACGGAGCTGTTTGGAGCTTGGAGCTTAGCGAATAAGATGTTCGTCGGTTACATAATTAATTATCAAACAGGAAGTAGAGTGTGGAAAGAGGGGAGGGGGAAAAGTGCATTCTGTTACAGATTAATATGTAATGTTTTGTAGCTAGTTAATCCTCTTGCCACCTGTCAATCTCATACCTCTGGTCGTTGATCATTTACCAACCTTCAACGGTATAAAAACAGTATTTTTTAAGAGGGTCGTTTTCTTATTATCTGATGAAAAAAAGAGAAAATCACTTTTGACAGATTGAAAATTAGTGAAAGGATCCTTCTTTTTTTTTCATTTTATTTAAATGGGAAGAAAAAATAGCTTCTTTTGTTATGCTTACGATTCGCAAAACGTCCTCTATTCTTTTGTCTTCTATATGTTTTCTTAAACCATTGGCTATTATATTCCATTTTTCTTGTGCTGTTTTTATAATAATAACTCTGAGGTTAATAAATACTTATCGAGCAACAATAGAAAAGACTCAATTTTCTTTTTAAATCCAAACTCTGTATTATGCTATTATTTACCTTTGTGTTTTGTTCTCTATTGTTTATCAATGACTAAGATTTATGTTGGATTTATAACAACTTTCTTTTCTTTTCACAAAAAAACCTCGTTATTACAAGCTGTGTGTGTAGTGTTGAGTTGAGGAGAGGAGTCGTCGAATATACGAAGCGACGAGAAAAATTTTGGATGGAAAAAAAGAATTCATTTCTCATAAATGATAAGAAGTTGATTGACCTAAACACAAAAAAAAACTTTCAGAAATGTAAGCAGATCTTTTTTTTTGTTTTCTTTTCTCTGATAAAAAAGTCTTTCCTTTTGATACAACAATATTGAAGTTACTTCCTCTTACTTAAGCTCAACTGAAATTTTCTTCTAGATACTTTAATATTAGTTACCCTTCTAACCTGAATTTCCTACAGATATTTTCTCGCACAAATTCCGCTGACTTGTTCTCTAGATCCAAGTTAATCTTAATTTTAATCACAAGGAGAACATTTTATTTAGTCCCCTTGTCATTGAGAAGTATATCATCCTCCCATCATCCCATGGATAGGAAAGCTATGATAGAATTAACTGTTTAAGTCTCGTGAAACTATTAAGTTTAAAACTAAAATGAAACTCACTTTTAACCTCTGACCATAACCACTAATTACCTTGAAAGCCTATAATTAAATCTGTAAAATACAACCTCAGACGGTCAGAGAGAGACGAGAGAGATACATAACAAAACCCTCAAAGTTTCTTTCTGGTGACCTGGAAGTGTTGTTCCAATGTTGTGGCTATGATTTCCACTCAAATTATCAATTTTACTTATAAGAATAGATCATTATCAAAAGTTTAGCTTTTAAAAGCTCTTCCTGTTCAAAATTATTCTTATAAAAAACTGATATTTTATTAATACCTGACACTCGGTAACTAATTACTTGTTCCCTCATTGTCTTGCCATTCGCGATTTTTTATAAGATTAGAAACCGTTTCTCAGGCTCCTTAAATTAAGATTAAATTCTGATAGTAATAAATGTAATGCTGCCATGTTGAGTGAAAAGATCGGTTGGAAAAGTATCGTTGTAAGCTTGTTTTATCGTTGAAATACGTATGTCGTATCTATAGTATTTACAAGCTTTCCAAAGTAGTATTTCTTATAAAAAATACATTGTCAACACATTAAAAATGTATCAATTGATATTGCTCGACTGAACTTAGCAGCAGCCGTTTTTCAAATTACTGATGAATGCTCTTTCGTTGCCTACCCTTTTGACTTTTTAAAGAGGTTGCACAAAAGCTCTGATTTCTTATATAAAACCTTTACGAGTCAATCTTAAGTGAATCAATGGTTTTTTGTTCGTCAATAGAAACAAATTTTTATGATGTTGCTTGACAAAAGGTTGCTTTTACCTTTTTTTATCCTAGCTTGTAAAAGAAACTAAATATTCTGTTGTAGAGATGAAATGATTTATAACGGTAGAACTTCTTGTAAAACCATTCATTTCTTTTCTCTTTAGTTCTTCAGTGTTCTTCATATGAATGGTTTTATGAAGATGTCGACTGTTGTGAATCATGCTTATCCTAAACACAGTTTTTGTTTTTCTTAGCATAGAATAAAGCGAGGCGATTATGATTCAACATTAAAGTTGCATGTACAATGAAATGAGAAAGTTGTGGATTTGTACCCTACTGGTTCATCAAAGTCACTCAATAAGAAAGCCGGAGTGGTGATTTCATTAGAGTGAAATCTCTCCTATATTTATTGTTTGTGCATGCTTATAACAAAATCTGTTATAGGGATACGTATGCAGCCTATGTATAATTTGACTTCTTTCTATCATTGAACACCGTTCCGCTCTTTCTCATCCTTCAGGGCGACATACGATAAGACGAAGACGTACACACTTGATGAACTGATGGAGATGTCAAACTTGGAACCAGCTGGTCATCATGCTAAACCAAATCACATCAAACGACCGATGAACTCGTTCATGGTAAGAAGCAGATTCATATCCCTCGGATGTTGTTAACTTTTTTTTAGTTTTAAGCCTTAAAATGTTCTTAACATGCTCTTGTTATCGCCGTTTTGTGAGCACTTTTGTTCATTTCCCTAAGAAATCGGGTCTTATAGGGTCTGCAAAAGCCTTAAAATGTTCTTAACTGGTTCTTAGTATATTGGCCATCGAAGCCTTATGTTCTTATAAAAAATGGCTATATCATTGAGAGGATAATCGAAATGTTTTGCCATTGCATTTATAATGAAATGGGGGTGTACTTACGCAAAATGGGAGTTGGTTATGTGCGAGGTGTAAGGGTCTTGAAAGACTCTCGCAAAGTTTAAAAAGCAATTTAGTCTAATAGGGTTCCAAGATTACGATACGCTCGGACATAACCGTCTCCTCAAAAACACAACTTCTTCAAGGAGTTTAATATTTTACAAATACATTACTTATTTCTAGCATATCTTTAAGTTTTCTACTAAGAGCTTTTACAACTCAATTGGATTGGATTCTCACACTAGATAAATAGCACTTTAATTTAGGATAAATCTTTCTTCCATTCAAACTTTCTTAAGCTTGAAAAACAAGAGCTGCAAAGGTTTCGAGCTGTAGATGTTTTCAGAAAATGAATATTTCTCTTCTATTCAAACAGGTTTGGTCGAGAATGGAACGCAAGCGTATCAGTGAAGAAAATCCGAAACTTCACAATTCAGAGATCTCCAAACGTCTTGGTGCTTCATGGAAAATGTTATCTGAAGAGGAACGAAAACCGTTCGCTGAAGAGGCCAAAAGATTACGTCAGATTCACATCCAAGAACATCCTGAGTATAAGTATCGTCCACGACGGAAGCCGAAACTGTCTGTCCCTACACAACATCATGTTCGTAAACATCAATCTACGGCTGCCGGCAAAACAGTACCCATTCCTATTCCTGAATATATACCATCTAGAAGTGGTTCACGTCCTGCAGTGGTCCCTGTGTATTACCATAGTCCGCACTATATTCAACATCCTGGATCCACACGTGAAGGCCATCCTGTTCACTATCCAACTACCGCCCGTGAAGTCCGTTACTACCGCCCTCGAAGTCCAGATTATAACGGGCGTTCAAGAAGCCCAGTTGATCGTGATAGAGAGTACCGCCATTCTCCGGGCGTTGTTTATCGATCATATAGCCCACCTCCTCAACCTAGAGAAGCGTACTACTATCAATCAAGATCAGAGGCTAAACAGAATAGTTACCATGACGATGAGCCATCCGACGGCGAAAATAAAACTGACACAAACACTGAGGAGACGAACAATAACAACACCGAGAAAAAATCGTCGTCTGGCGAAAATAACCGTGACGTAAACGACAATGTGAAAGCCTTGACAACGACTCGGTAACGAAACCACGTAAAAAGGGCGTCGACGATTTATTAGGCTTGAAATTACGAAAACAAGCGCAACAGAAAGAACAAGAGGAAGAGAGCGAGAAAGAGAAGAATGAACGTAAAGAAGAAGCAAATACAACTGTCGAAAAACGCGAATCTCGTAACAGCGGCAGCAAACCAGTGTATTACAAATATGAACGTTATACGTCGCCGCCTCCTCCCTCACACCATCGAGAATATAGACAGGGTTCCTCCTATATGGTACCCGTCCCAATCGTTCTTCATCCTCACTCCTCCCATGGAGAGATCTGTTACAAGGACTGCTGTATGGTCCCTGCTACCTCTTACTACCCACACCACCCTCATGAAGGGGTCGAATACAGACGTACATATAGTAGTGACAAAACAAGATGCTACAGTCCTGATTACGAAAGTGGTAGCTCTAAAAAGACTTATGTTGTATATGGAGAGCGGCCATCTTCTTCCTCCCCTCCTACCCCTATGGTAGCTGCCAGGAGCAGGTCTCCCTCTCCACCGCAACAGACTGAAAGAAAGGGAGAAGACTCCCCCTTCAAAAGAGAAGTCACCTCGATCTTCCCCTAAAGACACTGGAAATGAAACAGACTAAATAAAAGTTTCAGAGATTTCCTCCTTTCCATCAACAATCTGGTCGCGATAAACTCTCTTTCCTTTTTTTGTATATATTTACTGCATTTGTGTTTTTCCTCATTTACCTTACCACAAAAACCGATAATTTTTTCCTGCTTTTGTTTATATTTAAGATTTCGTTGTTAAAAGATTCCCATGATATAGAAACAGCGTTTTTTCACCCTACAGATTTTCATATTTGCCTTTTAGTATTCACTATTTGTCTTCGCTGTTTTTGTTTTTGTTTTGTTTGTCCGTACCCAGTTATTTCAGCAAATGGCCATAAGATATAGAGAAATCTGCTTGTACTTTTTCTGAAGGGACTATGAATACACGCTTTTTTTTTATAAGAATGGTGTTTTTTCATTTCATCATGCGGTATTCTTAACATTTTGGTTAAAATCATCCAAAATATTCTCATGGTATTCTTAGGTTTAGATAAAAATTTCCTAGACTTAACATGCAATACACGCCAGGAGAATATTGAGCGTTACTGGGGTATTATTGACAATTTACAGGTGAAAATGTTCTAAAAATGGCATTTTTAGGTTCAGTTGCTAAATTCCATGATGGTGATATTCTTACCAATTTTTTGGCCATTTTCATCATGAAGGGCGTTCGAAATACCGTTTTCCCGTCAAAGTTTTTGCTGAATCCCGGAATCCCAAAAATTGAAAAAAATAATAACATCGTCACACCGGTATGTACCGGCATAATGACAAAAAATAAGGCCAAATACCGTCACCGTCTGATTTTAAAATACCGTTTTCCCGGTTTTTTTTCGTCAAATCCCGTAATACCGTACTAAAAAGGGGCAATCCCGTCACACCGTAAAAGTACAACCCCCCCGTGAACCTTCTTATAAAGTGTATTCTTATAAAAAAAGTATTTAATTGTATCGACTAGATAAGATTTTGAAAATTATCATCAGGCTGTATATTAACACGGTTTACACACGATTTTTATTATTTGATATACAGTTTAGGCAAACTATTTACAGTTGAGTATAAAGGAGTAGTGACGAAGTTCTTTTGGTATTGACCTTTATAAACGTTCTCTAACGAAAAAGTCGTCTGGTAGTAGTGAATGATAGTTACGATAGGCTGTTTCCGGACTAGTTCTTTCTTGAAAAGACAAATGCGTATGGAATAATTTTATTTTTTCAAAGTTTATTTCTTTTAAGTTTCACTTTCAGTGATAAAAGTTACGGCAAACGACGATTTTCTTGAATTGACATCGTAATGTGTTGTGTAAACAGATGAATCCATCGAGCGATCGGATGCCGGCACTTTAGCATAGGACGGGCAAAATAAGCTCAGGAAATTTCTCTTCTGTATATTGATTTGACGGCGAATTTCTGAGTTACGTAGTCCGTACAAGACTGGATTTAATGCGATGGATGAAAAGTTAATGGCGTTGCCAAGATATGTGACGTATTCTGGATGGCAAATTTTACATAAAGAGTTCAGGAAAGTAAGTAGAATCAAAGTTAACCAGCTGACCAAGAAAAGAAAGACGAGAACTAAGACTGTTTTGGCTGCTTTGATGTTGGCACCAAGTTTAATCATACTTGGTCTGACTCTATGATTTGAACCAATCAGTGAGCGTCTTTTCATATCACATGCATGTTTACTGGCGACTCGAAACAAAACCAAATTCATGGTGACTATAATACAAACAGGTAAAAGGAAGTTTAATCCCAGCTGCATGTACAGGTAGTCGTAAGAATATAAGAAATGACATTGTTCCATCCAGATTACTACAACTTCTTCCTTTGAAAACAGAGGAATGATAGCGAACAATAAACTGTATGCCCATGCAATTCCGATCGCTATTAATGTGTTTCGTTTTCGGATATATCGGATTCGATGGAACGGGAAAACAATGGAAACGAAACGTTCCATGGTTAGCAACAGTAAACAAAACACGGAGCTTGGTAACGATAGCAAGAATGCCATCGAACTGAACGCACACATCACTTTTCCGAACGGGAATACGCCTCGCAGTAGTAAATCAATATCGAAAGGCACCACCAATATGGACGTTACTAGATCACCGATGGCAAGGTTAATGACCAGGATATTGGTAACGGTCAGTAGCTTACGTCTGGAGCAAATTGTTCCAATCAGAATTACATTGAAGAGAACAGCTATCGAGATCAAAACGCTGTAATAAATACTCAATCCAAGTTTAAATTGCGGTGTCATTTTCTCCGGCATGCTCCAATCTTCGCGGTATGGCTCCATGCCGCCGAAGTGAGATGAATTACTACTATTGTTTGCCATCTAGAGAACAAAAAATATAATGTTTAGATAAATGTGAACACCCCTGTTTCAGTATTCCTGACATATCAGCTCTCGAAACCAAACTTTTATCAAGGAACTTGCTTTTATCTACCGTGACACTGTGACAGGGGTGTAGGCTTATAGATGGTAGAGCATCCGACCCCAGCCTGGTCACATCAAAGATTCCCAAAATGGTACTTGATACCGCTCTGCTTGATGCTCAGCATTTAAGAGAAGGATCAAGAGTAAGTGGAGCAATCCAGGGAGAAAGAGTGGCACCCTCCCCTACCTTCGGGTAGATAGCTATCGAAAGAGAAGACTTTGGGTCGCCTCCGACTGCGGTCGCAGACTTACTTTATGTATAGATTTGAAGAAATTCACCATATTTTTAGTTTTGTTTTTCTTAATTATAGTCTTCGTTGGGTATCTTGTAAGATTCTGATAATAGTGCTCACAACCTAAACTCTGTCAATCTATCAATCAACATCAAGAGTATTAATTTTGACGGGGATTGAAATTGGCAGTTTAGATCAAATCCGCCGAATGGGGCTAAAATCACAGGATTTTATGTAATGAACATCAAAATACCACGTAAATTTTCATTTACAAATGCCTAAAATTTTCTCACCCTCTAAATTAATGCCAGCCAAATTATTCAAACTATAGTCCGCAAAATTAAATACCCACCAAAAATTGCATTTTGGCCAACCGACAAATTAAGTACAAGCTAAAATTAATACACTTAAGGTAGATTATGGAGGATGTTCTAGGTACGAATAATGTCTATCTTTCAATACAACTGTCAACTGATTCCTTCTGACAAATACTAAAGTGTACTAAAGGCTCTATTTCAAACGTTGTCGCTGTTCAGTTATAATGCAAACTCATGAAAAGATTCACGAAAATTCACCTTTTATACTGGTGATTTGCGCAAACATAAAGCTTTTGGAAGAAAAAGAAGAAAGGAGAATTTCGCAAAACCATCAGAAACGTTCCATGTTCTTTACTCTTTCGTTAATCTAATATTCATTTTTGAAGAAAAACGGAAGATATTTTTTCGATATATCATTCTAGTGAGTATTTTGTCTCAATTTCTTTCAAGATGCTTTTACATAATAGAGCAAACAATACAATCTGTTCCATTCATTAAATATACGCTAGCGAAGTGATTTCCTAGCGTTTCATATTTAAAAACCTAAGGACGACGGATAAGTAAAAAAAACATAAAATCTTCTCTCTCAGTTTTTCAAAAGGATTTTACATTTGAACCAATTAACACAAATCCAACCTTTTTTTTCTTTTCTATATATTGGGGAACTATTTTTCGTTTGTATCTGATTAACATGTTTCAGTCATTACCCTGGCTTCAAATCATCCTTTTTAATCGGACTCTTAAAAAAGCCCTAAAAAAACATGGTATAAAGAGCTTCTTCCACACACCCGACCCCTGAACTAAATTCTACAACTCTGTACAATGCAGCCTGATAGTAGCGGCCTGGCTTAATTTTCTTGGTGGTGTAAACTATGAAATTGGCGCCCCTGGATTTTTGTCCTTACTTTGCGCCCTCGATCATTAAGTGGAAATATTAGTGAAGTTAAGCATGAGCTAAGTATATCGGTAAAAATCACGACGACGAACGAAAATTTAACAGGCTAGTGAGTTTCAACCAATCAAATTATGTACTTTCACTAGCCTATTACATTTTTCGTCCGTCGTCGTGATTATTCTGGTATGCTTAAGCTCAGTCTGTGAGAGCAGTAACCGGTTGAAAGTAACGCCCGGAATCTTTGAGTTAAAAAACTTTTATTTATACGAAGGTGGTGGTAATGATAACTTGTTATAATTTGAAAAGTCATAGTTTTCTGAACAAGGTAAATTTTTCAATCTTCAACTTTTGAAATGTCTAAAAATGCCCCAATTTATACCGATTTAGCACCAAAAATAAAGCTCCTCAAATAAAAAACATGAGCTGTTGATACTTGAAATGAAAATTTTATACCTAGTAAGTCGATTTAGTCTATATTTTTGTTTTCTAAAACTTTATGAGAAAAATTATCTGATAATCTTTAAACTTTTGCGCCGCTGGTCTTACTTTATTCTCCATTAAAGATCATAATAATGGCTGAAAAAGGCCCCAAAAATTCGAAAGTTGGCAGGACTAAGTGCTCTTTTTAATCTCGGCGCCGCAGGAAAAAAAATTTGGTGTAAGAAACATCAAACAGCTTAAAAGACCCGGGGGGGGGGTACTAGGCCAAGATGGGTTACGGGGATGCTCAAAGACCTGGTGGATACACAATACACGATACACTTCTTTTGCTTTGACTTTTTGCAATTTAATGTTGATAGTAGTTTTAAGAGAAAGGATGCAAGAGCGTAAAATAAAAGGAAACGCCGCAGGCGAAAAAAATTAACATTGCACTTATTGAAGGCGCTTATAAACTTGTCGAAGGGCGCCAAGTCAGCCAATTAAACATCAACAAAATTTTAGTGCCCCCTTGAAAAGCTTTTTTGGCGCCCCTCTTAGATATTTCTGGGTGGTGCACTACACACCCTGCACCCCCTGCCAGGCAGCCACTGGCCTGAAAATCCATGCCAAGATTTATCCTTCTAACAAAATGAATAGTGTCATTTATACATGTTTTGGAGAGGGATTGCGGCAACATGCTATTATAATGTCGAGGTGGAAATCGTCCACTCACAGCCTATGCACCCCACTCAGCTTATATTCTCAAGATGTATTGCGAATCTTGGACCCTCTCAAAACAATATAGTGGACATAGAGGTAGACTAGCACACCAGTCGGGCTGGAGCGACACCACGTTAGAAAAATTTGTCGGTGGTAAGGGTTATCTGATATTCCGATGGCGTATTGGCCACCGCCCACGCTAAAGCTCTAAAGAAGCGGACCAATATACTATAAATACATATTAAAATATGCCCGGCCTTCAGAGCAAAGCGTGTTATAGCATATTTCCACATCAGGTGCCAGATAATGGTAATGGTCGAACGAACGCACCCTTTTGCGTACTTTTCCTTGCTCTACTACTTTAGTAAACGCCCGTCGGTTTTTTATCCTGCTCTTTGATAGACTGGTTTGCTAGTCTAAGTATGTATTAAAATTAAATCATTCAGTGCAACGCACGATAGACTAAATAAGCCAATAAGCCAAATCTTCCAAACTTCCAACTCTGTCTTCCTAACTTTCATTTACATACGTTGCTTTTCTCTACAAGTTTTAAACATAGAATAGATATATCCATGATTTATTTTGAAACATAAGAGAAAAACCATTACTTTGTTTATAAAAAACTTCCACTAGGGTTTCTAGCCGTTCAAAATTAACACAGTGGGCCCAAACTAAAGAATAACCAAAATATTTTGGAAAAAATATGCCCCATTGAATATTATTTAATCAATGGAATAATGGAATGAAAATCGTGTAATATTTCTTGTTTTATCAATTATTTAAAACACTTTCAATTCTTTATGGATGCTATAAATATATTCTTTTGCATCGCATTCACTTATGTGGATTGGGTCATTGTTCATTTTAGAAATGAAATTACAGAAATAGATTCTGTGGTGAAAATAGTTTGACAGAATCGATTGAAATTCAAAACCTTTCATATAAAAAACTAGCGACATAATGGAATAAACATTGAAATTGTCCTATCAAGGGAAGGGCTTTTCTCTTTAATTCAGAATTCAACGCAAAATCACCGCAATAAATGAAAAAAATAAGATTTTCATTAACCCACGGTCAAAAACTACCTTAAGACAGCAAATTAACGTGATTTTAACGTATTAGCGTACCATGAACACCACAAATTATATTTATCTGAACTGAAATTCAGCCTGTGGAGACGGACTAGAAGAATTTTATCGCAAATTATGTCATAATCACATTTCTTTTCAAAGAATCAAAGATGGAGAGCATATTTTCATCTTCATCATTACATATATTTAGTGTTTTACAATTCTTCTTATGAATATCAATGAAATAAGTTTCTTTCAAAGATAATTAAGACCATGTTCAGACGTTACAGTTTCGTATCGTTCCGGTATGGTTTCTGTTACGCATCGAGAGTGTTCATATTGGTTTCGGAACGGAGCAAGAAAACGAAGCAGTTCCGCTCCGATGAAAATAGTGAAAACCGTTTCGACCTCTTATGTTTTGTAACGTCTTCTTTTTTGGCGTTTCAAATTTTGGCGTTCACACTTGTTTCAGAACCGTTTCGTTTCGGAACGATACGGAACCGTAACGCCTGAACATGGTCTAAAAATAATCCTTACTCTAATTCCCAAGTATGCAGTAGACAGCCTTACTATACTAGGATAGGGGATTCCCTGCGCTTACCTGACTCGTGCGATACGTAAAAGTGGCTTTTGTATATTAGTTATACTCAAACGACTTTGCAGGAAAGTGATCGAGTCTGAAAAGTATTTGTCACCACACCACCGCAGAGCCTGGTACCTCCTATAACATGTATAGTACCCAATCCCCTCACATGAAATTGGTTTACCCGGGTGATGGTACATGTACTTGCCAAGTGAATCACAGAAAAGCCGCATATGAAAGTAAATCTAGGAGTTTTTCTGCATGGTACAGAAACAAGACTAGAAGACAATTTAACCAGCGTCAAATCTTCTACATTATGTTCCGTTACTCAATGAAGCAAAACTGTATTGTGTAGTGAAGTTTAGGATTTCCCTCTTTTTATATCAGCTTGCTAATGTCGAGAAGTATTCATTTTAATTGTAATGCTTTCTTACTTTACTGAGACTTTGCGTCAATGTGTCAATCATTGCTACCACACAGCAAAGATAAAGAAGCATATTTTCAGTATTTTTTTCACCTCAAGATGGTCATCTACGTTGGTAGAAAAAATGTCTAGCAAAAAAAACAAAAAACAGAATTTCATTCGGATAAAGCACACTCCTTAACTCGATCTCAATCCGGAATTCTTGAAGGGCATAGTGTAGCAAAACTGTATTGTGGCCAATAAATAGGGTGACGGATAGAAATTAACTAGCCATAACTTTCATTAAGGTGCCACCGCAGCAAAACGAACACATAGAGTTGAATTTGCGTTCAAAAGGAATGATCTTAGCCCTGCAGTAATTTTTGTTAAGAGTAACCACTCATCTGAGACAAAATTCTTTCAAATGCTAACAAATGTGTCAAGGGAGTGATTTACAGTCTACTTAGAGTGACATCCGTGCCTTGTCTTGCACGTTTTTTATAAGAACAATTTCATAAATTAATATTTTTTTGATTTTTTAAATATGCAATGATCAAATATTAAATTATAACGTTACAATACTTTAAGTACTGCTTAAAATATATAGAGCTAGAAAAAAGAATCAAGACACAAATAAATATAGTGAAAGAAATTTGAATCGCAATCCTGTCGAAATAGTACAACCTAACGGATCATACCAGCCCCAAAAACAAAGCAAAAGCATTGGGAGAATGAGAAGCATGAGAAGCATTAACATCTATGAAAAGCTAAGATTTCAAAATATTGTGATTTAAAAAATCAATTTCAACAAACATTATGCGCTGTAGTGTAACTTCGTAACGCTAGATTGTTCTATGACGTACCTCCTTTTTGGAGACTTTCCCCCTCTGAAGAGGGGGACTCGCAGAAAACCTACTAGGTACCATAAAACTAACAGACTGTCCAGCTGTGCTTTTGCCTGGAGATCCAGGCTATGATTTCTTATTCTATATACGGATGTCGAAATACATAGTATGGTATGGGCTGAGAGTTTGAATTTCCCAGATCCTAATAACGGTTGAAAACATAGCCAATCAAATTTTGTTATTCTTTTACTGGTCGCACTTTCTTAGAGAAAGCGCAAGTTCCGAAATTTGATTTTCATTTTAGTTAATGAGGACAGTGCTAAATTCAAATTTCCCACTGTAAATTTTTTGGGATCTGCCTCACAGGTCATACCCGTCCTGTATACATCAGATTATGAAAATACAGGACGGGTCTCCTGTCTAGCTGTGCCTTGACTTGTGAAGACATAAATCCCTACTGTGAAAAGCACAGGTCGAAATCATATATCGACGCTGTGCCGACCAATCGAGATTCTATTCAGCGCGCAATCAACGAAGAGAAAAGTAGCAATGACGACCATCCAAGATCTTGGATGAAGTTCAAAGTAGATACTTTTATTCCCGTAGTTGAAAACACAACTCAAAATTGTCATCAATGCTTTTTAAAAAGAGTCAGTGAAGAATCATAACATAAAGTCTGTCTATTATTTCGATTCAATTAAAATAGCATTTCCATACCTTATCGGCCCTTTTTACGCCGGCCCTTATTGGCGTTATTTTTGGGCTCGTGGCGTAATAAGGGCCGTCGCAAAAAGGGCCAAAAAATTTTCAATTTTTACTTAAAAGCGGCGTTAATTTTTGACCATCTTTTCTCAATTTAAGAGATTTTATGCATTATTAAAGGATGAAAACTATCCATTTTTTTACTCTATGTCCAAAATTTCACGAAAATCAATGATTTTCAATGGAATTTTCAACAGTTTAACACTGAAAGATGACATTTTAATGTAAATTTTAGTTAATACTTACTGTTTTGAAGCCTGAATAGCGATTTTTACAAGTTATGGCGTTACTTACGGCTCTAATTGGCGTAAGCCCAAAATTAGGTTGTGGCGGAATAAGGGCCGGTGTAAAAAAGGCCGATAAGGTAATTAATAGTTTAGTAACTAACTATTATACATTTGGGAATCATGATTTCTTTCGAAAGATAACTCATTTCAATTACACTTGGAGGTTTCTGGGGAATTCGTAAATAGTAAACTGTAGTCTGATAGACATTGATATGGTAATATTTATTGTTCATCTTTGATTCTTTTTATAGTGATTAGATTGACACATGCGCGATAAAATTTCTATTACTGGTCTTCAGAGGTAGAAACCACGCTCTCATGCCCAATCTCTTTTTTTGATTCCTTTTGATTATTATCTGATACTCCGATGGCGGATTGGCGGCCTCCCACGCTAAATTTCTAAAGGAGCGGGCCAATTTCCCATCGGAGAGGAATGATTGTCAGCCTCTGATGTGCCGCACCCTCAGTCGGGTTCAACAGCCCTTGCGCGTGAACCTATAAATATTTCGGTTGGACCCGCCGATCCCCGAAAACGAGGGCAGGGTTACCAGACCTCCTGCTGAAAAATTCTTGACGTGGTCTTGCAAAATTCTGAAATCTAAACCTTTCAGATGTTGAAATTTTTTCCAAGACACCTTCAGAGCATTTAGCTTTAGAACATTTTGATTCGCGAGATAAATCAGAAAGAGAATGTTTGTCTTTATTTAACAAAAAATTTTAAAAACCGTTTAACTGATATCTCAAAAGGGAACTTCGCAGGTACTCGGGTGCTGTAAACCTTCCGACGCATGGGCAGGGAGGACGGTAGTCTGTACACAAACCCGATATCTACGGGGTTAATTTCAAAATTCATTGCCGTAGAGGAGATTACTCTTATTATGTAGAGATTGCCTACGCTACGATAATCGTGAGATACACTCTTGTACAAGGTAGGAGGTCGGGGGTACTACTGACTGAAAAATTTTGCATAAACATAAAGCACGTGCGCGCGCACCACACAAAACGCATTCACTGCCCTCAAATCATTTATCTGGCACCCAGATGGTGAAATTTTCATCCGACACGCTAAAGCTCTGAAGGTCGAGAAAATTTTCAACATCTGGAAGATTTACATCTTTACAGAATTTTGCAAGACTGCGTCAAGGATTTTGCCGTGGGAGGTCTGGTAACCCAGCCCTCGTTTTCGGGGATTGGCGGGTCCAACCGAAATATTTTTACCTTTACGCGCAAGGCTATTTGAACCCGACTGAGGATGCGGCACATCAAAGGCCGACTATCAGCATTCCTCTCCGATGGGAAATTGGCCCGCTCCTTTAGAGCTTTAGCGTGGGCGGCCGCCAATCCGCCATCGGATCGGAATATCAGATTATCAAATCATAACCTAGTTGAATCCCTCGCTCAGCTACTAAGCTAGAAGTTTGTTTATATGCGTAACAGACGGGTTCATCAATAATATCATATTTATATAGTATCCTTCATAGCAGGCCTATTCTTCCTCCAAATTATATTCGAGACCGAGACGCGTAGATAAAACGTAATGTATTTTGGTCAGCCCAAACTATCTTTCAGACGAACCCGACTACGCACCAACAGAACATTCGCAAGAAAAAACAAATCATAGCTTTCCCTCACGCTCACTGCTCACCACAGCTTTTAAGGAAACGAATTCACAAGCTGAAAGAAAAGAGGTGAGTACAGATTTATTTATTTACTTAATTTCTCAAAGTTTTTTTAAGATTTTAAGTAGATAAGCTGAATGCTTGGATAGACCTTTTTGCCTTTCCATCCGCCATGCCATGCCATAATGGAAAAAACTCTTGTCTAATGCTCATTCCGACATTTTAAATTTTCCGGGGGTTTTGCTGTTTGGGATTGTTTTGGTCAGGGTTGCTAGTAACGGCTTGTCACTGTGCCGGGTGCATACTCGGCGCCCTGAGCCCCGCAGGGTTGCTAGTAACGGCTCGAATTTCAGTCAGGTTAAAAAAGGGGCAATTTTACCCATATTATAATAACATTACCCCCGTCTTTTTATTCATTCAATAAGTATTTCCAAATTTTGTGTTCTGCTGTGCGAGTGTGGCTCAACGGATAGCGCGCTGGGTTTCTGATCAGAAACTCTTTCATTTGGTGGGTTCGAATCCCGGTCGGGTGGTCGATATTTCAAGGTCAGTTAAAACACTTTAAAATAGTCAGAAAACATAGTAAATAAGTCAGAAAGGTCACCAGGGGGTCAGAAAAGAGCCTCAGAGAAGATAGGCAGAAATAAAAAGTCGATGTCGGAACGAGCAATAGACAAGAGTTCTTTCCTGCCATAATAGACCAGACCCGATCAATCGAACTTGTCGAACCAATCGAACAATCGAACTAATCGAACTCCATCGAAAGATTAAAGTTCGATTAAAAAAATTAATTGAACCTAATCGAACACTCACAATTTTTGAAGCAACAGCAGTTCGATTAGGGGCGACGTCCATATTCAATCTTGCCACGCGTAACGGGAAAAGACCGTTACTTTCAAAACATACCTACCCACCACCTTAACGGTCTTCATGATTTGACCAAAATTTTACCGAAGCTTTCATTCCCGCTAGAATCAAAATAAACGGCCCGCTACAAAGGTCGCCATTTTTTCAGAGGTTTACAACGGCCAAATTCCATTACAATTTTTAAACGGCCTTTGTTTTTAAAACTCCCAAGGCAAGAATGTTATACTCTGAAACCACCCCTAAATTGCTCAGGGAAAGGATTTTGGATAGCATGCTAAAGGAAAAAGCGAAGTCGAAGAAGTGAGCGCTACGATAAGCGATGTTTGATTTTTTCCTTGGAATTTTTAGTGGAGTTTCATTTTAGTCATCAATGCCACAGCTAACTCTCAACATTCCGATATACCTACCCACTAACGGTCTTTTCCCGTTACGCGTGGCGACTTTGAATATGGACGTCGCCCCTTAGTTCGATTAGTTCAATGATATTAAAATCCTCATATCTTCCCTCGCTTGCAAAAACTTTGTCCTGGCACGCGATTGCCAATTTCGACAGTTCCCGGACTTAACAGCTTGATGTTTATTGTACCCGGATATTTGTCTATCCGGAAAAAAAGTCCATAGTCCCTCTGTTGCGATTTCGCGCGCGGCCTAGTGGCGGAATACTACGCCCGCCCCAACAAACCGCTTCTTCTGGCGCTAAATAAAAGGATACAGAAAAAGTGTGTAATCCGTTATCGGAAGTAATTTCCCGATTTACATTCTGAATTTGGCTTTGAAAAGAAGCTAATATACGGTGGCGGAGCAGCACAAACTTGTCGAACAAAATTGGTTTATCGAACTGATCGAACCGAAACCCATTGATCGAAATTAATCGAACACTCACAATCTTTTAAAAAATCTTAAGAGTTCGATTAATTTATTTAATCGAACTTTAATCGTTCGATGGAGTTCGATTAGTTCGATTGTTCGATTAGTTCAACAAGTTCGATTGATCGGGTCTGGACACGTGCGTTTGGTTTGGGAACGCGAAACACGAACGCAAACTACCCATGTCTAAACTTTTCAATATATCTCCAGAACTAACAGATTTTTTGAAATTCTGTAAAAAGGTCTAAGTTTCTGAATAGTTTTACTATGTTCTATGAAAAAATCATAAGCATCAGTCAAATACTCGTTCATCTATTTAAGATTGAAGACAAAAATTTGCGAAGAAAAATAAACCTTGAGCACAAAAAATGCTTTTTTAAACACTTTTTTCCACCGAAAAACAAATAACTTTTACAGACTTACCTTCCCCAAACATTGAAGAAGCCTCTACTAATTAAAGTAAATGAGATAAGATAAGATAAAACCTTAAAATCAACCAGAATTTACAACCTTTCGTCCAAAGCAAAAGACGTGCTTTTCTCGCCGCCATTTTGTTTGCGAATGAGAATTCTAGAGAATTCCATTCGTTTCCAGCTCCCGCGGTCTTTTTTCATTCAATCAGATCGCGCGATTTTACTTTCGCTTTCTCTAGTCCAATAAGACTGTGGGATTTGAGTCATGTGACATCTCTATTAAAAACCCGCGCGAAATACAGGGGGTCACAAGTAGAAATACAGGGGGTCATACTACTGGCTACAGGAACTGAAAGCAAGCAATTAAGGCCAATATTTTTGGTTTTGCTGAAGGACAAAAGGTGTACGAAGCTTTACTGAAAGAGGGATAAGGCTGGAACAATCTATTTAAAAGATATGGACATAAAAAAGGCACTTTTTTGGGTGATAATTAAGATTTTACTTAGAAACTTTAATTCTCTTACCCCCGTCTCGGGCCCCCCTGATATGAGCAAGGGAACCATGATGGCCACCCCTACTGAAAATTTCAGATCAAAACAAACAAGGAATTTATTCCTGTAACTCGAAGAAAATTGGAAAAAGCTGGTTTTTGACTGTTTCTGATCCTAAAGTGCTATTTTTTTGGTAAAAGCTATGCAATTTATGTTTGGATTTCTAGAAAGCTTACCCATTCATTGTTAATACATTTTTTATTTGAAAGTAATCTCTTCATGGAATAAAAAGATCTAGTCAAATCTTGTAGGGTCATTTTTCAAATTTTTTTTGCCAAATTCGATTTTCGCATTTCGCCATTTTACCCTACGCAAACGCACGTGTGGAATAGAGGGGGGTCCCCAATGCACGAATGTCAAACTTATTTTTCACTTTTTTCACTTACTTTTAGTTTTTACATAAATCCTTTTTGACCATCTTGTAGACAAGGTTGAAGTCCTTCTTTCAGTTTGTTATCACTTTATTTGAAGGCTTCTTCTTGGAATAATAGGCCTGTTTCATGTGACGTCACATGTTTACATCGGCTCGTTACGACCCGCAAAACGGCCCGACTTTCAGAGGTCGGGTACTACTGACTGAAAAATTTTGCATAAACATAAAGCACGTGCGCGCGCACCACACAAAACGCATTCACTGCCCTCAAATCATTCTATCATTCTAAACGGTTCTATTCCCTGGAGAATAATTTACCGTCAGCCGAATAAGGAATATTTCTGTCCTTCGCGGGTGATTTTTCAGCTTGAGTTTATGTCGAATGGTTTTTTGAAGTGTTTGTTCTAAGAGATGAGCGAATTTGATTATTTCTAGTTTTAAAAAGAAGCAAATTTAATCTTTCTTCTACAAGATTACACTTTAATATAATGCTAATTATGCATGTAAGTTTTACATTAATACTTTCTTTTTGCATATGTTTTGCATACTTTCTAAGGTAATTTCACCACGGCAATTCGGCCACCATAATTTTTGCATACAATTCAATATGGCGGATGGAAAGGCGAAAAGGTCTATGAGCTAACATGTTTCAATGAAATTTTGTGTGATGGAAGATAACAGGTTTTTAAAAGAGGAAAGTCATTTTCAGAACTCTTCTTGCGCAAATTTTCTTATAAAAAACATTTCCTCTCGCGATCAGCCATGCCCCGAATTTCGTGATTTTTTTACTAAGCCTCGTTCAAAATCGGTTTGGTGTTGTTCTAGTGTTCCGTTTATTTTGATTTTTGGAGAGATTGCAAGGGATAGTTTGAGGATTCTGCTGCACAAAGGAAGTTCCATAGAAGTTAGTTTTTGGTTGTTTTTTTTTCAAGTTCAAAGATGCTCGTTCGTGCACTGGGGACTCCCCTCTACCGATACCGTAACTTGGTCTAATGTCAACATCCCTCCTCTAATTCCGACACCTTTTTCATCAGCTGAAATTGATAGAAAGATTGAAACTGTTTTTCTTTGCTTAGTGGTCAGAGAGGAACAATCCTTTTTCAATCAATGACTCAAGCTTTCATATTATTCCTGTCTCTAAAGAAGGGTGTCGAAATTAGACAAGGGATGTCGGAATTAGACGAGGGATGTCAATATTAGACCAGTTTACGGTATTGAATTGTATGCAAAAATTATGGTGGCCGAGATTGCATTGAAAATATGCAAAACCTATGCAAAAAGAAATTATTAATATGAAACTTACATATGCATATTTGTTAGCCTGGATCCAAGCTCAAAATTTTAGAAAAAATAAGTTTTACCTCAGCCAGACAAAGTTCTAAAATTATAGAGCTTGGTTCACCTAGAAATCAGGTGAACCCCTGTTGACAGATTTTCCTGCATGAATCCCATGGCTGCAAATAAACATATGCACATAATGACATGCATAATTTCAAGATGGTAATCCAGCAGTGATGAATCAATTTAGAATGGCAGCCTTGACCATAAAATATTGACAGTGTGGTGGAAAGTCTGTTAGACAGAAAGTGCAAAGTGAATTTTGGAGAAAAAAAATTATCAAAACAAAACTTCCAACCCAAAACAGCACTACAAAATTGGCAAACAGAAAAGAAGAATTGAAGCAAAATAAAGATATACCTTTAGTTCTTTGCACGATGCAACCAAGTCATTAAGAAGATTAAAACAAGAATATCTAAGCAAGTATGAAAAGAAAACAACCAGAACATCTAAAAATTCCCAGGTTTTGATCTTCCCACTTCTTCCCTACCATTATTGTTATTTTTATTTGAATGCGTGGTCAAACACCCAAGGGAGATAATTAGGCATTCTATTGTTATTTGCTTCAAAGAAGAAAAATCAGGGAGATTAAGCAGCATACGCCCCTTGCTGATCGCCCGCGCGATCCATCCAAATACTTAGGTGGACACCTCAAGTCGGCTCGCATAATTTCTATACGCGCTCCACCATTTAGATCTCTGATTCGCTTGGACCCAACCAATCAGAATATACGCATTATCATCCTCAGATCAGAATGCAGACGATCTAGGTAAACCAGACCGTAAACATAAGAAATATCAAAATCAAAAAAAAAGTTTACGGGCAGGATATCCAGGCTAGCATAATTGGCATTTATAATATAAAGTTTAATCTTGATTCTTGTAGAAGAAAGATTAAATTCGCTCCTTTTGACTTGAAAAGGCCAGGGGCTGTTACGCGCAGTTTTGTAATGTTTGCGCAGTTTTGTGATTTCTGCCCAGTTTTGCATTTCTTTTGTGCACTTTTGTTATTTTTGCGCAGATTTTTAATTTTCGAGCTGTGCACTTTCTGACTTTTGTCATTTTGACAAAAAACAACCAAATTTTCCTGTGAAATAGTAGATAATCCTAAAGATTTGTTGTAACAGAGTTAAACTAATTAACAGAGTTAATTGAGTTTTAAGTTTTGAAATGTGGCATAATTAGTTTCAACTTTTTGCAAAGTATACGTGATGTGTGACGATTTAGAATAATTCATTTCAAAATCCCGAGTTAAAAGAGTTATAATTTGGCATTAATTTTTTGGGTTTTTTTATTAAATTTCTCAACGAAAATTAACATTTCAGCCAATTCTGAAATGCTAGAAAGCCAATTAAACAATCAGTTTTTAGAAAACATATTAAATACAATCTTTTTTTCAAAACAACTCGGAACAACTCGGATTAACTCATAATTTCAATTATATCGCCTTAATCAGTATCAGTACTCTTTTTAAGAGAATGAATGACCATTTTGCAATGCATTTATACTATGGTAATAAATAAATGGTAATAAATGACATTTCTAGAAAATTAGTTTTAAAGAGAGAAACTTTTTTGTGGCGCACCCCGTTATGATTGTCGTTCAACATGGGTTTTCTAGAACCAAACATCGCTGATAGCTAACCCTAAGAAATATTAGTTATTATTCCGATTGATATACACATGTGATTTCCTATTCCATTTTTTGTTATTGTAGTAAGACAAAATAAGTACCCACAATGCCTCGTTTTTAGTAAGAATCACTGACCCTTAGTGATTTACTATTTGTCCTGTTCAGAGGCAATTTCCCAAAATATTTCTTTTCATCTGTATTTTCAAAGGAAAATATTCTTTTGTATTTAGTTTAGAGAAAATTCAGTTCCTGTTGTATTTTTGAAGGAAAATATTTTATTTTGATATACGTTTTCTTTTGATAAGAAGCCTAACTTAGCCTGGATATTCTTTATTTTTTCAGAAAATTTCAGCCTCGAAATTCCTTTATTTTAATTTTTTTTTAATTTTTGACATTTTTCAAAAGTGAATTTTGAATTCAAAAGCTTATAACTTGAGAACCACTAAACTAAATTTAAGATGTTATTCACCAAAGCTTAAGTTTGCCTTTCCTCTTTACAATGGAAAAAGAATTTAATAAAAATTCAAATAATCTCGGACACAGTTACCCTCCAAACCCCTATACTTTTCTGGGTCACCTGGTACCAGAATGTGTTTTGAGTCATATCAACACCTATATCAAAATTTGTACTTGAAATAAGTAAGGACTGACTTTAAAATCTTTGAGTTTTTTTGACATTTTATATGACAAAGTCGGCACCCCCCCCCCAAGGGAGGTTTGAGAATTTTACTGAATTTAAAAGAAAGCTGGGTTGTGAAAATCTTAAATAAAAGCTTGAGCAAAAAGAGGGGGTGAATTTTGTAGGAGGAGCTTGGTAGATTTGGAATTATCCAAAAGTTGTTTTCCCACTCATTTTTAAATTTCTCAAAAATAATTATATTTTCATTTATTTGAATGAAGAAAAAGCATCAGTATGGTAAAGAAATTCCTGTCATCAGATTCATGCTACAGTATTGTATTCTTTATTTTAATAACCTTTGCAGAATATACTTAGAGATCATAAGAGTTTGTGCGTAAAAGGTCAAAAAAAGAGTGGGGTTGAACATAAGCCTGGGAGGGTTGAATGAGGGAAAAACTGGAAAGCTGTGTATGTTACTACTTTCCAGTGAGATTTACTCTCAACTATCATTTCCGGCTCATTAGCAATAACCAAAAGCCTATCAGTGACCACATTTTCAGACCACATCAACAATAGTGTTCGATAGAAGACTACAATACAATCAAAGTTCTTTATCAAATCAAAATCGTTTTTGTACTTTTTTTCCTTAATATTTTGGTAAGCAAAAGAAATATGCAAGGAGCTTTTCATTTACTGACAGTTGAGTGATGTATATCTATTTTTCTTCATTTTGCAGAGTGTTTTCTTAAACAAAAACTTTTAGTTCTTTTTTATATTATTAAATTGCCTACACTGAGCGGTTTTATTTCAGGTGCTTTCTCTGCTGCCACATATACTGATTCCAATTCATTCTTCACTTTCTTCATATTGAACAGAATCTTCAAAATGAAAATATTTTGATCGTATTGTATGTATTCAAAGGTGTTCGAGGCATTTTATTTAAAGTCTAACTATCACATCATTTGAAGATTTAAGCTGAGGGCGGTCCCACCAGCTTTTTCTCTATTCCACTTTGACAGTTTCAGGGAATTAAAAGGGTCCTATTACGGAGTACCAAGAAAATAAAATTTCGTAAATGAAAATAGCATAATGCAGAATTATGATATGAATCTTTTGGAAATCCTATTTTGAGATTTTTTCTTATTGACCTGTACAATGTATGGTCTGGTTAATAAGACCTTCAAACCTTTGCAAATACCTTACAGTTGAATAACTTTAATCTATCAATCACCTTCTCAAGTAAAGCAATTAGCCTATAAAAAGCCATGGATAATCTATGTTTAGTATCCTATTATCATCACTTCAATTTTTTTTATTTATTTTATTTTTATTTTTATTTATTCTTTATTTAACGTTGGTACAAAACAAAATAGTACAAAAGACTAATTCAAACCAACATGACAATCTAATATTTACTTAATAGTAAATAATATAGGATAAAAATTCTAAAAACATTAAAAGATTGAGCACAGTTTGCAAGAACAATATATTTTTGCTTTCAAAATTTTTGTTTTAAAGCATTCTAATGATTCAGATGTTTTGGTCTCATTGGGCAATCTATTCCAAGCCTGTCCTGCCCGATAGTTAAAGGAGTTCAAGCAAACTGCATTTTTTGGCAGTGGAAGTTTAATTTGAGCGCCTCTTCTAAGTTTTGGAGGACGTGGGGAATCGTTATCCTCATCATCACTCCCTGTTTCACGCTGGATAATTTCAAACTGGTCCCAGCCTAGTTTATTTCCGATATTATTGACGCTCTTATAAACTTCCACTAACATGAGTTGGAGGTTTTGAGTATGGATAGACGCACAATTTGCTTTAACCAAAAGCTCGTCATAATCAAGATTTAGAAGATTTTCTTTAGCTCTAAGAGCTCTGTAGTGAGCTTCAGTCAAAAGATTATGTGCCATCTTACTGCAAAACATCCAAATGAGAGGGGCAATACTTAAAGGTAGATAATATAAAACTATTAAATAATAAGTCTGCCTGATCTTGGTTCAAATATGATCTCATTCTCAGGATAGATTTAGTTTTTTGAGAGGCTTTCTTACATAGATCCTGAATATGAGTATAAAATGATAAAGCACTGTCGATAGTTATACCAAGAAGAAGAGCATTCTCAGAAGATATTAGTGAAAAATTTCCTATGTCAATAGATATATTTGCATTTTTAGTACCTGGAAATAACATCTGGAACTTCTCCGGATTGGCTACAAGAGAGTTTTGTTCAAACCAAGCGAGAATAACTTGCAAGTCTAATTTTAAGGCTTCAATGACTTCTTGCAAGGAAGAAGCACATTTATGAAGAGTATTATCATCGGCGAAGTTACAGAGGTCATCTTCATTTACAAAATAAAATAAATCATTGATAAAAACATTGAAAAGGATTGGACCTAAAACAGATCCTTGAGGCACTCCGAATAGCAAAGGTAGCCAACTACTGTAAGATGAACCCACTCTGACCCTGTGTTTCCTATTTGAAAGATAGCTATGGATAAGAGCGAGGCTTTTATTTCCAAGTCCATACGCATGAAGTTTAGCGATTAGAAGATCATGAGGCAAGCAGTCAAAGGCTTTAGACAAATCCATCAGAATTAAAAGGGCTCAAATTTACTTCAAAAATGATTGAAATATTAAAATTATACCATGGTTTCAGACTAGTTTTATAGGTGCCACCAATAAAATAAGGTGCCCCCAACGATTTTGGTCCCTTTAAGAATTTGCTTTGGGTTCTCAAAAATTAACACTCTTTAAGTTCAATTTTTTTTTCTTATCAAATATTTCGTTTAAACCAGAACTTCCTTAATATAAATTAGGATAAAATAAGCCAAAATAGAAATCAAAGAAAGTTTTCGATTTCGCTTGCTTAGGCATGATGAACGACATCATTAAAAAATTCTTATTTTGATTTTTTCCTTATGTGAATAGGATATTGTGTGCCAAATTTCATTCAAAAGAGCAACTAGACTAGAAGCTATTGGGTGGTACAGAAAGAGTTTTGAACTGCGCCTAAAAGCGAAGAATGAATAAGATTGAACATTATTTAAAAAACTGAGTAGCCTTTTTTTCTGCTCAGGATTTTTGTGTTTTTTTGTGTACTTTTGAAAAATTGTCATTAAAAGGGCTCAAAATTCTTTTCGACGTATGGAAGCTATATTTTATCGTTTTTTTATTCTTTCATTTAGACACAATGATGCTGGAACGATTTGGTCCTCCTTTGAGAGAAGTTGCTTCATATGATCCAAGTCTTCAAGGTATGATCCAATTATTTGATTGGTTCAAATTTATTTCATAACTACCTTATTATATTACACAAAAAAATAAGACAAGTAATTAACACGGCAAAAGATTAACATGGATTTTTCAGCGTTTTCAAGGAAACAGTGGCTGGTTTTTATCAACACAAAGTTTTCAGTTCGTGTTGATAAGATGATTAGTAATTGTGTAATAAGGTAAATTCAAACAAAGATGTTCAGATCTTTATTTTGACAGAATACCCTAGCCTACATCGTTGATTAGCAGAACAGAACTGTTATTCATAATATGCCTCACCAAACGTTACCTTTTATTGTGTTTTGTGAACTTGCTTCCCAAACTCGACATCAAACGAACAAACAAACACATATGCAGCTTATTTCTATACTTTTGCACGTGAGCATTTTCAAAGATTAGCAGAATTGTGGTTACAATAACCTGTTCATTTTGATTTTCCTTGAAAATCAAACTAATTGACTGTTTTAGCGATATCATGAAAGGACAAATGAAACAGGACAAAACTAAACCGATTTCAATATTGACAAACAAATTGAATACACGTTTTTTTTTTTTAAACTAGTTTTACCAAGCAGCCTCGATGTTTCTTAAGAAATCGGCCTTTTGAGCCTTAAATGTTTCTTACATTTTTCTAAACTTTTTGACATAATCAGCGTCGTGGAGGACTGGATTGGAAGGTTCTTAAGAAAAACCGAATTAAAAAATGTTATTTTCTCATTCTCAGCCTCAGCATGTTTTTTAGATGTTTCTTAGTTTTTAGGCATTCTGAGCCTATGTTTCTTAAAAGTGTGTTTCTTAAAAAAAACGTGTATTCTAGAAAAATAGCTGACAGGGTAGTTCACTGCTTTCTCAACGAGCTTTCGTAAATAATTCAGAAATTTATGAGTATTTTTTACTCAACGGACGATACACCTTTTCGACCGTAGCCGTCAATTGCCGCGCGGGCATTTTTTTGTCCGTTTTACCATCCTAAAGCCGTCCCAGTCTTTTTTTCGGGCCTGAAGACATTTGAAAAAACTGTAAAAAACCGATTGGATCGAGTTTAGGGTGGTAAATTAAATAATATAGTAGCACGCGCCTGACCGCGCGACTACGATTGAAAAGGTGTATTTAATGCATGTCAAACGTTTACCAGAGACTGGAATGTAAACACACACATTGACTATATGATTCACAAACGGTTAGGTGTAAATAAAACCCTTGACTTCTTTAACGCTTATATGGCTTGCCACAAATAAATATTTCACTTATCAAACAGTTAAGCTCGAGTGTTCTTCTTTGTCAACCAGCAATCGCTTCTTATCGCCTTTTGCCCAAGGTGAATTTTCTCCTTCTCATCATCAAAATAACACGTTGACCATATTTGACCACGTTTTTGTAGCCCTTTTTGTTCATCTATCATAATCTAAAAAGCTTAAGTTCTATAATACTTTTTATTTTGTTACCTTTTTTTACTTTGGGGGAATCCTCAGTTTTATTGTTAACCTGATCGGTTAGCATAAAGTATGTTTTGAGCGATTTTTTTCCTTAAATTGAAGTGCTTTCGAAATGATCAAAAGATCCCTTTAGTATGTCTTTTCTAGGGAGTTGAGAATGTCTTTAACGTTATCAGCCTTTATCTTTCTGAGGCGGATATCCCTCTTTATTGCGATTCTTCTAAGATTTTTCGATGTTCTCTTCCTGAACACACTTTTGTTTTCCATCAAGGACGTTCCGTCAGGCAAGCCTAAAATGTTGATTTACCGTCATCCGACCGACCATTCCTCGAAACCTGCCGACACAAAAAAATTCTATGTAACCATTTTGAAGAAAGTTTTTTTTTCAAATCAGAACCTTTATTTTGTCTAACTCGTCTGGACTCGCTCTATCGTAATGCCTAAGAATCGTGAACGCCATCCTAGCTCTTCCGGTATCAATTCAAAATGACCTAAACGGCTGGCCCACATCCAAAATCTAAGGCTGGGTGACGGCAAACTGACATTTTTTTTGAAGTCCAGTCTCAGTAAAGCTCTCTTCATTATACTTGATAACTTCCAGGTGAATACAACCAAAGACAGACATGATGACAGACTGTTTTGTAACCCAGAACCATAAACGATTGGTAGATAGAACATAAACACATAACAGACTGGATGACGTGATATGACACAAAGACAGATATTATGGAAAATATCTATAATACCTTCATCTCCTACGACTTCTAACATCTAAAAAGAAACTACAGAGTGACCTTCGATAACCAACCGACGGTACGACGACGATAAAACTTAACATTCGAATACTTTACTTTGAAACGCTCATTTTGTTTTTTACGTATGATAAGATTAACCTGAATACTTTTTATCAGGCTCCTTTTGGACAAAAATCTACACAGTTGGAAAATATATTACTTTTTGATTAGGTACTTTTTGATTTCCCCCCACCCGGACATCATTCACATGACGTAGTAAATTATTTTGAAAATCTTCCGATAGCTCCTAAATAGCAAAAGGCTTCACTGGAGTTGATTTACAAAAAATCTAAAACCCATTTTTTTAACATTCGAACTTTTTCTCTCACAGTTGAACCGAGACTGAATCAAACGCATTTGAAATCTTTCCACACGGAGAACGACATCAAAATGGAGATTTTCTCGCTGTGTTGTCAACTGGAATTGCTCTGTAAGAAGAATTACTGTGTAAGTTCTCTACTTTCCCCGAACGACTCCCGAGGGTGGTACATCTTGAAATACTTCGAATAAACGCCCCCACCTTTTTTTTAACGCCCCTCCTAAAATTCACAAAATTTGATAAACGCCCGGGTGTTTAATACGGTATACAAGGCCTATGGCTTTTAGTCAATTTTGGAAAAAAAATGACTCTTCTGATTAAACTTTCCCCAATCCCGACCATTACAAATAAAGAGGGGTTAAAAAGATCTAGAGAACTGGGTCATCCTATAAATTAAATACAGTCCGCCCGTCACTAACTATCTTTGAGATCGTGTCATTAGTTTTTCTGATTTTTTTACACAATGATGCAAAATGTAGCAGGTCACAGTGTTCGAGAAAAAATTCCCTGGTCACAAAAGCTATATATATTTGGAGGTTTTTATCTTCAGTTTTTTTCTCATTCTAAGATAAGTGCAATATCCCAATTTCTTCTCACAAAAACATTTTTATAGTATCTGGTAGGTCCAATCAGCATCCGGCTAGTTTTATTTATCGGGTTTGAAATCTGCACTTAGGCGCGGTTAGTTTGTTTGTCAACCTCTTTCTTTCTTTTCGAATAAGGGTATTCTTGAAGTCTTATCTTTGAAATTGAATCTTAACTCTCGCATGAAAAGGAAAGGAAAATAGTGAGGCTACTGCACTTTTGACAATTGCATAATGTTATATGCCTTCTGCTCAAGAGATAGAGCTTTGTGGATGTCGATCAGCCTCGTTTTAATATATAATGTATCCTGAAGACCGGAATGCCCTTTTGGCTAGGATTTGTTTTTTACTTCAGGGTAATAATACACAAATTTATATAAGTAACTAAAAGTTCAGACATACATTACCAAAGAGCCAGCCCCGGGTTTAAAGTGAAAGCAACATCCAACCTTCCTTAGATGTCTACAAGTGAGTTGTCCGTAGACTAGAGTCTTAAGTGGACCCTCGGCTAAATTGTTTGAGCTCTTTGTTTGGCTGTTTAAGTCATAATAGAAGATTGAATTAGTGAGAGTTCATTGTATTATATCTCATAAAGTAAGGAAACCCCTAACTAAGCCCCAGTCCTCAAAATATCCTAAAGATAAAAGGTAATATAATCCACGACAAGTATTCCTGATGCTTTAAGAGATATATAGATATTATAACCAGTTGTGTATGGTTGGATATCGATTGTCCGATTTTTGAGCTGGGAGATTGTTTTTTGAAAATTTTGAGAGGGAATGAAACACTGTCCCAACAGACGGTTTCAAATTATAAATATATGTTTTTTTCTATAAGCAAAACGCTTATAAGCATATGAAGGCTCAGATTTGCAGAATTCCTAAGCATAACACGGCATAACATAAGCATATGTCAGCCTGAAATATTTTTGTCAATTTTGTTCTGTTTAAAAAGGTTTGGTAGAGGTCAAATAAAAAAAGGGTAGCCACATTCTACTGTTCCCATTCTGAACAAATCAAAGTATTGAAAAGAAGACACAAAGATTATTTCTTTTCTTTTTTCTTAGAAATCGAAAGAGATGAACGATACTTGTAAAATGGAATTCTCAAACAAATTCAATCCTCACGGTAGAAAAGCTTTTCGTATTCGTCTTACTCTGTTCTCGACATTTTCAAGAAAGAAATTCAAAGTCTTATCAACAAATACCTGAATAAGGTTTTTGCCATTCCTAAGATTTCTGAATATTTTGGCTTTTTTAGAGTGCATGGAGGTCTATTACCTATTCATGATATGCACCACTGCAATGTCTTCTGACAGTAAAATCAGTCAGTACGTCACTTTCAACCAATCAGCTGTTGGGTCCGTGGAAGACATTGTAATGGTGCATATCATGAATTAAATATTACCTTAAGGGAAGAAATTTTCGATGGAAGAAGTTTTCGCGAAACATATTTTCGCGTTTTTTTTAGAAATCTGCAAAATTAAAGTCCGAGAAACAAGAATATTCTCATGATTTAAAAAGTCACCTATAGAATTGGTGTTTTTGGGGCAAAATTCCTCTCAACTGCGAAATTAATTCCGAGAAACTGTGAACTTGAGAGCTGTGAACCGCGAAAAAGGCTTCACTTTTTTCTTGCTTGAGAAAGGTTGAAAATATTCCTCCCTAGCCCCTTAGGGGCGTCAAACTCAATGTTAATATTATATTCAGACTGCGAGATTCCGCCCACTTTGACAAGACTAACTTCTTGCCTTTTGGGTGTCAATATCAGCATCTCTTTAATATGTCATAATATAGACATAGTTAGTGAAAACAAATTTTGGAGAAATTTAATAGGCAGCTGAGAGCATAAACCATTATTTTTTGGATAAGATTTAACATTTTATCCCTTGAAAAGTCAAATAAATCGCATAAAGTGACTGACCAATAACCTTTGTATTTTGTTTTCATTTTCAGCTTGTGTTGAACTGAAGAAGATCAACGAACGATTCACTTTGATCTCGAATAAAAACACTTCTTTTAAGGTAAGCGACATAAGGGCTTGGTAGAGAATTTCTTAATTGTCTTAAAACAAAGCCTTGTTCTTAATATTTTGACAATCGAAGGGTTATGTTCTTATATAGTTTGTTCTTATAAAAAACATGTATTTCGAGATTTTTCTTTATATACTGAATTCCATTTTCTTTTTTATGGAAACCTTGTACATATGTTTTCTACCAAAGGACTACATGTTGAAGAATGGTATGAAAGAGATCTTTCCAAAGATGTGGTGGTATATCAACCAGCACACAGACGAACCACTACCTCAATCTACCAAACCCTCTCTTAATGGTAGGTACTAATATTCAGGATGTTGTGCACCCATGGATATTGAGAATACAATGTGAATTTGATAGTGGTAGGAAATGTCCGAGAAAGTGCCTGAGTGCCAGGCGTGGTGTTTAACTTTCTTTCGCTCAACAAGTTCTCTCTTCATTAGTTCTATTTATACTGAGGATATTAATTTGTCTGAGACGAGCAATTTAGAAAATGAGCATTATGGAGGAGTGTACTTTCCATTCATGTTTCAATAAATAGAATCTCCTCCATAGATCACATTTTACAAACTACTCGTCTCAGACGATTTCTCCGTCTCAGTATAAATGGAACTATTATCCAAACACTTGATGTCAAGCGAACTCGTTGCAGCCAAAGCCACTGCGTCATATTCATTGACTTCCAAGCCCGAAGGGCTAGACACGAGACTCCTGGATGGGAAATGAAGCCACTTAACTTCCCATCCAGAACGCCCGCGCGTGGTTCTTACACAAACGCCGGATTGAAAGTAAAGTCTACCGTTAGAATTCAAAAACTGCAGTCCTAAAAAACAAAGGAACCACTAGATACAATCCGTCGTAATGATTGCGGCGCGTTCTAGGCGCGTTCTGGATGGGAAATAAGTGGCTTCACTTTTTCTTTCCTGAGAAAGGTTAGAGATTCTACTCTAGCCGCATACCGTACAAATAGAAAAAGTCTAGTCTCGTTTAAAAATTCCCTTTGAGAGCATATTAAACACATTCGATCCCAAAAATAAAAATTGGCTTGAAAAGAGAAGTCACATTATCGAATTTTATCCTATCTTATGTTGCAGATTATTTCAATCGTTTGGCTTCGCTGAACGAACTAAATGTGATGAGTCAGCAACTTTATTTTGATGTTCATAATTTGGTGGATCACAAATATATGGCGCATCAAACAGCTTTACTCTACGTAAGCTTCAAATTCTCTTCTTATTGCTCTCAAGAACCTGCAAGGTTTCAGGGGGGGTCAACATTTATAATACCAACCCATAGCCCAAAACCCAACTTTTGACTTTTTCAGCTAAGTTAGCACCACCACCCCAAAATTGGTATCGATACCAATTTGACTTTTCAGACTTTAAAAATGAAAAAAGGATACCACCACCTGGCTATGGGTCTGGTATCTGAATGTTGATTGAAGGTTTGACCGCCCATAAGTGAACCTTGCCATTAATAAAGTATTTATATAGTAATATCCAATAACTAATTTTCACCGGCTTTGGATTGGAAGTCATCAGCGTCAAGCAAGTACCAACGTATCCGGCTTAAAAACTTAAATTACCGTATTACTTCTATTAGACGCCCTCTTCTTTTAAAAGCCCCCTCGAATAAACGCTCCTCCTAAAAGAAAAATTATTTAATAAACGCCCCTTCGCATGAACGGCCCCTCTAGGGAAAGGGCGTTTATTAGAAACTTGTGACTTTAAATACCAGTGTTGATTGGGTTTAAAAAGGAAGGTTTAGTCATTTCTTGAAACCAGAACAGTTTTCGATGCAATTTTAGTCGTTGAACCAAAGAAATTTTGCACTAAAACCCTGATAAAGAACTAAAACAAAGGGTATATTTGCTCTAAATATTCTACTTTAGACTAAAATAATTTAATAAACTTCCCCTTCTTTTAAACGCCCTCCTCGAATAAACGCCCCTCCTAAAATCGAAAAAAAATAAATAAAAGCCCCGGGCGTTTATTCGAAGTAATACGGTACTTAATTTTTTTTCTTTTCAGTTATAGTTATCTTTATACAAGAATCAGTCAGATTCGAAAACTCTTATGAGATTTAACGAAAAACGTTAAAAAAAGTCATGAATTTCACCCTTTGGATATTACAATCGATTGAATAACATACTGATTTAGTAAACCTTTCCACTATTTAGCACGCGATAACGGATTTGGGAGGTTACGTGAAAAGGTATAAGAAGAGTATCGAAGATTGTTTTGGAGTGGTCAAGAAAGCTTTAACAGTTGAGGATGACCAAATACCTCACCTACCTTCCAATGAAAAGCAAAGGTATTTATTTTGACACTTTGATGGAATCATGGGGGTCTTAGGGTTTGATTGGTACATCCACTTGGATCCCTCCCCACTGGAAAAATTGGCCAAAATATGGTTGTGTCTCGGCTTCAAATAATCAGATAAGCTAATCCTCACTGTGAAATATTGTCTGACTTTTCCATCCCAAACTGAATTTTCTGGCTCGAAAACAATGGAATTCGAACCCCTAGCCATAAAAAAACATGGTAATAACAATCCCCATCGACTTTTGGTCCGTTATTTTTACCCCAGCCGGCTGGAAAAATCCTACCGGGTCTGAGAGAAGGGGGTGAATTTATTTTCACAAATCTGATAGCTTATATTGTTCGTATCCCAGCTGGCACACAACGTTGTTTTAACGTTCACAACGTCCATATAACGTTAAATGAACGTTGAAATAATGCTGTGTGCCAGCTGGGATGGTACTGTTTTGATGCTGACATATTGGCTGTGAAACCAGCTCAATCCCAGGACCTTTACAATTCCATTCTTAGCTCTAGTTTAGACGGCCGACTTTCTGCCCTGCTTAATCTAATTGTGCGAGTAGGCGAAAATTGGACGCAAAGTTGGCAGGTTAAATACTTGCTTGAAAGTTACAGATGAGATGGAGTTTTTATGAGCGGCCATTTGAAGTAATAAAAATGACTCGTTCTTTAGAAAAAGATTTAAAAAAGTTTATTACTGGTTAACGACCAACCAAATCAAATAAGAGCTTGTAAAACTCCATCTCGTCCCGAAAGTCAAAGGTTAAAGACATCGTATTGACGTCAAAAGAGGGCAATGTATTGACTTTAGACGGCCAACTATCTGCCCATTTTAATTTACAATTAGAATAGGCAGGGCGAAAAGTGGGCCGTCAAAGCTAGAGCCTAATTCCACTGAAAAGTGAGTTTTTGATTTTGCGAAAGATTGACAGTGCGACGACTTCCCCTCCAGGGGGGGGGGGGGGTTATGCAAGCAGTTAGTACAATGCACTATGTCTACTAACTGCTTTTTCGCATAAAGTTAGTAACACCACCACCCTTTGTACACTTAGTACAGTAAGTACTAACTGAATTTTGGGCCAAATTTACACACCACCCTTAAAAAGGCTTTTTGACCACCATGGAAGCAATAAAATCGAATAAAACAAACATAAAACACTATCGAATTTCTATGACAATCTACAAATTGTTTTTAACATTTCAAAAAAAACTTTTGAAAATTTGGAAAGAAAAAAATCAACTTCCTTGAAATTTTTTTTGTAAAATACGATTTTTTTTTGGAAAGTGTCCTCACAAAATTTCATTTCTTACGCAGTTAGTACCAAAATTTGGTAATTTTTTAGCAAGGGAACATCCTTTTTTACAGTTAGTTTACCTGAGTACTAAGTGATTTCATCCAATTCATATGACACACCACCAAGGTACTAACCGGCATAGTGGATAGTACCAACTGCTTAACCCCCCTGTCCCCTCCTTACTATCTCTGTAATATCCAATTGATACAGAACTCTCGCTTTCTCGAACTTCTGTTTTTCAAACTAACGAACAAATTCTCAGTCTTCTTTATTGGCTGGGAAAGTCGTTGCAGCCGACGAGATATTTTGTATGAATTTTCCATGGATTACAAATATCAGGATCTTGATATCAATGAAAAGCTCACACTCGTTATTAGGCGATAACCTAGTGATTATGGCCATCATAAAGTAGGATCCCTTTAGTGATATATCAATGATATAACATCAAAAGACATCAACTTTATTTCACTACAAAAAGTTTATTTTAATCATATACAATTTGACGGGGCGTTAGGGTTTGACGGTATAAGGGTTTTATTTCTGTCGGTCTTTGAATTGAAAAATGACGGTATTTTTGTAAAACGCGGTGTGGTAACAAGATTAGGATTCTGTGATATTTTTTGTAGTAATTGGTCTTGACAATGAACAAAGAAAAATGTGTTCGGGGCTAGAGAGGAATCTTTAGCCTTTCGCCGGCAAGAAAAAAAGAAACTTTAAGAACTTTCAATCTTGCGTTTATGTAAAAACCACATGGGTCACGTGTTTTAGAAAGAAGTGGCTTCATTTCCCATCCAAGAGCTTTGGATCTAGCACCTTTGGGGTTTTAAAATCGATGGGTATTTTCATGTTGGCCGTACCCCGTACTCCCTTATACTTATTAACCCAATATAAAATTCCATTTATTATCACGAACTTAATTAATAAAAATAACATGAAATAAAAAGCATAAAATTACATCATAAAAAAAGCATAAAAAACATTCATCGTAAAATTAAAACATTCATCGTAACATTTTTATAAAAGATTACCATAACGTCAATTCAGGGTGCCATTCATCGTAAAATTAAAACATTCATCGTAAAATTAAAACATTCATCGTAAAATTGAAACATTCATCGTAAAATTAAAACATTCATCGTAACATTTTTATAAAAGATTACCATAACGTCAATTCAGGGTGCCATTCATCGTAAAATTAAAACATTCATCGTAAAATTAAAACATTCATCGTAAAATTAAAACATTCATCGTAAAATTAAAACATTCATCGTAAAATTAAAACATACATCGTAAAATTAAAACATTCATCGTAAAATTAAAACATTCATCGTAACATTTTTATAAAAAATTACCATAACGTCAATTCAGGGTGCCATTCATCGTAAAATTAAAACATTCATCGTAAAATTAAAACATTCATCGTAAAATTAAAACATTCATCGTAAAATTAAAACATTCATCGTAAAATTAAAACATTCATCGTAAAATTAAAACATTCATCGTAAAATTAAAACATTCATGGTAACATTTTTATAAAGGATTACAATAACGTCGATTGAGGGCGCCTTTTAAACGTGTTCATGCTATACAAAGCTTTGTCAAGTCAAGCTATATAGTCAAGTGCATATGTGTTACTACTGATGATTGTAGATACATGAAACTCAGAATCTTGTGACAAAAAAAGATTTGTCTTTTTTTCTTGATTGTATGTGCTACTATTACCTCTCCCGGCTTAGATATCGGTGCCTTTACAATCAATCAATCAATCAATCAATCAACCAATCCAATTTTGATAAAAATATTGTCAAAACATTATCGACATTTTTATCTTTCATTTTTATTATCTCCAATTTTGTTTCATATCAAATCTTTCGTCTCATTAGCATCTTGGTTTCTTTCAAACTTTTCCACCCTCCTGTCCAGTCATCCCAGTGAATTCCACTCCATTTGCTGACTGTTGACTGATTTGAATAAGGACTGTTGAAGTTGACTTGCGAGCAACCTTTATACCACCATCCTGATCTATAATGTGCAGCACAGTGTTTAATACCATGATCGTGATCCTTATCAATGTCAGGCGAGGAAAACCTCATCCCATCATGATATAACCAGTTACCTTCGTAAGCTGCTTGGATTGGATGACCTGCAACCAGACGGTAATCTGTTTCTTCACCACCGATAGAGAAACCCGCAAACAGTGCAGTGTTCACACTTCCGTTAAACATTTCCCCGTAGAGCAAAATCTCTATGTTGTTGCTCGCTGGAGTAGTGAAGTGATGAACAAAGTCAAGACCTAACCAATGCTCCCCAGCAATGTTACCAAAACCACATTTGTATGACTGCCAATATCTGTTGAAATCAAGTGAACCATCAAAACGCCGTTGTATGGTAATCCAACCACCTCCATAAGTTGTCATATCACAAAATACTTGTCTGATTGGAAAATCACCTTCAATGCCGATCCAATAAAGACCATCTTTTGTGTAGCCCAGTTTTAACCAATCTCTACATTCCGTTTGAAAATCAATTCGGAATACATCAGAACCTTCCAAAGGTTGAAATCTTGCCACTGCATTACTGATGTAGTGGAATAACAAACAGACCAATCGAGTTCCGTTGACGGCGAGTTGTGTGATGTAACAACCTTTTTGTTGGCATGACAACGCACATTCTGTATAGCTCACAACGTTTTGTTGATGAAATGGTTGTACGCCTTTAATGGTCACATTTTCTTGGACTTTGACCAGCTGTGTGTTAACGTCGTCTCCGCCTTGCATATGACTCTCATCACATTCTATAAAACTCTCCGCCTGGCAAGATTTCCAAAGGGAGATGAAGAAAAAATGAGTCCAGAAGTAACGGTTTCTCATGTTTGCGACTTCGGTGAACTTCTCAGGAAATCGTCTTAGTACACCTACTGTATGTTAAATATTTACTTCTTTTCATGATCGACACATGATAGATAAGTTTCTGTCATAATTCATTGAATCGGAATTATCCATCAATTGAAGTTATGAATCAAAAAAAAAAATTGATTTTTGGTTTACCCGAAATTGTATATATGAAAGCTAATCAATAATTTATTGAGTGAGAGTTGGAAGTAACCGCATCTAGTCATCCATTTCTTTTTGATACCTAGCAACATGATTTGTTTTTCACTAAAACACCTAAAAAGAAACTTTGTCATTTTGTCACTTTGTCATAAACTTTGTCAGGTTTTATTTGAGTCTGATAAATCATGCGCCTCCCACGCCTACTTTTTTCACGCGCTTTAATTTTTCTCACGCGCCTTATATTCTTCACTTGTGTCTGGGCTTTGCATAGCTTCAGCCAAGTTTCTAGCTCCCCCAACAAAGTAAGGTCCCCCCAACAATTTAGCTCCCCCAAAAAAGTTCCCCTAACACTTTAGGTCCCAAGATAAACTAAAACAAAAACATTGTTCTCCCGCCCCCGTAAAGAGAAGTCAATAAAAAATATATGCGAGTACAGTACTGATAAATGAAAAGTAAATTTTACTTTTTTTAATATTTATGTTTACAAATCTTTTGCTTTTTGGACCTACCTCCGGGTGCCCCGGTGGAGGTTCTATAAATTAACCCATGTCCGTCCGTCCGTCCATCCGTCCGTCTGTTACCAGCTTTTCTCAGGATTGGCTCATTAGTTTTTTCTGATTTTTTGCACAATGATGCAAAATGGCAATGCCCAGAACGTGACGGAGCCCGATTTTTGAGAAAAAAATTTATTTGGGCAAATTTGGGCCAAAAACTACCTAAAAATAGGGTTTTTTGGACTTTGTGCAAAATCCTGTCATTACTTTTTTCTGATTTTTTGTACAAAGATGGAGGGCAAGATTCTCTAAAGAATGGCTGAAGTGGTTTTTCCCGGAAAATTCTTATTCGCCTTAAAAAACGGATTTTCGTATTTTGGGGGAAATTCCCTTTAACCAAATAAGAAAATATAGCTTTTCTCAATGTTGACTCGTTATTTTTTTCTGATTTTTTGTACAATGATGCAAAATGGCAATGCCTAAAATGTGTCGGAGCCCGATTTTCGAAAAAAAAATATATTTGGGCAAATTTGGGCCAAAAACTGCCTAAAAATAGGGTTTTTTGGACTTTGTGCAAAATTTTGTCATTACTTTTTTCTGATTTTTTTGTACAAAGATGGAGGGCAAGATTCTCTAAAGAATGGCTGAAGTGGTTTTTCCCGGAAAATTCTTATTCGCCTTAAAAAACGGATTTTCGTATTTTGGGGAAATTCCCTTTAACCAAATAAGAAAATATAGCTTTTCTCAAAGTTGACTCATTATTTTTTTCTGATTTTTTGCACAATGATGCAAAATGGCAATGCCTAAAATGTGACGGAGCCCGATTTTCGAACAAAAATATATTTGGGCAAATTTGGGCCAAAAACTACCTAAAAATAGGGTTTTTTGGACTTTGTGCAAAATCCTGTCATTACTTTTTTCTGATTTTTTGTACAAAGATGGAGGGCAAGATTCTTTAAAGAATGGCTGAAGTGTTTTTTCCTGGAAAATTCTTGTTCGCCTTAACAGACGGATTTTCGTATTTTGGGGAAATTCCCTTTAACCAAATAAGAAAATATAGCTTTTCTCAATGTTGACTCATAATTTTTTTCTGATTTTTTGCACAATGATGCAAAATGACAATGCCCAAAATGTGACGGAGCCAGATTTTTAAAGAAAATTTTTTTGGGCAAATTTGGGCAAAAAACAGCTTAAAAGGTTTTTTGGGTCTGAATGGTTTAAGTGATTTTCGTGTTTTCCTTTTTACCATTTTACATTATTCAACACACAAGCTTTATTTTTCCATTCTGAATTTTTGTACAATTATTGTCACTTTTTTCTTATTTTCATCTGATGTTAATCATTAGGTAGGTCCATTCAGCATGTTGCTTGTTATATTTGATTTAATAGTAAGATAAGAGATCTTTTGAAATTAGCTGAACAGCTCCCAGAGTCTCAGTCAGATCATCTAGCACCCCCCCCCCAACAATCTAGGTCCCCCCAAATATTTTGGTAATTTTAGCCCCCAGGTTCTCTAAAGGCCAAAATATTTCTTAGTCCCCCCAAAAAAAAGTAAGGGGGGCTGAAGCTATGCTTTGTTTTTACGCTAAATGTAAGTAAATTGTGATGTCCGTGGTCTTTATTGGGAATATTCTAAATAAATTCTCACGAGTAGTCTTTTTCACACTAAAACAAGAAAAAAACGTTCTTTCGGTATTAGTGCAGGTTGAGTGCGGGATTGACTACAAACGAAGAGGGCTCGGCTATGGTAGCAGATTTTTGGACCTACTTTAAGGTGGTTCTATGAATTAACTGTTGGCTGCCATTTCGTTCGTTCGTTCGTTCGTTCGTTCGTTCGTTCGTTCGTTCGTTCGTTCGTTCGTTCGTTCGTTCGTTCGTTCGTTCGTCGTTCGTTCGTTCGTTCGTTCGTTCGTTCGTTCGTTCGTTCGTTCGTTCGTTCGTTCGTTCGTTCGTTCGTTCGTTCGTTCGTTCGTTCGTTCGTTCGTTCGTTCGTTCGTTCGTTCGTTCGGTCGTTCGTTCGTTCGTTCGTTCGTTCGTTCGGCTCATTATTTTTTTCTGATTTTTAGCACAATGATGCAAAAATGATATTGCCCAAAATGAAACGGAGCCCAACTTTGGGGAGGGGTGCGTATTTGTGCCAAAATATACCCGAAATTTATATTTGTTTAGGATTCCTCCGATTTTGAATCGTGCTTTTTGTATTTTTCAAAAATTTTGATTTTTGGGGCCTGGGAACGAGTTTTTTGCTAAAACGAGGCTAAAGCTTTGGAGCAGTCTACAGGCCTCCAAAATGATCGGATTTGATTGAAATTTGGCACACTTGTTCATTGGGTGAATATCTGGGGGTCTACAATTGGGCCTATGAATGATTTGAAGCCACTGAAGTTGAGCCCAGTGCGTTGCGCACGTTCGACTATTACATTATTGACTGAATTCGTTTTCTAGCATTTCTTTGCACTGAAATCCTTCCTATTGATAAAAATGTATCAAGGTAATATAAGCGGAATTTCGCGCGGATAAATTTTAGCGATCCGTCAATTCGGCGTGTTTTAGCGAGATTTATTTTAGCAAAAATAGGGAAAACTCGCTAAAACGCTAAAATTGGTCTCGCTAAAATTTCTACGATTAAAGTAGCTGATGCCTATTGTAAAAGAGGGTGAATAAATACCTTTTACCGGGTAGTTAAGAAATCCACCGGGTAATCGCTTCTTAATTCTACTTTCCCCATTCCCAATTAAAAACTTCCCTATTTGGAAACTTTTTCTCGATCGGAAAACAAAAATCTGCTTTGTTTACAAAATTCTATTTTCCGTTCGGGAACGATGAAAAGTTCTTAACCAAAACGGGAACAGAAAAGTGATGAAATTTTCAATCTGGAAACAGTTTCCTTTTCGGGTTATTTTCACCTTCCCGTTCGGGAAATACTTCCCGTTAAGGCAATAGTTGCCTTTTTCATGTAGTGGTACCGACTGTCTAAGAAAGTGGTACGAAATACGCCCTTTTATCCAACGCTGTTAAACGTCAATCATTTGAATATGTTAATTTTGAGAGTACAGAAATGTTACTTAATAAGATGCACAGATATGAAAAGTATCATGAAAGATTTCTACCCAATGGTCAACAAGGATTTTCAGATTTCGATCATATAGAAGGCCTTTATGGTTACACATTTTTTTAATAAACAACTCCAATTTTCGGATCAGGGCTGGTGTTGCAAAGCATTCTAGCTCAATTTCTGAAAGATTTACATCGACCACCGCTGATATCATATTAAATTATGCTTTTTGTGTAAACGGTGATTGTTTACCATGATTAGATCGTCTAAAAAGCTTTTACCTCATGAGATAATAAAGTGGCAATTTTTAGGGTTCAAGCCTCAGCAATAAAAATGTATACCACCCTGATTTTTGGTCAGCCCCGGTGACCCTTCAAATCTCTTTCACGATTTTTTTCTTCGTTTAAGACTCAACTTATAATTCCGTTTTCGGATTATTTTCGGAAAACAAGCTATCGGGAAAACTTTGGCGCGAAAAATATTTTTTTCTTGGAAGAGAAAAGAAACACATAACTTCATTAAAAGATTTGCGCATAATAATAAAAGAACGCTATTTTTTTGTGTATTCAATAAATTGAAAGAAGCTATTGCATTGTAAACAAGAGCCGCAAAGATGCGGATAAATATTTCCTTTACAAATGTTAAAAAATAATAATTGATGTCCTCAAAAGATTTCAAAGTGCTTTAAATCTCAGATAACATCAAGCAACACAAGTCCCTAAGAATTTCAAAATTCCATTTATGCTATTGCCAGTATTTACAGGATTATTCATAAGATGACTGTAGGTTCAAAGCTACGGATCACGGAATATATCCAAGCTGAACCCGACTGAGAACAATGCAGTAATCAAATTGGCTGGAACTTTAATTTTCGTTAGGTGGACTTTAAATGGGACTTTAAATGGATTTTAGTATTATACTAGCGGTCACCTGGCGTCGCACCGCCAAGTAGAGTGTTGTTGAACACATCAAAAGATCTGATTATATAATTATTATTTTAAGCGCTGATTTCCAGAAATATTATATAGCCAAAAAGGGCAAATATTTAAAATGAAAGAATGACAAAAAGGAGAATATTTCACAGTAAGAAAACCAAAGAAAATTTTATATATTTTCAAAATGAGATGAAATATTTTGAATTATACTTTCATATATAAAATATTGTAAAAAATGTAAAAATTTAAAGTAACTTTTGGAGTTTTTTGAAATAATGTACGTGCTAAAAAGTAAAAATCTTTCAAAACAGGGAAACAATTTCATATTTTCCGACAGAATGCAAAAAAAAAAAAAAAAAATCTCATTTTTATAATACTGGGAAACATTTCATAATCTGAAAGAATGTCGATAGGAAAAAATTCCCCTGACAGAAGCCATTTCATGATTTCCAAAAGCATGCTGCAAGAGCAAAAAATGTCACATACATACTAGGAAACAATCAAAATTTCCAAAAAAATGTCAGAAAATAAAATAAATTGTCATGCCAGGAAATCACTTGAGTTTTCTTCATTTTTAAATGCATGTGGAAGAAAATGTCAAGTTCACGATAAAAGTTTTCCACGTTTTGAATGCACGTGTAAGAAAATCTCCAAATTTATCACAAAAGTTTCCACGTTTTAAATGTATATACCGTCAACTGCTTTAACTTGGGACGATTGGTCGAAACATGGGATTGTTTGATATCTGGTCTGTATTTTCACTAACTTGTTAAATCTCTTTGACAACAAATTTGTTTTGATAACTCCACCAAGTTTATAAATCATACTTCCTTTCATAACATGTCACGATAACTTTCACTGATAGCGCCGATTAGAGAATTAGAGAACGCCCGCTGCCTAACCGCCTATCGCCCGATGGGATTAACAAATAATGCGTGTGTAGCTTGCTGACGTCAAACGCTCCATCGTTTTGCCATTTTTTTAATACGCCGTTCATTAACTCAAATCAAATGACTTTGGAGTTTCGGTGAAATGGTGGCCAAATTGCCGTCCCATGTTTTGTCAGATAGTCCAAGTTGGAGCAGTTGACGGTAAGAAAATCTCCAAATTCACGACAAAAGTTTCCACGTTTAAAACACACGTTACAAAAGATCTCTAAATTCACAACTAAAGTTTTCCACGTTTTAAAATGCATGCGGGGAAAAAAATCTCCAAGTTCAAGAAAAATTTTAATTGTACATGTGAGTTTATTTCAAATTATCTACATCCATATTCAATGCAATAAATCTTTTAAGAAGTATAACATAACATTCTTCATATTGGGGCTGTGGTGTTCCAGACCCGGTTATCAGCTTTAAAATTTGAAATTTATAACCGCAACGAGTTTTCACTAACTGTCACTAAACCCCAGCAGTTAATTCATTGTTGTAGATAAAAAAACCAAGGGAAATTTAATCATTAACCAGTCAATTTTGCTCCATGTTTAAATTTTTAGCTAAAATCAGTTCATCAACCATTCCCATTGTTGCATTGTCGGCTTGCATTCGTTGGGTGCACAAACTTTTTTAATTTTTCAGGTATAACATGGTCATATTTATTCACAGTCACTTGCCTTCGTACGATTTATGTAAATATACAAACAAAATTGAAGTTAGTTTGTTGTGAAAGTTGATAAAATGTCCTGTTTTTCCAAGACCAAGAGATTATATCTCTCATGTATTATCATCTCTCATTCCAGCTCATTCCAAACCAAAAAGAAAAGTAGCGAAAGAGCAAAAATTGTTATCTATTTTCTGCCATCTTTGTTTTGACAGTCAGAAACAAAGCAGTATGTAGGTCCGATCAACAATACGCTTCTGAAACGGCTGACGTTGCCCGATCGACAAGGAGAATGGAGCGCCGTACGGAAATTTACCACAGACGTTTTTCGAAGAAATGACGTCTTCCGCCTCGAAAAAAGAACATCCTACTGTTTTTACCGCCGGAGCTTGATTTAAAAAGAGACTCATGTACAAACTCACGAAATTGACCAAAACCGAGCGTTAGACTTGGAGAAGAAGAAGAAGGAGAAGAAATTTTACCGTTTTAACAAATATTTCCTTCTGGAAAGGAAATATTTAATAAATAGAGAGTGTAAAAGAAAGTTTTTTATGATTGGTTCGTTTTTGTGTGTGTAAGGAAAGGAACGTCAAAGTGTGGCGTAACATAAACTTAGAATCGTCATAACTTTTGATTGAGTTATCGAAACTGGACGGAATTTCCTAAGCAGCTCCCTCAATATAAAATGCCCTATTCATTCACATATACTAGGTTTAACACGCCATTTAAATCAATTTGAATCAATTGACTATTCCCAGCTGGCACACAACGTTGTTTCAACGTTTATCTAACGTTCACAACATCCATATAACGTTAGATGAACTTCGATACAACGTGGTGTGCCAGCTGGGTTCTTTTCAAGTGATTATACTAGACAGCTAACCGTGCCCCGGGGGAGGCACTTAGGCAAAATTGGGTGGGGACGTGCCGCTTGTCAGGGTTCCTTTTTTAGACGTGTGTATCTGACAGGGTCGATTTTTTATTATTTTGGACAATATTCAGGGTGGAAAACAGAAAATCTTTCAAATTTTTGTCTACTTTTATTTTCAGAGCGAAAATGGGAAAAATTTTCAATTTTTTGTTCAGACAGGGTCCTAATTTTGCCAAAAATTCATATCTGACAGGGTACATATTTCAAACTCCAGCGGCACCGTCCCTGTTGTTCGTCAAGGTCAATTCCCCCCCCCCCTCCGGGAACCGTGCACACTCAACTATATACGAGGGGCGGCCTTGACTGGAGAAAAAATAAATAAATCAACATAAAAATGCCAAAAATGAACAAAAAGTGATGAAAGCCGCAGTGAACATTTTATAAAGCGGCCGCCTCGGATACTTTCTCAGAGAATAAAGAGCCGAGGGGTAAATCACTCGAAAAATTATCGTACACCTCTACAAAAAGTCAAAAAAAAGTCAACAAAGTCAAAAAAAAGTCAAAAAAGTCAAAATAAAGTCAAAAAAGTCAAAATAAAGTCAAAAAGTCAAAGAAAAAGTCAAAAACTCTTAGAAAAAAGTCAAAAAGTCAAATAAAAGTCGATAAAAAGTCTTGTAAAAGTCAAAAAGTTTCTTGAATGGGCGGATGGGCGGAGCAAAATTTATGGGCGGTTGGCGTTTTTGGACAGATTTGGGCTGAAAATCTTAGGCGCCCGAAGGCGGTGGGCGTTTTTGTCGGGAAAAAGTCAAAATGGAAGTTTGAAAAAAGTAAAAAAAAATCTATCACATCTATGTCTGCTTTGGACAAATTCAACTTTGTGTTAAACTTTTTTTGTCTGAAGTTCAACCAAAACAGGGTTATGAGCTTTTCATTAGATTTTTTGATTGTACTTCCTTCTAATCGTTTTAAGCTTATTGGGCTGACCTTCCAGCGCAGCTGGTTTATTTTATATTAACATACAAGTTTATTTTTTTTCTCACTAGACTGGAGAACATGACCACTTTGCTGATGGATTTATGTACAGGCTATGATACAGATTTGGTAGATCCCATGACGCTGATAGTCTCTTTTTTCTTACGTTGAATTTGTCCCGATTCTTAACTTTGCATTGTTTTATTCCTCAAACGAACTGAAATGGTTGGTGAAATGCTATGTTGTTTCATCTTGGTTTCGGAACAAGGGAAAAATGAGAAATGGGTATTATTGACCAGATATTAAAGATGCGTTAGGTTTGCTGATTAATTTTAAAACAACAAACTTTGACGATACCCTGGTTAGGCTGATGTAGTTATGTATGTATTTATATATATTCCTTTTTAAAATTTAATAATTTTCTTAAATTTTGACTTAATTTTTTCATGATAATTATCGTAATTTTTGTATTTTTTACTCGGAATTCTTTTTGTTATATTAATTTTTTGTGTGAATAGGTATTTTTAGGTTTATTTTGAATTTTTAGATTTTGGAATATTTGTTGGAAGTTGAAGACAGAGTGTTTGAAAGGTAAACTTATACATATGTTTCGTGAAATGTTTTCGCATGTGTCTGGTCGGAAAAATTTTGTTCAGCTTAAAATTCTTTTGCTCTCTATTTCTTGGAGGTTTCAACGAAGAACTATCTTCGGCCAATTACGAATTAAAGAAAACTATGTTGTATTAAAAAAACGAACTTCAGAATATCTTTAGCAAGCTTTGAATTGAAGGAAACTATAACGAAAAAAATTGAATCAATATTGTCTGAGAATATCTAAAAGAAAATAAAAGAAACTTTCAGCAATTCAATTTTCTGTTTGTTTGTTTACACATCAAATTTGTTTGTGACTATTAGAAAACAGTGTAAACAAATGTTGCAAAGTAAACAATGCTCACATACAGTATATTGGAAACACTGTTTTTGATTTGCTTCATTGCCCGCCGCCAAATCGTGCGTGCAAAACTTTGATAACACCCAGCTTGAACTTTCTCCCTGCAAAACCATCTCAACCAGGTAGTTTTGCTTTGCAGAAATTAATTTTTTGCAAAAAAGAAATTCTTGCAAAGGTTCATTGAATGTAAACTGGCTTTTCATTAATGGTTAAGCTTTGGTCATTTTTTGGATATCAGGAAAACCTTGGGATCTTGTTTAATTTAGTTTTGATTTTGAAGTTTTTCTTATTTTCGACCTTCTTCCTGGAGAAGTATTTCGCTCGTAGAGAACTTAGAGTGCATGCATTCAGTCTTGCAACATTACTAAGAGACCTTTGTTTTCGATTGCTTTCCCAGAGTAGTATCGTTTGATATTGTCGTGGTGAGTGTGTCCATGACACATGTAGAGAGAGTAATTTTCAGTGTTAAGGTATTTAAATGATGCCCCGCTCGTTCCTACTGAAGAATTATTACCCGCGGAACGATATGGAAGATATACAAGCAGCTGCAGGTAAAAATAAAGCCTTCACTTTTCGCAGAAACTACAGCTGACTTTCTCTTATTCCGTCTTCAAAGTTAAAAAAGATTTTTCGGATTGGAGAAAGATTCGAACTACGGAAAGTATTTTGGATGACTTTCCAGCTGAGCGGACCAATATTTTAGTTCGAATTACAGAAAGATTCGAATAATAGAAGTTCGAATTACGGAGAGTTGATTGTACCGTTTTGCGCTATATGTTTTTTTCTTTATTTTTTCTATCGAAATAACTGGAGGATAATCCTTGTTATTGACTTAATCCACTTTTTATTTCGTATATTTCAAATTGTACACAATTGTGCGAAAGCATCTTTTAGCCTAGAATTGTAAGATGACGAGCCTTTACGAGAACGAAATTCTTGATTAATTGGAGATGGAGGTACAATTTACGCCATTGTTGTCACAAATATTTTTATTCGTACCACTTTCTTTCATTTACAGCAAATCTTTTGGACCTTGCATCTTCTGCACCAGCTCCTAAAGAGAAGATAGTTCATGGTGTTTTGAGGTATAATGACCTCTTGAAGTGGAATTATGAGTATGAGAAATCATATTGGTTTGATACTAGTGCCATGAATGAAAGAAACAACCCTTACCAACCTCACGAAGATGGCACTTCTTCTTCGCCCGCTTCTTCTAATGCGTCTTGCTCCCCTCAAAGATATGGTGCAAGTACATCAGGTAATGCTCACCAATTTTCCCCTTTATAATTTATGCAATTTAGTGAACCAGCGGATTCTAGCCACAGTCATTATATTCCTTGGCCCATATACACTAGGTAATTTCTAGTAAAGTTTCTAAAGAATTTTTGTCTTGATTCATCCAAAAATATTTCTTTCCAGGTAGCAGCAGTAGTTGTGAGCTTTCTCCCAAGGAAAGCGATCTCATTATTCCACGTGCTCTCGCTACCGGTGATTTTTCCACCAAAACATTCATGAACACAACCATTCAACCGGCAGCCGATGATTTTGTTGAGTCAGCACGAATTACAGAAAGCGATACTTTACAGACCGAAATGAAGGTACCCGAAGAGTTGAAAGTACCACCGAAATTGAACCCCGTCACACCACCTGTTATTACAACGACCCCTCCTGTTGCCACGACAACCACCATCAACACGTCAGCACTGACCGATGACAATGAAGATCATCTTTCAAGTTTGTTCGAGTAAGACCTCTTCACTTCTTATTTATTTCGCTGTTCAATTCATTCTACTTTGGGGGGAAATATTTAACTTCACTTAGCATTGTGCTCAAATTGAACGTGACTTTGATACTTCCTATGAAGGAATTTGGTTATATCAGCCTCGTTCCGGTGTAATCCAAGCTTTATTTGCGTTACTGATGGACGCCAGTAAGTATATCAATACGCTGATAACGCAGGGGACGAGATTGTGGTAATGTAGTAATTTTTATAGCCTTGAGAGGAAAATGTGCCAATGAGATAATAGCTCACTAATGATATTAATATTTTCATTCTTTTTCATTTACTGAAGTCCTCAAAGAGGATATAAAATTTAGAACTGAGAAACGTTCAACCAACTGTCTGGGAGTTGGTCCGGTCGCCCTCTTTCGCCTAAAGATGCACTAGCTCAATTTTTAAACTTGCTAATGTTACGAATTCAAAATTTCAGCAAAACACTCGAAACAACGGAACAAGCGATCAGACAATTTTTCGACAACAATCGACTCAATGCTGACGATATCTCTGAAGATACAGGTCTCGATAAACTTAATCTCCAAAATTTCATGGATGGTCTCACCGATCTTCCAGTGGATGATAAAACAGAACTTTATCGATGGTATTTGAATAAAATGCAGAAATTAACCAATAAAGATACATTGGAAGCTAAAACTGATGAGAGCTACACCTGTCATAAATGTGGCAAAATTTTCACGTATAAAAGTTACTTGGAACGCCATATTAAATATGTTTGTCCAGACAGTGCTGGTCGAACCTGGAAATGTACGTATTGTGGAAAAGCGTTTCAATACCCGTGCTATTTGAGACGCCACATCCGGAGTCACACAGGTAGAGTTCATAGTTTTAGTGCTCTTATTTATTAAAATGCCTCGAAAATCTTACGATCTTCGATGAAGTTTTCGGAATGTAACCTTTAGATCAGCTAAACTTTTTTCAGTTCCGAGGAAAACATTCTCATCGCCTTTACAACGGAAAAAGTGGGTAGATATGAAAAACTAAATTTAATTAGTTATTTAATTAGGCAATCAATCAATAAGTCATAAGCTTTTTGCTAGGCAATTGTACGCAGCTGACATTTTTTGCAGGTATACCCGATAGAAATAAACGCAAGATCCCGAAAAGGCTCTAATTAGCATATTTTCATGGTGCTAAAGCAATTTAGAGGATTAGAACCGGCTGGGATCTTTACCTAGTTTTGCCAGAAAACTGATTTTTAGGCCAATTGTTTGCCACTAATTTTGAATTTAAAGAATGTATACGGCTTTATAAGGGTATCTAAGAGACCCGACTATGGTGTGCTGAGTCAGCATACTGACCCGATTAAACAATAAGATAAGGGCACTTTTCCCCTATAAACTGAAAGTACGAATCATATGCCATTGGTCAATTACGTTTGGAAGGTTTAGTTTCGTACTTTAAATTTTGAACGGTTTCATGTCCGAAATATTGAAACGAAGCACTGAAATTTGGTAAATTGATTGTTTTCTCTAATGACAAATACAAGAAGCTATTTCTCTAATAATTTAGCTCGAAAAATTGTTTGACACTCAATTCAATCTCTTCCTCTTTATTTTTCTTTCAGGTGAATCACCGTACAAGTGCGACAAATGTGACCGCGCGTTTGTCCGTTCCACTGATCTACAACGCCACATACGTAACCATACGGGTGAAAAACCCTATAGATGCACGCAATGTTCACGAGCGTTCGCCCGCTCAACAGATCTCAAAAGACATATGAGGACGCATACAGGTATTTTAGCATTATGTGGATGTGTTAACACGTTCAATCGATGTATTAACACGTTCGTTGCCGAGCCTTTTTCAGAAATCGAAATTTTGACATCTTTGAGTTTCACCACAAATTTGGCTTCCAGAGACTCCTTTGGTCCTGACTTTTGCTTCAAATGCCTTCTTCAAATTGGATACACGCTTCTTTTTTTTATAAGAATACACTTTATAAGAATGTCCATGATGAAAATGGCCAAAAAATTAAGAATATGGTAAGAATATTGCCATCATGGAATTAAGCAACTGAAGCTAAGAATGTCATTTTTAATGTATTTTAACCTGTAGATTGCCAATTTCGATCTTAACCTAAGAATACCGTAAGAATATTTTTGGATGATTTTCGCCAAAAAGTAGTTAAGAATATTCATGATGAAATGAAAAAACACCATTCTTATAAAAAAAAGCGTGTATCCATCGACGCAGAAAAAGGTGCAAACAAAAGTTTATGTATCAAAAGTTATGGCCCTGTTGCTCTACTAGCCCACTCTGAAAAATATTAATGATGAACTATCAAGCGCTATTTGAAAAACCCTTCGAAATTCAGTGATTTCACGACTGGGAGAAAATTGTTGAAAAACAACAGAGCCATTTATTTCAACCTTTCCTTCTTATTTTATTTTGCAGGCGAGAAACCGTACAAATGTTGGCAGTGTGGGAAATCATTCTCACAGAGCGGTAGTTTACAAACACACGTCCATACTCACAGTAAAGAACATTCCCTCAATAAAGGGAAAAAGAAATTAGCCCTTTGATTCTGCTGGATTGAACAGGCATTTTAGAACATTTGTATATAATATTATTTTCAGTTTTTTACTCTGTTCGAGTTTTACTTTTGAATGTTGTACAAAGTATTTTGCTTTCTTTTTCCTTTGTAAAACCTTTTTTATTATGTCATTATTAAGTCGTTAAAATTTTCATATTTTTATCAAAATTTGAAAAACATCATTCTCACTTTCTAGTACTGTCGCAAAACCCCCCGATTTCAAGTCATAGACCTTGACTCCAGGAGAAGACGAATACTGCTTTTGGCCCGATGAACGGATTTTGAATAATTGACTTTGTCAGACAAAATTTGGACAATGAAAAGTTCAATCCTGACAAACAAAATTTTGACCCTCTCGGTCACAAATATTAGATTTATTTTTTTTGTTCCTGCCCTGAAAAGTAATGAAAATGATCCAAAACCGACACTAACAGATATACATTTTCAGCGACTTATCGAATGTTCTCAGAACGTGAAAAGGGACCCTCATCCCCGGGGGGGGGGGTACTAGGGCAAGATGGGTTACGGGGATGCTCCGCTGGTCAGGGTACCTTTTTTGACCTCCACGAGTCCCAGGTAGGGTCGCAAAAACACCAAAATAGAAAAATCAGTCCCTCGTAGGGTGCCTATTTTTGGAAAATTTGGGGAAAAAGTAGAAAATTTGAGAAAATTTTGGAATTTCAGTCCCATTCAGGGTCACTTTTTTCGCAAATTTCGAGTCCCACGTAGGGTACATTTTTCGAACGTCAGCGGAGCACCCCCGTCGGTCGACAAGGAGTACCCCCCCGGGCCCTCATCAGTGAAATGTTCGGTAACCAAGACAAAATATCCACGCTCCTTAAATTGAATTAAACGTAGCTGGAGAATTAAACAATCTTTGAAAATAATTCTGGAACCAAAATGCATAAGAGGGCTGTTGTCATGGTAATCATGTTCTGAATTGAACCATTCGATGAAAGTGTTCACTAATTCTTTGTTTTGCTTACAATTTTTAAACCAATGCAAAATCTTCTCGAAATGAAAGACATTTCGTAAAAAATACTACAAGAAGTAAAGTAAGTCTCTCTAATGATGTGATAGATAGATGAACACCCCTGGTGGAACTTCTTTCTCACAGTGGGGGTAAAAATATCTATCGAAATCCCAATGAGGATAGAGATTCTAATATTCTCGGGTCTAAAAATCCACTGGAGATGGTTTTGTAGTGTAACTTTTTCCATTGAATTTCAAATGGGGATGAAAACAAAGTCAATTTTCCAGTGGGGCCGAAATTGTATGGTATTTTCCGATCGGGACGAAATTTTGGCCAAATCTTCCAGTGGGACCGGGGTCCTAGCGGGTCTTTGATTCAGGGGTGTAAATGATCATAGCACAGACATAGATTTATAAAGCCCGAAGGGCTAGATGGAGTGCTTTAAGCTCTTCCAAGCAAAAAAAAAGTAAATATCGCAAAAATTATTGCTGCTATTGTTTTCGAAAACCAGCCAAGCTTCTAATTGGGCAAGCGCTGAAATTCTATTGTAATGTCACGTGACTTAGGTAGGATTTTCTACCTAACCTCGGCACACTTTTCAGCAAAACAAAAGCTTGATATCTAGCCTTTTGGGCTTTTATAAATCTATGATAGTCTACCTTTTCATATTTTCATCTTCGTTTTTTTAATATTTTTTATAATTTACATTTTTGAATATCATTTCAACAAGCACTATCATAACTATTCTGTCAAAAAGTATAGCCTTTATCTCCGCTGCAGATTTAGTCCAGTAGAATAATCTCTTTAAAAGTCATGTATGGCTGAAATTTGGCACAAATTGTCTTATTTTGGTTCTAACATCAGCAAACCCCACAGTGAAATCGAAAAGTTTTAGAACCTTTTTAGGCATTTTACAAGTTCAATTTTTAGTACAAGCCTCTGCCAAACAAGATTCTTTCAAAAAAAAAACTTCGACGAGTTTATCTGAAGGATAATGAAGATAATATTGTTTTTAAAATTTGGTCAATTAACCCCAAAAAATGGTCCACGTAGCCTAAAATCCGTTATATTTACTAGTGATGTCATCCAGCTGCCAAGTAAAATTTACATTTCAAACCAGTCTAAAAAAACTGGCCTTGAACAAGCTAAACCCAAGTGCCTTGTGATCTGTTAGTACACGTTTCATATCGAAGGAATCAGGATTAATAAGATATTTATTCGTTTCGATAATGAAAAATTTAGTTGTTTTTCTCCATAAAACAATGAGTGAATAATATGTCGACGAAAAATACAAAATGATATATAAATACTAAAAATATGAAGACTCGCTCCTAACCTGAAACTTATCACATTTTACGTAAGAAAAAAAACAAAATCAAGGTTCTGCACAGGAACAAAAGATAAAAACAGGGGCGTAACCAAGCAAAGAGCCACTCTTCTTGAAATTTAGGCGCTGGGTAAACGTAGCCGGGGAGACGTTGTGTTATGTATGCACAATTTCACTCCAGCTATATGTGAAATTTCAACTGGACACATACTTTACATGTATTAAAAATCTGCAAGAATTTGCGAAACAATTCCTCAAAGAAATTTCACTTCGGTCCTCATCAGGAATCAACCCGCCTCACTTAAAAACGATTTCACCCCGCCTAAACAGTATTTTCTATATAGACCGGACAGGCCCGGTGGAACAGCCGTTAAAGTGGGGAGGCTGAAGGCTCAAAATGAGATAAAATTTGCTATGAATTTGAGAAAAAAATCTCATTTACTCAAAAGTGGGGAGGCTTCCGCCTAGCCTGCCGGAGTGAATTTCATCCCGAGTTGAATTATTTTTCCATTTCAACCCGGCTAACTGTAACCAACGCCTTAGTAAATACAAGTCTCCAATACACATCTTTTACTAGTGTATATTCTTTAACACCCGACAAGACACTTGTTAAAGGGCTTTTTTACATGCATCAAATTTAGAAATTAATTACGAGATTTATCCAAGGAAACTTAGAAGGAATCTACTTATACATGATTTTCAATGGATAAATTTTGCTTCGATTTCGTGTGGCTGACTAAATAATATGTGAATAGCTCTATAAACTGAAAGATTCCTGATACTAATGTAAAAATGATGAGTTGTTATATTTATAAAATCGATTTCTAAAAGCCAATATTAACTTCACAGCAGACAACGAATTTAATCAAGTGTTTAGGAAATATCACTCAAAATTGTTTAAAAAGTTGTTTTATAGCTAAAGGTCTTCTTCAGGCGTTGGGTGTAGCCTTTAAAAGAAAGTTGAATCGTTCATCAAGATATATTGATACACATCACTAAAACTAAAAGTTCGATTATCACCAACCATTCGTTTTTCCACGAGAAGAAAATCAACAAGTCAAATAAGAAGTCTTTAAAATCTCTACCATTCCACTTTCGTTAGCTGACATCATTATCAGCGCAATAATCATCATAGCTAAGAACAATTTTCTCACTTCGATAGCGAGTTAGTTTTATTGTCTTTCGGAAGTCCTCTGTTATACTTTTATAATAGCCTGCCTTCTTGACCAGTGAGTCGATTGCCTCATTGCGCGTCCAGCCTAAAATAAACGAAAAAATTTGTTAGTTAAGTGTTGAGAAGAGAGGGAAAACTCGTGACGTTTTCGAGATTAGCTTGTTACTGTAACACAGTAAGCAACGGGTTCAACGAAACACTCATATCAAGAAATGTGCGCTCGAGGGCCAAACACTCAGTGATTGAGCTAAGAGACATAAAAAGGCGCATGGAATTTAAGCTGCTTTTTGATATGGCGCTATTTGAAAAGATTTTACAAAACTCTGCACACCAACCTATGTTATATGCATACTTCTACTAGATTTATAATCAGATAAGTCGAGTCAAAGATGATATGATTGAAACATTGTTGACAAAAGAGTTATAGAGTCCATTATACCTTGTTCTGATGCGACTTCTGGCAGGTAAGTGGCGCTCTTCCGATGACCACGTTCATTGTGAAATTCGATTCTTATTCCGTGAACTCCCACCTAAAAGAACGAACAATGTTCCATATCATGAATCTAGCGACAATTAAAGGTTAAACAGGTTACAGTTCTGATGCCATCTTGATCTGATTTCACTTTCGCCTTATTGGAACTAATTTTCGCGGTTTTTTGGCAAAACTGCGAAAATTTGAATCCGCGAAATACAATTGTTTCCAATTATATCGAAAAATTTGAAAAATCCCTAGGAAAATGAAAGAAATTTGTCCAAAAAAGGGCAAAACCGCGGAAATTAAAACCCGCGAATCAATTTTAAATTTTACTTGACCGCGGATATTAGTTCCAGCGAAAATTAGTTCCAATAAAGGTATGTGTTGGACTTTCAACAACACTAAAAACTAGGCCAGGGATCGATACAGTACGGAGATCATTAGGAAACGAGACGTTCCAGCCTTACTTTCTACAGTGAGAGATTTTGGCTATAAATCGTAAAACGTCTTTTAAAATCTTACCTCCCAGTCTAAATAATTTTTATCGGATTCGAAGTTAGTTAGGAGGGAGACTGAGCAATGAAGATTATTGACTTCGTCCAAACTGATAGGTCTGAAACGGCTGTCCCTCAACGCACTAAAGACGAACAATGAAAAATAAATATTTTAGCACTTGTTGTTTCAATAATCCTGCAACCATCCACCTTTTAAATCAATCTGGAGTTAGTCAATGGAATTTATCAAAAAGGGATACGAAGAATGACCATTTTGTCTTTCAAAAAAGAACGTTCGTTGAAATTCAAAACGAAACTTTTAAGACGGAGACAGGCTAATGAAAGTTTGGAAAGAAGCTCAAAGAATTTATAGTTGTGACGTAATCCAGTCTTTTAAGACGCCAATAATTATGCCACGAGAGTATATCACCTTGACAGAGAATATTCACGTAATCCATCGTGCAACCTCAAAGCACTGAAGGTTCCTATACAACCACGTAAACGATATTCTTTTCCAGTCTTCCATGTCACAAACAAGGGGCTGAAAATAATATAAACATGAATGAGGTGTCAAGGCTTGAAATAACGATTTCAAGTGGATCGGACAAAATGTCAGATCAGGGTTACTTTAGTATGAAAATATGATTATTATTTAGGGTTTTATGACCATACAAGGGGGTGGACGAACATTTCCAGGGGATAATCCAAGAAGAATTTCCAGGGGGACTAAAGAAGTGTTTTTTACATTTTTCCAGGGGGTAAAAAGTTATTCTTGAATTTCCGGGGGTGAACGACTGATTTTAGTTCATCCACCCTCACTTTAAGATATGAAAAGAATTTTTTCCAAGGGTTCTTTTGCAAATTTTGCCATTCCAGGGGGTATCTACACTTTTCCAAGAAATTTGTTTTCACTTGAGAAGGTTCGTCCACCCCACTGTATGTAAATTTTATAGAACAGCCCAATGGAATAATAATTAAATTGTTTGAATATTGAATATTGCTCAAATGTTATGAAAAGAAAAAATTCAACAAAAATATATATTGCTGTAGTCTTAGTAGACCTGTAAAGTTCTTGTAGCCTAGAGAGGGAAATTTTTTTGGCATAAATCTGTCTTTCATTTGCAGGGCATAAACAAAATGCTACTGCTACTTTTAAATAATTCTAAATAATTTCAAGATCATGAATCACCTCAGTTGAGAGATAAATAAAAAGACCACTTACTAGGCATCATTTGTGAATTTGGGATGTTTAGATCTGGGGAGATCTGTCCTTCTTAAATGACTGATCAAAATATCAAAACAATAATGAACCATATCACGTGATACAACTAGTCTCATTTGTATTGAGGGACGGTTGCTATTTTCACCAGTCCCATTGGGCGCTCTTCTTTTGGAAGCAGGGACAAGGGAGGGCGGGATGGAGGAAGAATGGCGGTTCTTCTCATCACGACTTCTCCCAACCATCACAATATTGTTTTAATTTATGAAAATTCTTTCCTAAAATATTTCAAAAATATTTTTAATCAGAAAGCTGAATATCAACTGTCAAGCAGGGGAGTTAACAAGACAGGCTGGACTTAGTTGGTTTGCCGCCACTCGACCCTAAATTTTAGAGTTGCGTTTCTGTTTACATTTGTGCAATTTTGAAATGAAAACGGTTGAGCAAAAAGAAAATAATGATTCTTTAAGCTTCTTAGATAGAACGATATACAGACACGATAGAGGTTTCGATTTGAAGAAAAAATAATCTTCTTTAAAATGGAAACACAGTTTTTTTGGGTCAGCAGATTTCAAGGTGGGGTCAGTCGGGTGATGGCAAACAAACATTCCAGCCTAAATTGTTATCCCAATTATAGAGTACTATTCACTTCTATCTATTCAGTAATTAATCATACAGCAAAGTATATTACCCATTCTTGCTACGTATAAAAACATTTAAAAGCAAATTTTTTTATACTTAGCCATATTTTTTAATTTACGCTATAAAATGCTTAAATGAATAACTTAATAATATTCAAGTGAAACATAAAAAGATATTTCGACCTCTTACGTGTCCTTTTCAAGTTACTTACAGATATTGACAAAATATGCTACAAACTAAAAAGGTAATAAGTATTTTAACAAAGAATTCTCGTGTTTAGGAAATTAAATGTTTTACAAGTTTCAAGGAATGAAACATGATAAAAGTAGGTACAACATCCTTAATAAACCAAAACGAAAACAATAAATATATCCAGCTTTAAAATCAAAATCTGTAACAGTCAATGTACATTGACATAACACATTTTTCTTTCTTCTTCCATGACCAGGGCTTTGACACCACCCTTTTAGTACACTGTACTAACTTTTCTCGACAAATAAGGGCAAATATACATGGGTATTAGCTGGGTCTGGCTGGGTTCTTGTGTTTGTACCACTGAAATTAGTACAATGTACAAACAAACTTCTCAGTGTGTATCAATTCAGAACACCACCCTTTTTAGTATTCTATTTCTATTTCTATAAATTAATCCAAAGGGTACATATATGTACATTTTCCCGGATAAACTAAAATAAATTTATATAATAACAATTTAAATAAAAGCACTAATAAAAGCAACATAAAAAAGAAGAAAAAATATTTTCAGAAATTTTGCAAAAAGATTTCAAAAATGAAATTTGCGAGAAGATTGAGACTAAAATTTCCTAACACAAAAATAGTTTAGATTAGTAAACTGCACTAACTCAATTTAACCTAAAAAATACACCACTCCACCAGCTATGGGTCAGTACACTGATTCTGTACAGTCTGTGCCTCTGTACTTTTGCGGGACAAAAATCAGTTTTTTCAAGTTTGCAAAAAAACGCCACATAGAAGATCTTTTAAATTCAGTATGTGAAAAGAGAAGTAAAAAATACAACTTTTCTATTTTTCCTTTTTTGAAAAAGTTCCAGAAATAAAAATAAAGGGATAATGATATAATTGAATACAATCCGATGATGATCTGCGGCACTATCGTAAAGCTAGAATCGCTTCGCGTACTCTTCTCTTGAGAAAATGATTGATAGATTAAAGTTTTTCCTCATGCAGGAGCTTGCAGGCGTTCTGCAAGTGTTCTCGGCTCAATCCTTGGACCGTGCTAAAATGGCAGAACTTAGTTGTGGCAGATCATTTCGATGGAAGTTGTTGGAATCTCTTGACAGAAAATCCTTTGTTTTATTGTCAATGATGACAGTACCATTATTAATTTTGTTAGATCTGACAAATTGATGTTTGTAAGTATTGCTTCCCATTGAAGAATCATAAAATGTTTTGGTTTTCATGTTATTAGATGTTGTTTTAGAGCTTTAGAGCTAGCCTGATTGGGTTAATATCAAACTGATAGAATCGAAACCCATTGATTGAACTTGATTGAATCACTCACAATTTTATTAAAAATCTTAGAGTTTGATTAATTTTTTTACTCAAACTCTAATTGTTCAATGGAGTTCAATTAGTTTGATTGGATTGGTCGGGTCTGGTCGGGTCTGGTCGGGTCTGGTTCACAGGTACAGACAGTTTCAAAAAAATACTCAAAAATACTTGAGAAAAATCAGAATAGACTAATTTGGCAAAATTCAGTTAAGCACTATCTTCAACCAAATCTCAAGCAAGCTGCCTGTTCCTAACTGACTAATTTTCACCCACGAAATAAAAAAACTAACAGAAAACCAGACGGTGTCAATCGAACGAATCGAACGCCGAATCAATCGAACGCAATTGAACGCAATCGAATAATTGCAGTTCGATTGTCGAATGCAATCGAATCGCAATCGAATATTACCCAGGATTTGCTGTTCGATTGCTTCGATTACGTTCGATTGTATTCGATTACGTTCGATTGATTCAATTGTATTAGATTTTATTCGCTTTAGTATGGTACTTAAGCGCTCGGCCGCCCACGCTAAGAAGCTCTAACAGAGTGATCCAATTTAATTTAATCGCAATCAAACTCATTGTACATAATCGTAATTGAACGATATCGAAGATTAATCCAATGTAATTGACAATCAATCGAACCAATCGAACATAGTCAACAATCAATCGAACCAATCTAACCTTACTCGAACGCAATCGAATATTACCCAGGAATCGGCCGTTCGATTGAGATTCGATTACGTTCGACAATCGAATCGCAATTATTCGATCGCGTTCGATTACGTTCGATTGGTTCGATTGCGATTTTTGTTCGAAGTTGTTCGATTGACACCGTCTGGAGAAAACTATGCGCATGGAACACTTCAAGCCTTTTGGAGCTAAGCTAAGCAAGGTGTTACTAAACCATTCTTTACATATTTTTTCTGTTATTTCTTAGATAAAAATGGCTGATTGTGGGAATGACATCACACACCACACAGAATCGGTCTATCGAAGATAGGAAAGTAGTAAAATGGGGGAAAATAAAATGATTGGCAAACGCGATATCATACTCCAGAATGCATTGTCACTAATTTCCCCTCATTTCTACTTTCCTATCGTTCTATCCTGATTTTTTGAGACTTTCTCAAGTGTTTTAACTGTTTTCAAAGTATTTTTCTGAAATTTGCCCGTACCGGTAAAATAGGTTTCCTACCTCGGCTGGAACAGACTTTACAAACACCGGACACTCAAAGTCCGGTGTAGGATGGGAATACCTTTTAACACCGGACAATCTCAACACCAGAGCTGACTCCGGCCAGTGCCTCTCCGGCCGGAGTATTATTTTTGAAACACAAGTTTGAAAAATTAACCCTGGGCTAACACTGAACAAAAGGTTTCCAGTGTGGCACCGGACTGTCCGGTGCATCGGCAGGGTCGTGATATATCATTGACATCGTGTTAACCGGTTTGGTGACTATTATATATACTTTCTTAGAGATCAAAAACTCTAAATCTAACTGGATTAGCCATTTACCTTTGAGATAAATGATGATCATGAGAAAGTCCAGATCTGATGGAGTTAAAGATACAATAGATAGTCAGAGGATGAAAATGTAAAAAAAATATTTCACCTTTCCAGAAATTTTTCTTCTCTCGTCTATCGTCTCTTTGTTTTGATTCGGAATATCGGATTTATCTAAGTAAAAAATCGGGATACCTTTGGCGCGAAATAGAATTCATGCCATGCATTACGCCCAGTAGCGGCGCGACGCCCAGGCCAGATTGATAGGGGGCAATCTCTAAAACATTAACAATCGACTTCGACTCTCCCTTGACCCTGGGGAAAAGGCTTACTCTCGACCCTTTGGATAGGTTCTATATCGGTACTCTACCTCTCGATCCACGGATGCATCTCACTGTAGATCTAACGAGCGAGAAGCATATGATAGTTCTAATGCTGTTAGTAACTTTTGAGAAAGTTTCATGTCTTTTGTCTGCTATCATTTCAGCTAGACGCTTGTAAAATAACGTACATTCACGTCCCATCGCCCCATTTGCCGCAAAAACATTTGCCTAAAAGTACCCCCCGGGAGTCTGTATCAGAATCTTTCAAATTATGATCACATAATAAAAGCAGAAACAGGAAATGGGATAACTCAGGGACCTGATAACTGAGCGAGATACCCCCTGACCCAACTCAAGCAAAAAACGCAAGGCAAACTCGGCAGAGATAAAATGTTCAAAATGTTTTTAAAAGTCGTTGCAGTGACGCAACAACTATAGACAAAATCTACTTACATGTTTGAAATAATCTCGTGCCCCCAGAACACTATTTTGCAATTAATTTGGTCAACTGTGTACGAGCCGTGCTAAAAGTTGTTTGAGAATTCGACGCCGTTTTTATTTGATAGATAAAGCCCTTCGTATGAGCAAAATATGTCATTTCTAAGCTTGATATATCTTATTTTTACCGTTATTCGACTAATTTGCCATTAATTTACCCATATTCCAGGCCGAAAGGTGTTATTAAATTGTTTTTATCTTTTGACATTTTTGAGCTTCACTTTTCTTTTAAAACTATAGAGAGTGTAGTTAAAGCCGTTTTTGAGTCAAAATGCCATAAATCATATGCCCATTGTGGAGAAATCCCTCCGTTCTTTATTTTTAACACAAAGACACTAATAACTTTATAATCTAAATGAGTTTGAAATTTGTTGTAATACATTTCTTGCTCAGCAGTTTGAGGCGCTGAAATAAAGGAGAAAAAAAGTTCTTGAAAAAACTTCAGTTTGAGAGTTTCACATCAGCTTGCACAATAATAATTTCGTTGGTCAAACATGACAAAATTATCTTTCATATCATATAGCTATACTAGATATTAAGATGATACAAAACTATATTATTTCTTAAAGGAGAAATTTTTTTTAATATTTCAAAAAAATACCTAAATCACATCACATACTTACATAGTCTGGACCCCTACTAATTTTTACTCCATTTCACAAAGCTCACATGAGATAAAAATTAGTATGGTAGAATTGGAGATTTTGAATTTGCCACCAGAAAAAAACCGTTTGAAAACTGGCCCATCAGAATTTTGTTGCATAAATTTTTCAGGAGAACAATAGACATAATCGGCCAATCAGAAGCGTTTCTACAAGAAATTGTAGAAATATTTGTCCAAAACTACCCGTCTACTATCGAGTTCAGAAAAAATCGTGAGTAGACGGGGCCCCATCTAATACTTACAAGGAATGACGTCTGAAAAAACTGTTTTTTGTTTACAGAAAATCTTTTTATAAAGCAACGAAAGAGATTGAGAATGGAAGTCATATTTTTTGAAGTTATACTATATCGTCTAGTACTTAGATACAAAAAAAGCATGACCTCAAAAAATGTTTAGTTCCCCTTTAAGCTCTTATTTGTCAAAAATATATAAAAATAAAAGCAAATCTTCACGAAACAACAAAGAAACGAAGACAAATTAGACCACTCAGCCGGCACATAACGTCAACAAAATCATCATTTCATATTAGATTTTCTTTTTCTCGCTTTGTACTTTGGTTTTCAAATCTCGTAACGCTAGTTCGTAATCGTCTTCAAATTCCTCGAAAGCCTGTTCGTTGATTCGAATTTTCTTTATGGGACGCGCAGTGTCTAACGATTGATGCATTTTCTTGAAATGAAACACCTCCTTTCCTTGTAATATCGTTACTGCCTCACCTAGTGGGAATAAATATTTAAAATCGATAATACAGTGGAGTTTCTTTAACTCGAACACGCATGCGGAACATAAATTTGTTCGAGTTAAAGGAGTTTTCGAGTTATCGAGTAAGGTTTATAAGGCATTGTTCACTGAAGTGTGACGAGAAAACTGAAGAGACCATGAAACTTGCTCGAGTTAAGGAGACATTTGAGTTGTAAAAGTTCGAGTTAAAAGAGATTCCACTGTACTCTAATTTTACGAACTTTTGAAACATCAAGTCCCTTAATTTCTCCAAACCTGATGGGCTTCAGGGAAAACATTTTCACCGTTGAAAAGCTTTTGGCCTTAGCTCTCTAGAATCAACAAAGGAAGATTTTAGCAAGTTTCAATTTAACTTGAAAAACGAAAATGCGAAGGTATCCTATCCAATGATACTCAAGCATTTCGTCAGTAGATAACGATAATTTGAAGACTCGGGAAGGCCTCGGAAGTTCTTGGGCTTGACAACTATTGTTAATTCTTTTAATCCCTGGAAGTAACAGAGGAAAACAAAGAAAAAACCTTCAAAACAGAAAGAAATTTAGTATTTTATGCCAACCAACCTTCTTCTCCTCCTCTGGCTGTCCGGCCAACTCGGTGTACATATGTTTTGGCATTGTTTGGTGCGTCGTAGTTGACAACTAGGTCGACATTTCGAATGTCCATACCACGTGACATGGAATCGGTAGCGATCAACAAATTCACTTTTTGTTGACGAAAATCTCGTAAGATGCCTTTGCGTTGAGTTTCATTCAGCTTCGATGAAAATTCCGCAACTTTGATATCCTTGAAACGTTGAAGCAATAAAAACAACCTGCAAAACAAAAGGACCATACATTACGAAGTTCGTAAGAATAAGAGACATTTTAAGTATAATTATTGAGGTATTTGCGAATATCCTCCACGCCCGTTGCGACTGGTGTAATTTCATTCCTCATAGAGGAGAGATATCTATCCTAGCTGCGATAAGTAAATTAATTAGGCATACGAGTGATTTGCACTAGACCAGTGAGATCGAAAGCTGAGGTGGAGCGCCACACATTCTCTCGACTCCCAGTTACTTAAAGCTTGGATCAGATTACCCCAATAATGGATGTTCTCATTCACTGGCGGTTCTAACTTAAAAGGGTTGGATTTCAAGGAGAATGCTCTACCGACTGAGCTTCCCGACCACGATAACCTTTAACAATTTAACAATTCTAGTTCAGCCAGATGTTATTGTTGAACCATTACTCTCGGATACTTAATAAGCGTCCCCTCTATAATTAATTTTTGGGAAGATGCTTTTGAAAGTTCCCTCTTTTTTTCTAATTCTGCTGTATTAGTCTCCTTAAATTTCTCACCCAGCACATTTTCCTGCTTATTAAGTTTTGAGGATTTTTCCACTCAACCCAAACCCCCAGTTTATTAGGTACCCGAGAGTATTCAATAATGTTGTTTTTTTTCCCAAATTGTTAGTACAAATTGCAATTTGCAGAGAATTACTTTCCATGGTAGACTTCCAAAATGCGATAATTCAATAGTTCCTATTTAAAAATATTTGCTCCTACCTATGAGTAGATTCAATGGAGTTAGTGAAGCACAGTGCACATTGATGATCTTCGTTCTTCATGAGGTAAAGTAACGCTAACGGTTTCTGGTGAGCTTCAACGACCATCATTCGTTCCTTCAGTTGATCAGGTACCACATACGTCTTCAAATTCACTTCTGAAAAATACGAAAATAAATAAAGTTAACCTATTGTAAGGGGCTGTGTTCACAGTGAATGGTTAGGGCCAGGGAAAACCAGTCCAACATTTCATGCAACATTTGAACTTTTTATATCCCCTTATATTTCTCGATCTCTGGCAAACAAAATCGTTGATCAGAGTTTTTTTTTTGAAAGTGGTGCCATTAATTGTACCATTGCTAAATGCATTTACACCGATACTAGAGATGCACTGTAAGGGTAGAAATTTCAGAAAATTTTTGAAAAATCTAGATATTTTGACCAAAAATGCTAGAATTTTGATCATTTTTTGCACGAAAAGGATAGAAAATTTTGGGGAAAATGCACTCTAAGGGTATGATTTTCACTGATTTTTGCTGCACTGTAAGGGTGCAATTTTAAAAGCCAATTTTTGGCCCGCACATACCGTCAGTCCGCAAACCCAGTGCCCCCCCCCGGGGGGTACCACTTTCAAAAAAACTCCGATCAACAGATTTTGTATGGCCGAGATTGAGAAACTACCTCCAGGCTATATTAAGCTCAGTGGTAGTGTACTGAAGGGTGAGCATTAAATTTTACAACTCACTAACTACAAGTGAATAGTGTTAACTACACGTCGTCAACCAATCTCAAAATTCTTTCCAGAACAATTAATGTACATGAATTAGAAGTATCATACAAAAGTACTTGCTGTCTCCCGTGAAGGTCTGACAATAAACTCAGTAAACCAAACAATATTATACGGAAAATTCAAGAATAGTATTCAATCAAACCAATTTCCTTGATTAAACACATGCTTGGGATTACTTCATAATAACTGACGTATAAACTAAAAGACAACCAGATTGAATTGGGCAAATTTGTGGGGATTAATCGAGTAAAGGAACTTGACGGTTGAATTATCAAAGGGATAGAATAGAATATAGAGGCCTAGTATAATGAACTAGGAATCAGACTAAAAATTCCACTCATGCAGTACCTTGGTCCTCGGGTGGTTGTTCTTCCCCTTCTACATCCTGGTCATCATCCTTTTTCTTTCGAGAAGATTGCGAAAGGAACAGTATAGGGTTAAATAATTCCAATGTTGCAATCTTTTCAGGATTTTCCGTCAATGTAGCAGAAAACAAGAATTTTTGAACGTGTTGAAATGGTTTACTGAATTTGGCTGGTGTCAATGGAAATATCTTGTGGCTGGAACTGAAAATAAATAAATAATGAAAGTGAAAATAACATAAAAAGCTTCCTAGGTCTTTTGAAGAGCAAAAGCAAAAGATAGAACGTGAGGAGTAAACAGAGTTTTGAAACAATATCCATTCGAATGTGAAATTTGAACAATAAGTCATTTGCTTGTTTTTATTTTTAATTGTTCAGGTGTAAGGTCGGGCGAAGCTGCTCAATTAAAGCTGAAAGAGGCTAATTTTCATGACACTTGAACTGGATCCACATAATTCATTTTGATCCTACTAAGGGGAGAAAAAGGAAGGAATCCTCACTCAGCTTGTACAGATTTCATTGAAAGAGCCAGCCAGTTTGCATAACTATCAGAAAGCAGTCGATCAGCCTCATCAATGACCATATACTTTAGGTGAGCCAAGCTGAAACCAGGTGTCAACTTCAAATGATCCACAAGCCGACCTGGAGAACATACCAGGATGTCGATCAAAGTGTGAAAACCTGTTGGTCTAGAATTTAAAGCAATTTAAGAAGATTTCACAAGCATGAATACACTTCTTTTATTATCCTTCAATTTCTGAAATATTCTGAGGATATTCTATGCCAACAGTGTTTCTAAACATAAATCGATGAAGATTTTTACACGCATCCTCACTCAGGATAATTTATCTTAATTTGGTAGGTCAATTTCTCATTAAAGAAGTAAAATCAAGTTTGAAAAAATTCTTCAACTCAGAAATGAAATCTCACCTTGCAGTAATGATACTTTCTTGTTCTTTAGCAAATGATTTCACACCAGCAACAAGGCCAACTTTCAAATTAGTCCCAACAACACATTGATCAAAAGTCACCTTCACTTGGGCTGCCAAATCTTTTGTAGGGAGAACAACCAAACATTGTAAATCTCGAATAATGTTTTTAGACATTGCTTCAATAACTGGCATAACATAACTAAGCGTTTTCCCACTTCCCGTTGGACTTTGAACGCAAATATCTCTGCATGGGAAACATGGTTTCTTATTTTTAAACATGTCCATGACAGTAGGTACCACATGTGATTGCACGGGGAAAAGATGTTTTACGCCCATTCTCTCAAGATTTTTAATAGTGTTACATGACAGAAAGTCAAGTTCTTCAATTTTGTGTTCATTATGTGTATCAGTTCGTGAACTTATGATTTTAGGTTCTGCAAGCCAACGTGGTAAATTCCTTTTAACCGGTCCTTTAGATCTGTGTACTTGTTTCCCAAGTATGGGAAATGAGTGTTCTTTTTCTGGTTCTTGTTGTAAGTCATCATTGTTATGTTTTTCTTCATTTTCCTCTTCAATTTGTTCATTAATTTCTTCTATTTCAACTCCTTCAAGGCTGTTCTCTTTCTTTTTTGATCTCTTATCAGTCGAATCTTCTCTCAAAATACTAGATTCATCTTCACTATTCTCAAGTGCATTTTCAATACTCTTGTCAACTTTGGTTTTGCTTTTCTTTTTCTTTTCCAGCTTTTGTTTTTCGACCTCTGATTCATCCTCTTCGTCATCACTTTGTTTTTTCTTCTTCTTTTTCAACTTTTTTTCTTTCACAACAATCTCTTGTTTGCATTCTTCAGTATCGTCAGCAAGTTTCTTTTTCTTTTTCTTTTTGAGTGTTTTTGTTTCATCTTCTTCAGAGATATTTGACTTTCGTTTTTTTCTTCGCTGCTCAATCAACTTATGAAGATGCATCTCCTTTGCTTTCACATCTTCCTCCTAGAAAAAAAAGAACAACGGAGACAAAATTAATAATGTTAAAATAAAAAAAGAAGTTTTTGAAATAGGTCTATTTATTAATTCTGTAATTGTAGAAATTCTTCTACTTTTGCATTTTTTTCTTTGTCACTTCCATCTTAAAGACAGGAAATATAGTAGAAAGTATTGGAAAGCAGGGTTCCCTTTCCATATTTGTTATCTTTCAAATATCTAAAGTGGACAGCATATTGCACAAGTTATCTGACATTCTGCTGAATAGCAGGTTATACTGGTTATAGAAAATCTTCAGTTCAATCAGCTTTTCAGCAGTTCAAGCAGCTCAAAAATTCTCACTTATGCCTATAGGCTAGTTATGATTTCGCTCAGAAATTGTTGCCAAAATGTTGACACATTAATAAGTTCATGTTAAAAAATTACAATGTCAAATAACTAACGGACCTTTGAGAATAGCATTTTGTTTTTGTTTCAATTTTTTATCATAATTTTATGACTTTTTACGACCCTACGACTTGTAAAAATTTGAATTTTAGAAAGTTAGAACATTTGTATGTAGTTGATGATCATACGCATGAAACTTAAAGTGCTACAAAAAAGTTTTGAATTTTTGTTAGAAATAGTTCCAGAAAAATACTTACACAACAGTTAGAAACACTTGAGAAATATAGTGAAGTTATTTGAACTGAAGAAAATACAAACTAGCGACTAACCATGACAAAAACCCAATATACATTTTGAAAGAAAGAAAAAATAATTTTTTTTTTTAAACAAAAGGAATACACAAGACACAAAAGGAAGTGATAAGCTGAAGACCGAAGTCTGAGATCAGGTGCGGTCAGAAGTCAGAAAATCAGGATAGAAGATGGGAAAGTACCGTAGATTAGTTTATTGTATTATCAACATGCGTCCTTAAATCTTGACATAGCTGTAGGCTGGTCTTCGAAACAAAAAATCATTCATAAACAAATACATACCAAAGTTATCAATCAATCAATTAATCAATCAGTAAATTGTATTTTCCCATCATATTACAGATTGTTGATATATGAGAAATGATAAGTGTCATTTTTGAAAAGAAAACTTAAACGATGTATTCATCACTGGAAAACTAATTAGCATGCTTTCCACAAAGATATAGGAATCAAAACAACTTTTGGCATGCAAGGAATTTTTTAGTACAGTAATACTGTCCAGGGTTTCGGTAGCATGGGAAGATCTATCCCATGGTACCGAAACTCTGAAAGCAGACAAGTAATCTATATCAATCTAATTACCAGTAGTAGCTTTGTTGAAAAAATGAATATAAACAGCAAACAGGGTAAATAAAGCAACAAACAGGGTAAATAAAACCACAAACGGGATAAATAAAACCACAAACAGGGTAAACAAGGGAGGGGGATCCAAAGTGAACAGTTGTGAAAAGGAAATTTAAGTTGATGCTGCTTGAGGAAGAGCTGAGAAAGTGCTCTTGGAGCAGATTGGGCTGCTTGAGAATGAGTAGAGAGGAATTGCTTGATCATATCTAGGAGCTGAGCTTAGAAGGTGTAATTGGAATAATGTTTTGAAGAAAAGAAGATGAGAACCAAGATCTTATGGAGATGTCAGACGAGTAAGCAAAATAAATCATTACATGGGGCTATGGGCCATAGAACAAACTTTGAAAAGATGAAGATGGTTTTATTGATGATACAGTTAAATGTTATTTTTATGTTTGAGTGGAGACAAAGTCATGTGCCTGTCTAAGCAAACGAATTCCCCTTAAAAATAAAGTTAGAGAGCATCAACAATACCATCTTTGACATTCTAAAAGGGCTTTTAATGCGCAAACTAAACGGCCCTTTTACTGTGAACCAAAATTGATAAAAAGAACCTGGGTTCCTTTTGAATTTAATAAGACCACCATAACGCCAACAACTCTGCCCTGTCATGTCTCGGCGATTGAAATGAAAAATAGGGAGTTGTATGTACCTATGACTTCTTAGTGCCTAGAGCATGTGCTCACGATAAATAATAAGGACGGGGAGAAACCAGGTCAGGTCAGGTCCTAAGCGCACAAATTATTATGATCACATGATTTGAAGTGTAGTAATAAAGTAGTAAAATTTTAATGATTGACACAAGACAGTTTGCATGCGTTGTTGTGTAAAATTACTTTTATTGAAAGAATTTTACAATGTTTACTGAATTTCTAATGAGATGGAAGAACTTGTTTGATAAAGAGTAATACTAAGAATTTCATTAAAGGTTTGCTTTGAATATTTTGCAGATCCGGTGTCGAAATTAAGGGAGGGGTGTGGATAATAGACCAATCTACGGTACAAAATAGAGGAGACGATGCATCCTGGTGGATATGATATCGTTTGCATGCCAACCTGGACAAAAATGGGCTATATATACCATTTTTAAACCATAGGGGTATTGACAAACCTTTCCAGGGAGTTAAATCTCAGATTTTCCAAGGAGTTATTGTTCATTTTTCAGATTTTCAGATTTTCAAAGGGGTCAATTAAAGGTTTTCAGGGTTCTCTCCTCAATAAGATGACATCAAGAGTTGTTTTTCCAACCCCTTTTCACTAAACTTCCAAGGGGTTCTACCCCAGATTTCCAGGGAAGATTAGTGAAAAAAGTTGGTCAATACCAAAAAATACATTTTTTAAATTTTTTTCTAGCCTTGGAAATAATTTTTTTTCCAGTGGTGGTCGGAAATTCCGATGAAAATCTGTGTACTTTCGCAAATTGTGTCGGAAATTTCACTCTTTTTTACTGTTTTTAATTCAATCCAGTGCTGCAAATAAGGAATTTCAAGTTGGCCGGTGATTACTCAATCAGTAAGCACTAATAATGAAACGATCAAAATTTCACGGGAAAAAAAACACATATATTATAGCTTAAAAATGACGAGTAATTACCGGTCACAGGCCGTTATTTGCAGCACTGCAATCTGATTCAATTGGCTTGGAAATTCATACATTTTCTTCTCTCGCCTTGGAAATTCTGAATTTTGGTGAAAACTTTTGCCCTCAAAAATCCTGTGTCGTCCGCCCCCTGTTACAGACGGTCGTGGCTTCTTTGAACGGGTGAGAGTAGATCTTGTATTTCTCTGTCTTTGATCTGAAGTTTTCTGGAGTTTCTGAACCTTTAGGATGTTTGTAAGTTGGACTTAGTCAATTTCAGAGTTCAACTTTGAAATTTTGAAATTTTCCAAAGTTGAGTTCCGGGTGGGATTCAAACTCGCACATGAAAAGTACTTTCGGTTCAGAAGCTCCATACACTACCGCTAGACCACGAAGCCACGGCACAAATTCGAATTCACAATCTAATTATTATAGTGTGTATTTTACAGACCTATATATATTGACATACCAAGGTTAGCCCCAACCCTAGGGGTATCCTTACCAGGGCCTACAGTCCTATATTTACCTACCAAAATGCTACTCCCAACCCTATTTTGACTCTCCAAAATCCAACCCTGCTGACACTTACCGTAACTTGGTCTCTGGTCTAATGTTGACACCCCTCTGCTCTTCTAATTCCGGCACCCTTTTTATCAGCTGAAATTTATAGAAAGGTTGAAACTATTTTTCTTTGCTTAGTGGTCAGAGAGGAATAACACTTTTTCAATCAGTGATTCAAGCTTTCATATTATTCCTTTCTCTAAAGAAGGGTGTCGGTAGTCGGAATACACCGTTTAACAGTGTCGACTGCGCACGCATATGAACAATTTTCTATTGTTTTGATTTTGGCAACCACGGGAAACTTCACTCTCCCCGGTAAAAAATGGTAAGTAAACATCCAGTTCTCATAAGAAAACCCAGCAGAGAAATGGTAGGTAAAGAATTCCTTTTAATCCAGTTTAATCATAACTTCTTTTCCTCTAGATGAATTTTTGTGAAATTTTCAGGAGAGATACATAAAATTGTCATTAATATCACACTGCTGTTCCCCTCAGGCAAAATTGTCGATTCTGTAGAGGTCACGAAATTGCCGAGTACAGACGTCGAAAAAGAAAAATTCAAAATGGCTGCCGAGCGAGCACTGACAAAAACAAAAAATCTGGAGTTTTCATTTGCTTACTACAGCAGAATAAGACAGAGAAATGCAGTAAAATAAAAAGTAAACAAACCTTGAACCTTTTGTTTGTCAAAATAAAGAAAATATTCTAGCTGCAGTAATGTTTACATTCAGAAATAAATCCATTTTCCACCAGACCTACAACAAGGTTTCAAACCACACTGCGGCATTACTGGCAATGAATTCTGACTTAAAAAATCTTGGTCCAGTTCCCTGGAAAGGGTATGATTACACTTCCAAATGACTTTTTTTTACAATAACATTTGTCTTCTCACAAATCCAAAAATATAGGTTATATATAAAACCAACACGGGGGTCAACATTCTTTACAACAAACCGTCAGATCAAACTTTATAAAGATCAACCATGTAAATGTCACTTGTTTTCCTGATATTCAGTGTAGACCTAAAGCTCTAAAACAGCATCTAATAACATGAAAACCAGAATATGATTCTTCAATGGGAATCAAAACTATAAAGTGCACTTACAAACATCAATTTGTCAGATCTCACAAAATTAATAACCACACTGTCATCATTGACAATAAAACAAACGATTTTCTGTCAAGAGCCTTGTAAACATTCCAACAACTTCCATCGAAATGATCTATCTCAGCTCAGTTTACCATTTTTAACGCGGTCCGAGGATTGAGCCGAGAACTCTCGCATAGCGCGAGAGCTCCCGCGCGGCGCGCGCCGTTGGGATGAAAAACTTCAATCTGTCAATCATTTTCTCAAGCGAAGTGTACGCGAAGTGATTCTAGCTTTACGATAGTGCCGCGGATCATCAATGGATAGTATTCAATTATCATTATCCCTTTATTTTCATTCCTAGAACTTTTGCAAAAAAAAGGAAACATAGAAAAGTTGTATTTTTTACTGCCCTATTCACATACTGAATTTGAAAGATCTTCTATGTGGCGTTTTTTTGCAAACCTCGAAAAACTGATTTTTGTCCCGCCTTTGCGGGATTTTGGCTCAAGTGCTTGAGTGCAGCATAGGGTACAAAGTCCAAATATGCGTTTCCCGTAATTTTTGTATGAAGAGTTAGGTCTATACTGATATTTGGATAATATTAAAACCTTTCTGTATATGTTTGGTTCTTCAAAACCATTTCCCTTTCCCGCAGCAGGCTTTAAAGTTCATGTTGACCCCCGTTTTTTTTTGAGCGGTAATCTAGAAAGGCCTTTAGTGCGGTATAAACAAATGATTTCATTGGTTTAAAAAAGTCAAAACATCAAGCTATATCACGCGATCAGAATCATGATCGAACTAAACGGAAGCCGTGGTCATATGTCATATGATATTTTCGCGTGTTTTAATTCGGCAAAGTTTAGTAAACTCGACCACGTATCAATGTTTTGATTTTTCAAGCGGGGATTTCTGTAGAATGATAAAATATGGCTTGGCTGGAATGGACACCATAACAGCAGTGATCATGTTCAAACATCTAAAACATTCTCTTTAAAGAAAAGGAAAAAAATGACAATGTTTACATTTCTCTAACCTTCCACAGTACTAAAGTGAGCATTTTTACCTACCGCCTCTACGGTGGAGATGGCAAGACTGTTAAACGGTGTATTAGACGAGGGATGTCGATATTAGACCAACTTACCGTCGTCGTACTGATCCTGACCCTAACTGATCCTGACCCTAACTGATCCTGACCCTAACTGATCCTGACCCTAACCGATATAAATGATTTTCACCTGTACAGATTAAATAACAAAAAATCTGCTTTCACCCGTACAAAGGAGTCAGCACCGTTATACAGACAAATTCTGGAATGGCCTCCCCAAGTGCCAAGACAATATCAATAGCCCTGAAAAACAAATAAAATAAAATAAACTTACATCCAAACACTCAGCCCCAAATCTTTCGATCCTAAAGAGATCCATGATATTTACTTTCAGTTCAGCTTTTTATTTTTTATTTCCTGGAGTCAGTGGTTGTTTACACTTAGTTAAGCACATGCACATGGAATAAACCATAATGGCGGTGTGTCAAAACGAAAGTGAAAGTAACCAAAAACGAAAAGTGTTTTCATTTTCCAGTATTTCAAAAATCGGGTTTTGAGTTTCCCCGATATGATTTAAGACGTAAGTGGACCCGAAGAGGCGGTCGCCGCGGTTGTCTCGTTGGGTCCAGCAGTGCCACATTATGGCGCGCGGAAGCGCCAATAAATACTATCTTGTTTAAAACAATACTATCTTTTTAAAACATACTATCTTCGTTTAAAAACATACTATCTTTTTTTAAACAATACTATCTACGTTTAAAAACATACTATCTTTTTAAAACAATACTATCTTCGTTTAAAAACATACTATCTTTTTAAAACAATACTATCTTCGTTTAAAAACATACTATCTTTTTAAAACGATACTATCTTCGTTTAAAAACATACTATCTTTTAAAAGAATACTTTGTTTTTTAAAAACATACCATCTTCGTTTAAAAACATACGAGGCCCGGAAAACCCGAGTTACAAAAACTCGAGTAGAGATAGGTTTTGGAGCGACCTGGGACATCAAAAATTATCGTAAAACTACCGCTTTAAATGAGGTGATTTTTAGGTCAAGAATTACTTAAAATTATCAAAAATTATCGTAAAATTACCGCTTTAAATGAGGTGGTTTTTAGGTCAAGAATTACTTAAAATTATCAAAAATTATCGTAAAATTACCGCTTCAAATGAGGTGTTTTTGAGGTCAAGAATTACTTAAAATTATCAAAAATTATCGTAAAATTACCGCTTCAAATGAGGTGGTTTTTAGGTCAAGAATTATCTAAACTTATCGTAAAATTATCGCTTTAAATGAGGTGATTTTTAGGTTAAGAATTACTTAAAATTATCAAAAATTATCGTAAAATTACCGCTTTAAATGAGGTGATTTTTAGGTCAAGAATTACTTAAAATTATCAAAAATTATCGTAAAATTACCGCTTTAAATGAGGTGTTTTTGAGGTCAAGAATTACTTAAAATTATCAAAAATTATCGTAAAATTACCGCTTTAAATGAGGTGGTTTTTAGGTCAAGAATTACCTAAACTTATCGTAAAATTATCGCTTTAAATGAGGTGTTTTTGAGGTCAAGAATTACTTAAAATTATCAAAAATTATCGTAAAATTATCGCTTTAAATGAGGTGTTTTTGAGGTCAAGATTTTAGGTTGAAAACGGGGAAATTTTTGAGAATGAAAAATAAAAGTGGTCAAAAAAAATATATATAATAAAATGGCTTGTACAGAATGTGGATGTGAAATTTTTGCTTATTGTAAGTATGTTGATAAGATTTGTAAATATCAAGGTGAGATTAATAAATTATATAAAAAGAGTCTTATTCAGAGAGCTAAAATAAAGAGATTAAAAATACAGCGTGATGAATTATTATCGCAAATTACGCATATGCTCGAAGAGATAAAATATTAGACAAGAAAATACTTGTTTAATCATCGAGGTCTTCTTCCAATTGATCGGCGTACTGGAATACGTAAAAAGGGTGAAGAGAATACAGAAGCGCCAGATTGGTGGGAATCTAATGATGAAGATTAAAAAAAGTGCAAGTTGGACTCAAAAAAACATATAATAAATGGACAATTTAAAAAACCTGATGATGAAACAAACGCTTAAGGAATTGATTGTAATAGCAAAAGCGGAAAACGTGCCTTATAGTGGTTTTAATAAGAGCACTTTAATAGATCGTATTCAACATTATCGCGATACTGTAGGCACGTTGTATAGAGAGAGAAAAAGTAGCCTTAAAGCTATAGCAAAAGCAGAAAATATTACAGGTTATGGAGGTCTAAATAGAAGTAAATTAATCGATACAATTTTGTATCATCGTAGAGTAGTTCAACCTCAAATTAAAGATCTGAGTAAACTTAGAAAATCAGAATTGGTTAAACTGGCTAAAAAGGAAGGATTGAAAGTTATTGGTGGAAAAAAGTCTCGTATAGCGCAGAATATTGCGACAAATAGAGTATCAAATAGAATCGGTTCAATGCAACGCATTGTGGAAGATGTTGCTAATAGTGAAGTCGTTGAATTAGCGTTGTCAAAGCGATTTAGACCTGAAGAAATAGAAGGCGCATTTGATGGTGGATATGTTAGATTTAGAAGTAAAGGTGTTGAAGAACATCAAGGTGTTGTTAGTGTAGAGGAATATATACAACGTACAAGACATCATGTATTAAAAGTGTTAGAGGAGATGGTCAGACGAGGGGAAAGTTATAAAGTTCATTTGGAAATAGCAGTTTTGTTTAGAAGACGAGATGGAAGCGAAGAGACAACGAAAATGATATGGTCAAATCCACCAAATGTTATTATGGAAGGTTCTGATTTAGAAGAAGTCTTAGATGAAATGCGAACGTCTTTGATGCAACAATATGAAAGGATAATTAACACAATGGAGGCGAGCGACTTTGTGTTTGTGCATGTAGTCGAGATGACGTACCATTGTCACAGGGTGGATTTGAATCGGGGAGGCTCATATATTGAGCTGCCTGATTGGGTAAAAAATAAGAAGTGTTGTATCAATCCAAAAAATGAAGGTGATGATGAGTGTTTCAAGTGGGCTGTGACTGTTGCTTTACATCACGAGGAAATCAGAGTTCATCCTGAAAGAGTTTCAAAGATAAAGCCATATACTGATCGATATAATTGGAATGGTATCGATTTTCCAATACCAAATAATCAATGGAAGAAATTTGAAAATCAGAATTCTAACATTGCTTTAAATGTACTTGTCATCGAAGGCGAGCTGAAAATAAGACAGGCATATATTTCAAAATATAATACTGAAAGATCTAAGTGTGTAGATTTGTTACTTATTCAGCAAGGTAACAAGAAGCATTATGTAGCGATTAAATCATTATCAGCTCTTTTTAGAAGTGTAACTTCAGATCACAATGGAGACTTTTACTGTCGCAATTGTTTAGGTAGTTTTCGAAGTAAAGATACTTTGGAAATACATATTCAAGCATGTAAGGATCATGATTTTTGTTATGTAAAGATGCCTGAGGAAGGTAAAAACATTTTAAGATATCAAGAAGGTTCTAAATCGATTAGAGTACCATTTGTGATTTATGCTGATACTGAATGTATACTTCAACCAATTCAAGGTGTACAAGATAGGGAAAATAAACCATCAACTCGCAATGTTGCAGAGCATGTAGGTTGTGGTGCAGCTATGTTAGTTAAATTTGCGCATGGTGAATATGAAAGGGCGTTTGAACAGTATAGGGGAGAAGATGTAATCATGACGTTTTGTAAAACTTTAAAACGGCAAGTTGAGAGAGTGTTGAGATATAAACAGCGTAAAATGGAGCCTTTAACAGATGAAGAAAAGGAACAATATAGAGATGCAAGAATGTGTCATCTTTGTAGAAAGGGTTTTCAAGTATCACAAAATATTAGAGATCGTAAGGTGCGTAATCATTGTCACTATACTGGGAAATATCTTGGTCCAAGTCATAGTAGTTGTAATTTAGCTTATCGAATACCGAAACACGTGCCAGTAGTGTTTCACAATTTGAGCAACTATGATGCACATATTATTATTCGAGAATTAGCTCAACAGTTTGATGTTGATGAAATGGAAGTTCTTGCAGAGAATACAGAGAAGTATATCAGTTTTTCGGTTCCAATTTATGTTGATGTTAGAGATAAGGATGGAAATATTGTAATGTATGAAGATAAGAATGGGAAAACGAGGAAGAAAACAAAGAAATGTATGTTGAGATTTATTGATAGTTGTCGATTTATGAAGGCTTCTTTAAGTAGTTTGGTGGATAATCTTGTTGGTACAAATACGGATGGTATCAAGTGTTGTGAAGAAAAAGATGTAGAGCTTGTGGAAATAGATACCAATTATATAGCAAGATTTGAGTGTGAAGAATGTAAAAGCATTAAGACAAGACAATTAAATCGGGAAGCCATAGAAAAAAGTTTTAGCAATTTACATAGTCGATGTGTTAACGACGATCATTTTAGATTGTTTTTACGTAAAGGTGTATATCCTTATGAATACATGGATAGTTTTGAGAGATTTAAAGAGGTAGGTTTACCTGAAAAACAAGCGTTTTATAGCCATTTGAATTTGAGTGATATATCAGATAGAGATTATCAACATGCTGTGAAGGTATATGATGCGTTAGAATGTAGAGATTTGGGGGATTTTCATGATTGTTATTTATGGAGCGATGTTTTGTTATTAGCAGATGTTTTTGAAAATTTTCGAGATACATGTCAAGAAAAATATGGGTTAGATCCAGCTCATTTTTATTCTGCGCCAGGTTTGGCTTGGATAGCAGCTTTGAAACTTACTGGAGTTCAACTTGAATTATTGACTGACAAAGACATGCTGTTGATGTTTGAGAAAGGTATTCGAGGAGGACTATGTCAAGTGATGATGCATTATGCTCAAGCAAATAATAAATATATGAGAAAACAGTATAATGAAAGAGAAGAGTCATCATATATGATGTATGTCGATGCGAATAATTTATACGGTTGGGCAATGTCTAAAAAGTTGCCAACAGGTGGTTTTGAATGGGTGGAAGATCCTGATAGCATAGATGTTTTGAATCATAAAAGTGATGACGATGATATTGGATATGTATTAGAAGTGGATGTTGAATATCCCAAGAAGTTAAGCAAGCAACATAATGAGCTTCCATTTTTACCTGAGAAGATGAAATTTGGAAAAGTTGAAAAATTGGCATGCAATTTGTTTGATAAGGAACGATATGTAGTTCATATAGATTTTTTAAAACAGGCTATGGAACATGGATTAGTATTAAAAAAGGTATATAGAGCAATTTCATTTCAACAAGAAGCCTGGCTGGAACCATATATTAGCTTTAATACAAAGATGCGCGGACAAGCTAAAAATGATTTTGAGAAAGATTTTTTTAAGCTTATGAATAATAGCATGTTTGGTAAAACAATGGAGAATGTTCGTGAACATAAGAATATCAAGTTAGTTAATAGCGAAAGAAAGCGCAAAATGTATGCTTCTAAGGTAAATTATAAGAGTACTGTGCGCTTTACCGACAAGTTTGTGGCCATGAACATGAGGCGGAATAAGGTTGTTATGAATAAGCCGGTATATCTTGGTTCGGCGATTCTAGATTTGAGTAAGATTGTAATGTATGAATTTCATTATGATTATATTAAGCCAAAATATGAAGGAGCAGCAAAGTTAATGTACATGGATACAGATTCGTTTGTTTATCATGTTAAGACAGAAGATATTTATAGAGATATTGCTGGAGATGTAGAAAATAGATTTGACACAAGCAATTATTTTAAAGTTGATGATCAGAATAACGCTAAATATCGGCCACTTGAGGTAGGAAAAAATAAGAAAGTGTTAGGTAAAATGAAAGATGAACTTGGTGGTAAAATCATGACAGAATTTGTAGCTCTTAGACCAAAAATGTATGCGTATCAGAAGCTTGATGGAGGAGTTGACAAAAAGTGTAAAGGTACGAAAAAGTGTGTAGTGAAAAAAAGAATTTCATTTGAAGACTATAAAAATGTGTATGAAACAGGAAAAATTCAGTATAGAACACAGCAGCGTTTTGTTAGTGAAAAGCATCGAGTTTACACACAGTCTGTGCGAAAAGTAGCGTTAAGCGCAGACGATGATAAAAGAATACAAGATGGGAATCAAACGTGGGCTTATGGAACTTCAGTCGGTATAATATGTAGAGATGAGTTAGAAGTTAAAACTTGGCATCCTAATCGTGCATATGAATGGTGTTTTGATGAAGATCAGAAACGAGAAGTTACAGATCTTGACTGCCTATTATGATAAGAGATATGTTTTTGAAGATGGGATTCACACAAGGCCTTTGTGTTAAAATTGCACTAAATAGAGAAGGGATAACTACGCTTACAAGAGGTATGTCAGTATGAAAAAAAAGAAGCTATTTCAGAAGGAGCAACTCATTAACTTATTTTAAACTGCTTTATAGTTAATTAATTAGTGAATAGTAGAAAAATTCACTAATTAGTTACAAGTCATTAAATAGATTGTCAACTTCCGGAAGTAATTTTTTATGATAAGACACAAATAGGGTGAAAATATTGGTTTTTAAATGAGGCTAGTGATCAAGTGGTTAGAGAGGCAACTTTCATTCGAGGAAAGAGAAAAATTCCCTGAGAAGATAGAAAAACCCATGTGACATTTTTACAAACCACAAGCGAAAAACAAAGCAAAACTGTTTTGATGTAATAATTGAGCGAATATAGAGTAATTTGGTGGTAAAAATCAGATTCTAGAGTGGTGTATGGCTCTCTTCATCTCGATAAAAATCCACCCCTGGGGCGCTGAGTAGACTGGCCTACACCCACGAAATGACTGCGCCCCAGGTAGTAATCAGCGAACCAAACGGCCTCTGAAAGTTGTCACAAAAAGTGGCTTCGTTAATGCGTAGTAAGTTCAAGATTACAAAAAGCTGTCGAGTCAGTTCAAAACTCAAAAAATGAGCGGAAAAAGTGTTAGAAAGTTGAAGATGGTACCATCGACAACGCTTGGTAATTGTGTAAGAGTTCACATCAAAAACTCAAAAACAGACGGAGATTGTGTAAGAGTTCACATCAAAACTCAAAACAACTGCTGATTCAAGAATGTGAAGAGTACACATCAAAACTCAAAAATGAGCGGTCAAAGTGTCGGAAAGTTGAAGATGGCGCCATCGACAACGCTTGGGAGACTGACAGACCAAACTGGGTATAAAATAGCATGATAAGCTGATCTCACCGACAGAGATTGACAGTTGAAGTCTGGGTATAAAATAGCATGATAAGCTGGTCTCTACAAAAACCACTGGGGTTCTCGGGTGACGACTCGAGTTTTGTCTATTTAAATAAAAAATGATATTAGAGTTATGTTTAATTTTTCCCTTATACTTAACAATATTTGTAATTTTTTATCGATTTCGCAATATAATAAAGATCATGAGTGATATTGATGAAATTTTATGTGTTGAAAATGATAATTCTGAAGAGGTCCCAGTTTCTAATAATAAGCGAGATTTTTTAATTCAACTTATACATCAAGGTAAAGCTAATAAACTTCCTGGAAAGACACCGTGGACTATACCAAGAATTCGAAAAGCTTCAGACTCGATAATAGAAAACTTACACAATAAGTATCATCAAAATATTCAACAACACAAGGCGGAGAAAACAGGAAAAGCCGTCTCTGCTCACGCTATAAATTTGTATTCGAAGAGTGTTTCTAAATTTTTACTAATAAACAATGTAGATCAGCTTCGCAAAGATATTGACGAGGATCCCATTATAAAAGAAAGTATGGCGGATGTAGGGGCTTTGCTTGTTGGAACGTTTGGTCGATATTTAACTCCTGTTTTGATCGCAGCACATACAGCGAATCATGTTGAAGGTTTTGCAAAAACTGAAAAAGTGATGTTAGTTGAGGATAAAATTGAGAATAAACATGACGATGACTGATAATGAAATTTATACGTGTGATCATTGCGGAGATAGATTTTTTGGATTTGCGATTAATCCACATGATGAGTGGGAATTTCAAGGTATTACAGAACTTGAAGGTGTGGATGTGATTTGCAGAGGCTGCATATATGAAATATTATATAAATATTACCGCGAAAAAATATGGGATATAAAAGACTGTATTGACAGAATGAATGCGTGGATATGATTTGCAGAGGCTGCATATATGAAATATTACCGCGAAAAAGTATGGGCTATCGAAAACTGTTTTGAGAACTGGTATTTTTTTTTTTGTGTATAAAAAATATACACAAAAAATCTCCTATAATAAATGAATACTGATGAGAAACTAAGCGAGATCTACTATCAGACAGAAAATTTATGGATAGGTAGAAAAGCTGAAAAAATGTTAAAAAAAGAGTCTGGACTTTCCTTAAAAATTGTGAGACTTTGGCTGGCAATGCAAGCTCTTTGGCAAATACATTTACCCAGGCCTAAAAAGATAAAGTATGCCCATTTTTACGTAACGAAACCAAACAAAATTCACCAGGCTGACTTGTTATATTTACCTCATGACAAGGTATATCAAAATACGTATAAATACGCTTTAAATGTCATTGACATCGCTTCAGGATATGCAGCGAGTAGACCTTTACGCACGAAAAAGGCGAAGGAAGTCGCGGAAATGTTTAAAGACATTTATAGAAAGGGACCGTTGAAATATCCAGAAGAACTCCATGTCGACTCAGGAACCGAGTTTAAGGGTGAAGTTTTAAAGCTGATGAAAGGCAACAACGTTCCTGTGAAAAGTGTGGTTACAAAATATCATCACAGTTTTACCGCTTTTGTAGAAAATTTTAATAAGCTATTAGCTATGATGCTGTTTAAACCTCAAGACGCACAAGAGTTGCAAAGTGAGAAAGATTCGAAAATTTGGGTGAAATATTTACAAAAATGTGTGACAAAATTGAACAATAGGAAGCTTGATCGCACTAAAATGACACCTAGCAAAGCTATTAAGTTAGAGAATGTAGAGTTGAAAATAAAGCCGTATGAACCGGAAGATGTTGCTTCTGTTGATGGTTTATATCGACATTTGCTTGAGCCTGGAGAGGAAAATAGCGATACCAAAAGGCGTGCAACTGATAATAACTGGTCAAGAAAAACGTTTAGGTTAGATCGAGTTATAGAAAATTCTGGTCAGCGAGTTTTGTATTATCTTGCAGACGGGCCTGAAAGAGCTTTTGTACGAGAGGAATTGATGTTAATACCTGAAGATACTGAATTACCTCCTGAACGAGTGAAAGAGTGGTGACTAAATGAGTTTAGGCATTTTAAAAACAAAGCGACAATTCCTCGATCTGAATTTTTGTCTTCGGGGGACTTAGCGCCAGACTCCCGATCTGGCATCCGCGGAGGTGGTAAAAATCCACACGACGCGTTCGTAAACTTAGACAATGCTTTAGAAGTTGTTGTAAGATCTAAAAAGCCTAGAGCCGTGGAACTTACCAAGTGGCTGACATACAAAGGCGTTAAAAAAGTCATAGAAGAACACCAAAAAGCCTAAAGCTGCTCAGATTTTTGTATGATTTATTAAGATCATACAAAAAGATTTACTATATTTTTAATGCGGATATTTGTCGTACGAAACAGATGGATTTTGTAATACTCCACATTTTACACAAAAAGTTTGATCTCCATCTACTGTAAGGTCTGAGTGCTGACAATAATAACATACCAATTTTCGTGTTACACTAGCTAAGAGTCTTTCGTTATAGGTTTGCTCGTCAATTTTTTGCTGAATAAATTGTTCTTTTAAACACGCGTCACATTTGTTTTCCTCGATAAATTTAGCCTCTTTTTCTAGTTCAATTAGTTTTTTTCTGAGATCGTTCGGTTTCATTTTTCTGATTTGCGCGATTTCAGCCGCTTTAGCTTTGTGATTTGGATATCCAACGAATTCCAAACACATTTTTATGAGCTCTGGTTTATTAACATTCAGATTCATTTATTTCAGGGTAGATGCTCAAAGTAGTGACCCTTAAAAAAGCATTAGCTGTTGTTGAAACGAGTGTTTAAATGGTAAAATAAGTTGTATGATTTATTTGACCTAAAGCTTTGCAAGTTAGACTTAGAAAATGTGAATAAAGATGTCTATTACCTCATTCAAATTTTATGAAACCTCACTTTTTACTGTCACTATTGATGACAAAGTTTGGACTCGTGCGTACGAAGTGTCAGATGTTCTAGACTACAAAAAAGGTCGAACTAGAGACGCGTTAAAGAGGCACGTCAGTACTGAAAATAAGCGCCATAGGTACGAACTCGAAGGGTGCGTAGCGGCAGCGCGTCCTTTTGGATGGCCAAAAAACAGCCAACCAGACGAATATTACATCAACGAAGAAGGAATGTATGAGCTACTCTTTAAAAGCCAACAGCCTAAGGCAAAAGAATTTAGGAGCTATTGTTGCAACGAGTTGTTCCCGAAAATTCGAAATCAGCTTTTACATCAAAAGATTGAAGAAAAAGACGGCCAACTCGCCCTTCTCAACGACGACTTAACTAATGCAGAACAAAACGTTGTAGCTCTGGAGCAAGATAATCTTGAGCTCCAAGCCCTTGTTGCTCAACGATCTGTGCCTTATCTCGATAATGAAACACGCAACAATGGTATCGTAGTCATCCAAAAGAATAACGGCGACTCTTATCCGTACATAGCTATATGTGGACAGCAAGGCTATGTTGCTCAAAAAATTCAAAACAAACTGACGGATTATCCTAACGGTCAGATAATTGTGTTAGCCGAAACTCCAAATGCGATCGTCTACTACAACTGGTTGAGAGAGCGTGGTTGTATCGTTGCAAATCCTGCTAGAGTTAGACATTTCAAATTAGGTGAAAATTATACACATCAAAGATTGATAGAGTTGCAAGACGCTTGATTAAATAGCTTTAAGTGAGTTTATAAACTCATTTAAACATTTATTTTCACTTTTCATGATTTTTGTCTCTTTCCAATGACTTTGTAAGCTAAAACACTGAGAGCGATAGTTCCCATTCCGATTGCGACAAAGGCGAGCTCACCATTTTTTTGTTTTGTAGACGGATTATAATAGTCGCTAAATTTGGGCTCTTTCAAAGGTGAAAGTCTATTTCCAGTTACTTCATAGTACAATTTTCCAGCTTTATCAAGGTCAGAAAATGTTTGCTCGGCATGTTTCTGTTGACGTAACGTTTTGTTGATATAGTCAAACCTTTTTTGACGTCTCTGTGAATATTCTTCACGATCTCGAGTAAACTGTTCCATAGCGAGATTGTGACGCTTCATTTCTTCTCCATGATTTCCAAATTGACTAAATAAAAAATTAGTTCCAGAGAAGGCTAGCGCGTTAACTAGCGCTCCTCCTGCCATTATTGCAATGCTTGCCATTTATCTTAGTTCATTTTGACCATTTGTAAATTTTTGCTTAAGTGCTTATATTTCAAATAAGCGGGAATAAGTATCCTCAAAAAATTCATTTTGAAATTTTGAAAAAATATTTTGCTGCTTGGTGATAACTTGTCCTTCACATCCCAAATTTCTGGCTTATAAAAAAAGTTTTTAAGATGAATTTCCATCTTAAAAATAACAGCTTGCTCGTTGTTTGATCTCAACTCATTTGATTTCGCAAAAATATGACATATTTTGAAAAAAATATTTTCAATTTTTTTCAAAATAAAAAGTTTTTGTGTTTCTTATTTAAGCGGTATTTCATGGCTTAAAGGGATACCAGCTTTTATCCTTAACTTGATCGTTTATCAAATCTCCAGCTGCTGCAATACCAAGTATTTCTCCAAAACTCCGAAAAGTCACTTTTTTACCGCTGATATAATCAAATCCAATCTTTAAACCAGCGATAACTACCCCGACACCTAAATTTTGCATGATTTCTTTTTTATCAATCTTAGAAGACATGTTTATTATAAGATATTTAACGAACTAATTCATCTTAAAAAAATCGTCGTCGTCAGAAATTTTGGGTTTTGTCGGTGGGGTAGGAGGCGGAGTTTTTTCAGGGATGGTTTTATTGTTCCAGAAATATAATATTGCTATTCCTGCGACTAAAACGATTCCTGCTCCGCTATAATAGTAATGTTTACTTGATAGGTAACTTGGAGCTTTTTCATCACTTGATTTTTCACTTGGATTATCTTGAGTCTTGTTCTTAAGCAAGTTTCCCTTGTTCTTACGATTCCATTCTGCAAGTTGTTTGCCAGCTTTAACTCGACCTTCACTTTTTTTCTTAGTTACAACTTGTATTTCTTGGTTTTCCTTATCCATTTATTTTAAGAGAGAACTTTGAACATTCTCGGATGTTCCAGCTTGACATATAGACAGGCATGTTTTTCACGTTTGAGCTGCTCTTTGACTTTATTCAAATCTTCAGAGCTCATCAAATTTGTTTCTTCATCCATCATTTTCATGTCTGATTTTTCGCTAGGATACCAGACAAAAAGCTGCTTTTTTTGACGTCGTAAATTTTTAGGGATTGCTGTGTAACTTTGAGTAAGAAGCCAGAGGCTATGCATTTTATGTCTTCCTGAGATAGCCAGTTCAAGCAACGGTTGACGCTTTTTATCCAACGTTTCGTCAGCTATCATATCATCTACGATAAACAGTGTTTCCTCGTTTGCAAATAACTTGGATAATTTTTCAATCAACTCAAAAAGATTTGTTTTTGGTTCAAACACAAAAACGTAATTATCCTTCCATATCCACGACCTTTCAAGATAGGTTTTGTTCCACCGAATTGTCGGACAGAGGATGACGATGTTTTCAAAGTGATGCTGATATTCTTTTTCGATCAGATCGAGAACTTTTTGCGTTTTTCCACAGCTTGTGGGACCGCTAAATATAGCTGTATGTGGCTGTTTTACATAACTCATTTATTTTTGAAAAAATAATTTTTTCAAAATTTTTAAAGGTTACTTATCCATGCTTATTCAAAATATAAGCATACAAGCAGGCCAAATTTAAACCAAGATATTTCTAAAACCGTTTTCGTGAATATTCAAGTGGCCGTCTTTCAATAGGAAAACATGCAAATTAAGATTTCCAGTGCCAGCGCCAACGCGATTGATTTCAATCTTTAATTCATCGTTTAACTTCAATCCATTTCCGTGTAGCTTAAAGTCTGTACTTGGCCTAAAATCTAGGCAAAGTGAATATTTGGTTGTTAAAAATTCGCCCATTGTTACCCCGTTGCTATCAAAAAGCTTTAATATTTGATCGTATGAGTTTTCAGTTAACAAATCTCCTGAATACAACTGATTTGGATGACCTGAATATTGCACTTTGACTTTGGTCACGTCCAGATTTTTAAAGGTGTCGTTTCGCCTAAACTCTTTCCTATCATCGGGATCAATAGCCAAAATTAAGATATATGACAATCTATCCACATCGATATTTACCGGTAAATTGACAATGGTGTCAGTTTTCTTGATTGTTTTTGTTGTATATCTCATAATGTGTCTGACAGGCACAATCATTCGACTATACTTTGCCATGACTGACTGACTCAAATATTCATCAGTGATGATATCATATTCCAGCTTGATGTCATTGGCTATATAATCATAATCACGCTCATTTGATAATGCAAGTGCATCCGTGCTCCCTAAAATGACTGACTTGGCATCGTTAAATGTGAACTCAAATTGAAGCTTTTCTCTCAAATGATATTGTGAAAACGGAGTGACATCGTTGAGCAACTCGAAGAAATCAAATGGAATTCTAAACCTTTTCCCCAACGTTTTACCAATAGCCTGCTCCCCTGCATCTCCACTCGCACCGTTGGATTTAACTCTATGTTTCAATCCATCCTCAGTTTGGATTCCCTGAAAAACCCGTCGTGCTTTTTCCTTTTTTGATAACCACAAGTCCATATATGTCATGATTTCATCGTATTCGTCAATTTCTCTCTCAGGTTTGCCTTCAAATTTGATCCCTATTTTTTTAATAATTTTTCGACCTAAATTTGGAACTATACTTCTTTTGACGTCTTTCGTGCCACTAATCTCCATGTTAAAACTAAGAAAAGTGCTTCCTGGTACGATCATGTCATTCTTTCCAAGTTTTGGCATTTCAACGATTAGAGTAGACCCAGGTTTGACAGAATTTGGAGTAATCGTGTTTACCACGTGTTGACGCTTAAAATGTTGTGCTCGAATGATTCGCGAGCTTCTGTTTGGATCGATATCCTCTCCATATACAGGATTTACATTATGATCAAAATTAGCAGGCTGCCTAAAATCTTCGTTGTTATATCTTTCTCTGTTGATATCTTCGTCAATCATTTTATTTCCGTATCTTGCAAGCATCTTTATTATAAGATAAAAAGAAACATGTTTGAACCAACAATCGAAAAAGATATTCCAATGGAAACAAAAAATAACGATGATGAAGATTATGCATATGAAAACGAAGCATATAATGACGAAGAGACAACTACTTTTACTGATCCTACCCGTTCTTCAACGCCCTATACTTACGACGACGAACCAACTGAAAATCACCCGTCAATTGAAAATCAACGACGTCAAATAAAAAGATCTAAGATAAGCGACTTGTACAAACACATGAAATGGGAATTTGACAACAGCGCTGAACTTTATCTAGATGATAAATTTACAATCAAAAACGAAAAAGGGCGGAATCAGCTCTATTTCATCAAAAACAGTAAGGAATATTCTCTCACTAAAAACAATGGTGAATTCAGATCTCAAAAAACAATTAATACGATCATAAATCCATCGGAACAAACTATACTCGCAGTATCTAAAATTCTCGACGACACTCCTACTATGATTGAAATGCAAACCATGACTAGTGAACAAATCATTGAGACCGTGAAAACTCTCTCTCGTGATATAGCTACCAATACCGATCTTGAAATGCGAGAAATGCTAGGCCTTGACAAAGCATTAACAAGATTCAAAGGTGAACTTGTTAACAACGCTTCAAAATTGACAGAAATTGATGAACAAATTAAAGGCACAAAAGATGAACTCAAAAATGCTCAAGATCCTCAAGAAAAACTAGAACTAAAAGCACGTTTAAAAGAGCTTCAACAAGAGCGAAAAGTCAGACTTGAAATTTCGAGTCAAACTCAAAAACAACTTTCTAGCCAGATCGCTCGCATTCGTGATACGCTTTACGACTTTTGCGAAGATGATATAAGTCTCAAAGAGAAAGTCAAAAACATATTCAGAGAACACGGTTTAACCATTACGGCAGCCATCACAGCCCTTGGCACCATTATTTCCACCTTAGTCTTGTCTTTAACAGGAGGTGGAGGTAGTGGTGTTCCAAGTGGTTCTCCTAAACCAAATAAGGGTAAAGAGTGGGTTAAAAACAAGTTAAAGGCTCTCGCAAGACTTCTAGGGCGTTTAGCAGAACAAGTCGCTAAAGCTTTGCCTGGAGCCATTGGATCGCTTCTCGCTGCCATATTAAATTTGTTCAAAAAAGTGGCGTTAGCTGCTGCAAATTACACTTGGATATTCTTAACGTCCGTTGGTGCTTTAATAGGCTATGAAATACATCAATATTTTTATTCTTCACAAAAGAAAAAAAACTAGAAGTATCGCCAAATCGCTAAAATCGCTGCCACACCTATGCCAATGATAGCTGTTTTCTCGTCTACGTGATCGTCAAGAGTATGAACTCTTTTTCGCATAGTTGTCATCTTAGGAATCAATTGAAGATGTCTATCCGCTGTCTTTTTAGTTGAAATCTGCGGTGATTTTTTCAAGATCACCGGAGTTGGTTTTACAACCTTTCCTAAACCATGACCTGAGCTGTTGATTACAATCTTGTCGTTATACCCTTCCATGACTTGATTCAAAGGCTTCAACAACATATTTGATGGTAACATATAGAGCCCTTTGCCTACGCTATAATCCAAATTCGATCGAGCGTATTTCAACGAATCTTGATATCTCGAAACATCGTCTTGCAGTGAAACTACCTTATTAATCACGTCTTCTAAGTTATCGTGGAACAGTCGTTGAGCAACAAGGGCTTCAGCACCGTTACCTAAAATTCCATGCCTTGCTCCGTACTGAGATGTCAAAATAAGATAGGTATAAGCTCTAATACTTTCACTGATTTTTTCAATACCTGCCTTTGTAAAGCCGTGTGAATCAGGCATAATCCACTTAAAAGGTGACGCGTGAGAATCCTTCCAGTAGTAGTATTTACCTCTATAGATGTAAAAATTTCTCGATGTTCCATATTCGTCAGCGATTATAAAAGCCTGCTCTTTCGAACAGTTATTATTATATTTATCAAAATTTTTTTCATTAGGCAATGGTGCTAAAATACGCTTTAAAACTCTTCTGATGTGGTAGTAAACGTGAAATCGATACAAAGCTCTGACGAGTGGCTCCTTTGCATTAAGATGTTCTACAGAAACTCCGAGAGAAGACGTAGCGCAATGAAATGCAAAGTTCAATTGTGTATCCCAAAGCTTTAAGGGATCGTGCTGCATATTATAAGCGCTCTTTGCACTTTGGAACCCTCCCGCGTCATAAAAATCGCCATGGCCGTAGTATCTATATGTACCCAGATAAAATAGTGAATCTTCCAATTTAATATGAAATCCATATGATTTTTTGTTGTTATCTTCCACAATAATGTCCAATTTGGATAAATCTTTCCCTGTGATTACTTCTTTATGGTCTCCCTTTGGAGCGTAAAAAGCTCTTTCATTTAGTTCGTAACTCATTTATTTTAATCTTGTTTGATACGATGATCAAACAAGATATTTAAAAAATGTGTATCAAAAAGTTCAAAAATCTAGTCAAATAAATGTCTCAAGTTATACTCACAAAATTAGATGATCCTGTATACATTGAAAATTTTCCTCACGGAAAAATAAAACTCCAAGAACTCAAGATATGGCCTGGCTGGACTCACATAAAATTCCATACTATTCTAACCTATCGAATAGGTATTGATGATTATGCTCTTAAAGTCAAGATAAATAAAAAATACACTTTTGACATTCTCGCTCAAGACATCAGCAACTTTCTTAACGTAAATAATGAACAAGTCGTAAATCTCTATCACAACAACGGAAGAGTCACTTGGCAAGTTTTACCTCCACCTAAAACTAAAAAACCAAAATTATCAACAGGAATGATAGCCTTTCTAAGGCCACACAACATCAAGCTTTCAGACGAGGTCGTCAACCTCTTTAAACTAGACGGTGTTCAGGCAGACACATATGGTATCATGACTGGTAAACCTGTTGATAAATCCTCAATATCGTTTTGTTTTTCCAACGCCTCCACCATTGTCTTCACATGTGATGAATGCAATAAAAAAAACCATCGTAAACAACCAAAAAACCAACGCCATTGTTGCAATGCCCGTCACAGTTGATATGGATGGTTCTATTACAGCTACACTCGCACAACCGGCTACTTTAACGTTTAGCAACAACTTCACAAATCGCCTCAATTTCCACGTTCAAGATGAACACGGCAACAATTTAATTACAAAAAGGTTTTTCTGCAGGCTTAAAATAAACAATGACAAGCGTTTATACAGAGAAAATTTACCCTAATATCGCAAGTGCACCCACTGAAAACGAGCCACAACAAAGTCAAAATTATCGCCTCAAAAAAATCGAAGAGGCTGAAAAATTCTTACGAGATGAGACAAAAAAAAGAGGTAAGCTTGCAAAACAGTTCAAACGACGAGCGATTGCTTCGACGATCAGTGATACTTCTCTAATCACTGCTATTACAATTTTAGAAGTTGCTTCTGTCGCTACCTTAACAACAGGAGTCGGAGCTCCTATAAGCATCGTTCTTGCTTCAGCTGGACTTTTGCTCGGTTTAGGTTCTGGAGTCATACACAAAACTCAAAAGGTTTTTGAATCTAAGACTAAAAAACACGACAAAATCAAAGACCTTGGCAGAATCTAAACTGGATTCAATTTCAAACCTAGTTTCAAAGGCAATTGAAAATGCACACATTTCCCACGAAGAGTACCAGTTCATCTTAAAAGAGATCGAACACTATCGCGTCATGAAAGAACAAATACGAACCAAATCCAAAAAGGTAGCTAATGCCATCACTGTAGAGCAGCGCGAAGCTATCTTAGCTCAAGGTCGAAAAGAAGGAAAGCAAGATTTTTTACGCAAAATCGCTGCTACTTCAGATACCCCAACTGCCAATGCCATATAAGCTTTGATCTGCCGCCAAAATATAGTGATTTGTAAAGGGGTGTGATTCCTTACAAATTACATGCTAATATCTCACATAATCAACTTCATAGCCACAAACTTCGCCAGTTTTCTCATCAATCTCCAAATCATCTTCATATACAATTTTTTTACCCATTTCTACATGCTCATATCCAAGCCGCAGGCGATCAGCTTCAAATTTCAAATGCGTGACAAACCTTTGCAAGCTACACTTATCACACACTTCAAAATCTGTCTGTGTTCCAACACTTATCTGGTTCTTGCGCAGCTTTTTCGGTACTGGCTTACCTTGCAGCGCTAAAATAAAGATCATCCTTTTTCATCACCGAATACCCTTTCATACCCTGCGCCTTCGCTTGTTGTCGCAACTCCTTTAACTGTGTCATTTATTTTCATGACACAGTTTAACAACTTTAATTCATAACTCACAATACGGTATCATAACCACTGTCTTCTTCGTCATCACTCAATTGACTCTCAAACGTGCTGTCTCTCTTCCTAAATTTACACTCTTTCAAAAAAACCTGCAAATGATAATTCGATCCCTTTCGATACACGCTACCAAATTTCAAAATTCCAGTCGCAAAACATGATCCAATACTCTCTGGTTTACCAAAAAAGTTACCTTTAAATCTCGTTCTAATCTCACCATCCCAAGTGATAAGCTTTGGATTGATGTACTTGTCATTGTTTAACGGTTCTCCTTCTAATTTTTTACCTAAGAGGTCTTCAATCTTTTTTAATATAGCTTCATATTGTCGAACCCAAGCTTCGTCTTCTTCGATTACATTAAACCCCATTTTCCACGGTGAATTTTCACTAAACCTCGAAACTCCTGATGAAACACAATCTTTCGGAGTCTTAATATATAGCGACACAATTTTGCCTTGTTCCGTCTCATAGCCAATCGTATATCGAGTATCATGCTTATTCGCAACAACTCCCTCAGTTAATCGGATCTTTTCTAAATCAACATTTTCTGTCACTTTGTATTTGTTGTTAAATTCTTTACTTAAAATTTCAATTTGACCAAACTTGTACATTTATTATATGTTTTTTTGAGTCCAACTTGCACTTTTTTTAATCTTCATCACTAGAAACCTCGTCATATTCCCAGTCTGTCGCTTCTGTACACTCTTCACCAGGCAAACGATCATGATAACTTCTATCAATTGGAACATTGCTATCTTTAAAAAGTGCTTTTCTAAGCCAATACTCGTCTTCTTCACCTTCCCAGTCTTCAGAATTGAGGCTGTTTTCAATCTGAAGCAATAATTTATCACGTTTAATTTTCAATCTCCTGATCTTGTCTTTTGGAATTGGTCTAATTATATACAAATCACTAATTTCTGATTGAAAAGCTTCAACTTTATAAAGTATATCAAAATACCATTTACAATTATATTGACAGCTACACCCCATCATCTTTATTACAAATTTTTTTATTCGATTTTTTTGATTGAGTAGACAGAACTCTTAAATTGTTGCTATAGCAACGCTTGCTTTCAAAAAAACTTCTCTTTTTTGAGGTCATCATTCACGCGGACGATTTTTTGCCGCGCGGGCGATTTTTTTGTCGCGCGGGCGATTTTTTTGTCGCGCGGGCGATTTTTTTGTCGCGCGGGCGATTTCTAATTTTGACCGCTTTTATTTTTATTTTTTTCAAAAATTTTAAAATTTTCAATTTTAAAATCTCAAATTTTATGTACTTATAATTTTTGATAATTTTAAGTAATTCTTGACCTCAAAAACACCTCATTTAAAGCGATAATTTTACGATAATTTTTGATAATTTTAAGTAATTCTTGACCTAAAAAACACCTCATTTAAAGCGATAATTTTACGATAATTTTTGATAATTTTAAGTAATTCTTGACCTCAAAAACACCTCATTTGAAGCGATAATTTTACGATAATTTTTGATAATTTTAAGTAATTCTTAACCTAAAAATCACCTCATTTGAAGCGATAATTTTACGATAATTTTTGATAATTTTAAGTAATTCTTGACCTCAAAAACACCTCATTTGAAGCGGTAATTTTACGATAATTTTTGATAATTTTAAGTAATTCTTGACCTAAAAACCACCTCATTTAAAGCGGTAATTTTACGATAATTTTTGATAATTTTAAGTAATTCTTGACCTCAAAAACACCTCATTTAAAGCGATAATTTTACGATAAGTTTAGGTAATTCTTGACCTCAAAAACACCTCATTTAAAGCGGTAATTTTACGATAATTTTTGATAATTTTAAGTAATTCTTGACCTAAAAATCACCTCATTTAAAGCGGTAATTTTACAATAATTTTTGATGTCCCAGGTCGCTCCAAAACCTATCTCTGATGCTGGGTTTTGCGATCCTTAGAGAGACTTTGAAAATTGAAACTTTGATAGAGACTAGATATCTAACAAAAGCTTTTTTTAGGGCATCTTAATTAATTAATTAACCTTTGTAGTACCTTTGAATAAGGGCTTTGAATTATGCAGCATTAGAAGCAAAATAGGCCATTAAGGCTAGACCAATTTAATTTGTTGTTCTACGGGCCCGACCGACCCTATTTTTGCTAAAATCAAAAAAATAATAATATTGAATTTCCACTACAATATATTTTACACACTAGTTATTTGTAAGAATTAAATTTGAATAAAGCTGAAAATTAATTCAAGAAATTGAGAAAATTTAGAAAATCAAGCATTTCATACACTAAGATTTTATTATGATCATCGAAGATAAAAAAAGTGAATTTTTGAATCCGGATATTTTTTGCAAAACATTTTCGGTACTTTACCAACCTTGATAAATGAAAAATTTATTTTTATTTACCGACCGACCGACCCCTAATTTTTTAACGATCTGCCCGTAGAACAACAAATTAAATTGGTCTCGCCATATTATAAATAAAAAGTTCACTCAACCGCGAAAATTAAATTCCGTGAAAAAATTCCCCTAAGTTTTTCTTGAAATAATAATATTTGTGATTTTTTGTTTTATTAATGTGGGTACGTACGTAAGAGTACCGGTAACCATGTAAATTATGAAAATTTAACCAGTAAAGAAATAAGAGCAATATCAAACGAGGAATACCTCGATTCTTGGAAGGTTGACCTCGCATCCTTCATTTAAGCAATCTACTGGAAACTGATCGCATTCTCCGAAATGTGGCTGAAAAATCGAAGAAATCGAACATTTGATGAGAATCTATTTGAGGCAGTCCCGGTGTGGGGAGGCATTTGATTTCTAAACGACGTCACGTGCCGCCAAAAAATTTTCAAAATCGGACACTTTTAGTGCAGCCCTTGAGCAATGAAATGTTACTCTTACAGTGCATTTTACATAAAATGTCGAGTAAAAAGAAAAAATCACACGACCTTCCACAAGAATTCAAAAACTACCAGGGTTAAAGTTGGCTAGAACCGAAGATTTTATATGCTAGACTGTAATATGAGATATTTACATTATTCAATTTAAAGAATTGAAATTCTTGTTTGCAATGAGGACATTGTACAATTCGTTTAACACAATTTTTGTCGTGGATTTTCTTGTCCTTTCGTTTGAAGTATAATTCGCATCCATCAAATTCACACTGGATAATCGCAAACTGGCATTCATTCTTGTAATGTCCCTAGATATGAAAAAGAGAGAAGAGCGACTCCTTATCGACCCTATTGAGTATTGTTTACGCATTTGTTCCTTTGCCTTCATCACTTTTATAATTTGACAGGTTTTAAAACTCGGCCAGTATCAAATAAAACACTAAAATCCGAAACGTGGTACCTCGAAATCAACGATAAAACCAGACCATTTGCATCCTTCGTCTTTTTTCTTGCAATAAACTTCCAGATCTGCCGTTATTTGCCGATCAATAAAATTCGATGTATGTTTCTGAAGAAGGAAGGATTGCCCCTATATTATTATCTAATAACACATTTGTTGTGTCCAGAACTCTAGCGGACGCACGAATACTTAAAAAAAATATCCAATTATGTACACAATAAGTTAAAATAACTGATAACTTGCAATTTACTTTGAGGGTGTCGAATAAATGATTTAAATATTTTCAGGCCATTTCAGGAAGAAAAATGATAAAAAATCTCAATCCAACAAACCTTTGTGACGTCATATTCTTTCTTACACAAGATGCACGAGATCGGCTTGTTCCTATAAAAAAAGACAATTTAACCTGGATGACAAGCGTGATAAATTTTGTCTGTTCAACAAGTCATTTATTCACTTACAGTTTAGTTGATTGACAAACAGGGTATCTACGCATGTTTATCAACTTTTTTAGGTGGTTTTTCAAGAATTTTGGCAAAAATAACGGTACTTTTCAAGGTTTTGTGATAGTCAGGATGGTACGATTCTCATATAAGTTTACTAGTAGACATTTAATAGATTTTAAAAACAACTTACTACACTTGCTGACCATTAATTTTGCCAAAATTTGAAAAAAAGAGACTATGAATGGAACTGAAATTCCAAGATTTTCTCAAAATTTCTCAACTTTTCTCCAAAATCCCCCCTGTCATATAGGGTACTCAGGCAAATGGAGGGTACGGTATATGCTGACCTTAAGCGTACCTTTTTTGGATTTCCACAAAGTCCTGATGAAATGGTCAGAAAAATCAGAAAATCAAACATCGGGGAAATAGGAAAATTTCAACTTTTTACCCCCGGAAAGATCGAAATTTGGTCAAAGTTTGTCAAATTTGTCCCAATATGGGTCGTAAGATTCACAAATTTTCCTTTGTTTTATCCGTTCTAGTCCTGGTAAGGGTCCAAAGGTCGAAAGTCGGGTGATAGCCCCCTCCCGTCATTTCGCAACCCTAGTACCCCCACCCCGGGAATTCCCCCAACCGAAATGGTACTCAACGAGGGAAGGATTTTTCTGTTTTGGTGTTTTTGGGAATCTACCTGGGACTCATGGAGGTGAAAAAGGTACCCATTCTCCTTTTTCGCCCAAGTACCAACCCAAGGACTTATAATCCTTAATTCTAGAGAAAAACTAAAAATCTAGCCACTGTCCCATTCAGAAAAGAGTATATGAAAAATACCTAGGATTAATAAAAACAAGATTCGCAAAAATGCAACTAAATATTTCCTTAAAAATGAAGGTCATTTTTGACATATACTAGCAAGTAGCTGTCGCTAAGAATGCCCCGCAGAGCTTCCTATACGAAATATCCCTAAGTAAGCAAAATTACGCATGTGTAGATTTTAAATTCATTTTATCGATAAAATTTAAGTTGGAGGAAGAAAGCTTGGTTTCAACTTTACTTTTGAGATGACATGGGATAGACGGTCGCTCACATCTCAAAAAGAGAAGTTATCGCTCACATGTTATCACAGTGAAAACGCCAAAAATTTTGAAATTGATTTCATTCTTATAAAGAAAATGCTTATAATAAAAATAAATATGCTCATCTTTTTTGCCATGCTTTGTTTACTTTCTAATAACTAATTTCCGAAAGATATATTGCCTTTAATCAAGAGTTATTGATTTGATTCTTATAAAGTATATGCTTATAATAAAAATAAATATACTCATCTTTTTATCCATCCTTTGTTTACTTTCTAATAACTAACAAGAATCGCAAAATTGCGACTAAATATTTCCTTAAAAATGAAGGTCATTATTGACATATACTAGCAAGTAGCTGTCGCTAAGAATGCCCCGCAGAGCTTCCTATCGAAATATCCCTAAGTAAGCAAAATTACGCAGGTGTAGGTTTTAGATTCGTTTTATCGATAAGAAAGCTTGGTTTCAACATTGCTTTTGAGATGACATGGGATAGACGGTCGCTCACATCTCAAAAAGAGAAGTTATCGCTCACATGTTATCACAGTGAAAACGCCAAAAATTCTGAAATTTATTTGATTATTATAAAGTAGACACTTATAATAAAAATAAATATGCTCATCTTTTTCGCCATACTTTGTTTACTTTGTAAGACTTAATTACTGAAAGATATATTGCCTTCAATCAAGATTTATTGATTTGATTCTTATAAAGTAGATACTTATAATAAAAATAAATATGCTCATCTTTTTCGCCATACTTTGTTTACTCTGTAAGAACTAATTACCGAAAGGCATGTTGCCTTCAATCAAGAGTTATTGAGTTGATTCTTATAAAGTAGATGCTTACAATAAAAATAAATATGCTCATCTTTTTCGCCATACTTTGTTAACTTTGTAAGAACTAATTACCGAAAGGCATATTGCCTTCAATCAAGAGTTATTGATTTGATTCTTATAAAGAAAATGCTTATAATAAAGATAAACATGCTCATCTTTTTTGCCATCCTTTGTTTACTTTCTAATAACTAATTTCCGAAAGATATATTGCCTTTAATCAAGAGTTATTGATTTGATTCTTATAAAGTAGATGCTTATAATAAAAATAAATATGCTCATCTTTTTCACCATCCTTTGTTTACTTTCTAATAACTAATTACCGAAAGATATATTGCCTTCCATCAAGAGTTATTGATTTGATTCTTATAAAGTCGATGCTTATAATAAAAATAAATATGCTTATCTTTTTATCCATCCTTTGTTTATTTTCTAATAACTAATTACCGAAAGGAATATTGCCTTCAATCAAGAGTTATTGATTTGATTCTTATAAAGTAGATGCTTATAATAAAAATAAATATGCTCATCTTTTTCGCCATACTTTGTTTACTTTCTAATAACTAATTACCGAAAGATATATTGCCTTTAATCAAGAGTTATTGATTTGATTCTTATAAAGTAGATGCTTATAATAAAAATAAATATGCTCATCTTTTTCGCCATCCTTTGTTTACTTTGTAAGAACTAATTACCGAAAGGCATATTGCCTTCAATCAAGAGTTATTGTTTTGATTCTTATAAAGAAAATGCTTATAATAAAAATAAATATGCTCATCTTTTTTGCCATCCTTTGTTTACTTTCTAATAACTAATTACCGAAAGATATATTGCCTTCAATCAAGAGTTATTGATTTGATTCTTTTAAAGTAGAAATGCTTATAATAGAAATAAATATGCTCATCTTTTTCGACATCCTTTGTTTACTTTCTAATAACTAATTACCGAAAGATATATTGCCTTTAATCAAGAGTTATTGATTTGATTCTTATAAAGTAGATGCTTATAATAAAAATAAATATGCTCATCTTTTTCACCATCCTTTGTTTACTTTCTAATAACTAATTACCGAAAGATATATTGCCTTCCATCAAGAGTTATTGATTTGATTCTTATAAAGTCGATGCTTATAATAAAAATAAATATGCTCATCTTTTTCGCCATCCTTTGTTTACTTTGTAAGAACTAATTACCGAAAGGAATATTGCCTTCAATCAAGAGTTATTGATTTGATTCTTATAAAGTAGATGCTTATAATAAAAATAAATATGCTCATCTTTTTCGCCATACTTTGTTTACTTTCTAATAACTAATTACCGAAAGATATATTGCCTTTAATCAAGAGTTATTGATTTGATTCTTATAAAGTAGATGCTTATAATAAAAATAAATATGCTCATCTTTTTCGCCATCCTTTGTTTACTATCTTATAACTAATTACCGAAAGATATATTGCCTTCAATCAAGAGTTATTGATTTGATTCTTATAAAGTAGATGCTTATAATAAAAATAAATATGCTCATCTTTTTTGCCATCCTTTGTTTACTTTGTAAGAACTAATTACTGAAAGGCATATTGCCTTCAATCAAGAGTTATTGTTTTGATTCTTATAAAGAAAATGCTTATAATAAAAATAAATATGCTCATCTTTTTTGCCATCCTTTGTTTACTTTCTAATAACTAATTTCCGAAAGATATATTGCCTTCAATCAAGAGTTATTGATTTGATTCTTATAAAGTAGATGCTTATAATAAAAATAAATATGCTTATCTTTTTATCCATCCTTTGTTTATTTTCTAATAACTAATTACCGAAAGATATATTGCCTTCAATCAAGAGTTATTGATTTGATTCTTTTAAAGTAGAAATGCTTATATTAGAAATAAATATGCTCATTTTTTTCGACATCCTTTGTTTACTTTGTAAGAACTAATTACCGAAAGACATATTGCCTTCAATCAAGAGTTATTGATTTGATTCTTATAAAGTAGATGCTTAATAATAAAAATAAATATGCTCATCTTTTTCGCCATTCTTTGTTTACTTTGTAGTTAAAAAGTACTTTTAAATGTTTTTAACGATTCTTCAAGGTTTTCAAGGTCCCGTAGTCTCCCTGTTCTACCCTTTTGACAGACAAGTCTGAATGCTTTGGTTATACTCAAAGGGCTTTAAAAATCTAAGAATGGGACAGAATAATCTTATTAATTTCACCGAAATAAATGATTACCCTTCATCTTCCTTTAGTTCCCAAGTCTCCAAACAGCTTCCACAAAACCCATGCCCACATGGTAGTTCAGTAAATTGCTTGATAATCATATTACAAAAGGCGCATTCATGCCCGCGACGTCTGCTATCACCCACAGTATCAAATTCATATCCTCTTTGATCTTCGAGGTTCTCTGGCGCCTGAAAGAGCTCCACTTCATCATCTTTCTCCAGTTTGTTTTGTTTTTCGTAAATCTTCTGAACCATGGAGATGAAAGCTAATTCGACATTCGAGCCATCTAATGTTGAAGTTTCCATAAACATCAAATGATTTTGTTTAGCAAATTCCTGAGCTTCTTTTGTGTTGACAGAACCTTCTTTAGCAGCTGAATCTTCAACCACAGTTTGGTTGCCCACTAGCATTAGAACAACCTCAGGACGAGAGTATTCTCGGACGTCATATAACCAACGTTGGACATTCTCAAAAGTCTTTTGCACAGAGACATTGTAAACAATAAAAACACCGACGGCACCACGATAATATGCTTTTGTGATAGTTCGAAATCTCTCTTCACCTGTTGTATCCCAAATCTGAAAAGTAAAGACAAAAAAGGGTTTTATTCAAATTTATAGTAGTGTCAATATGCATGTAGGGTGCTTTGCTTAAAGCGAAAGAGCTGATGTATCGCTTGACATGTACATGCCATGAAATTGAATTTTGCAATCAACAACTATGGAGCGTTTTTTGAAGACTTTCAAAAAGGCCAGGCCAGGGGTCACTAAGTGTTTTCCAAGGTTGTAGAGTATACAACCAGAATTAGTAAGAGTGAACAATTTGAAAAAAAACCTTATTGTCTTAAAAACTAAAGATACCCTCTTGGGGGGGGGGGCAGGCGGATTTTGGACTGACGGTATGTGCGGGCTAAAAATTGGCATTCAAAATCACACCCTTACGGTGTAGTGGTTTTTCCCGAAAAATACACCCTTACAGTGCATTTTTCGCCAAAAGTTGAATAGGGGGGGGGTTCATAGTTGGCGGAGGAGCGGAATCGGCCCTTTTTTCGGACGGAGTGGCGGAATTTGGCGAAAATTTAGACGGAATTACGGAAATTGGGTTCTCTGACGGAGACGGAAAATTAGACAATTATAGTGCGGAAGAACGGAATTAAGCAAAAGAATTTGCGGAATTTCGGAATTGGTAAAAGATATTCAAAATTTGTGGAATTTTCGACAAAAATATTGAATTTCAAATTAATTTTCGGTGACGGAATTTTGGTTCAATTTAAGACGGTTTGACGTAAATTGGAGAAAAAATTGGCGGAATTGCGGAGTCGGGTACCCCCTGAAACCCCCCCCCCCTAAATACCCTTACAGTGCAGTCTAGCTTTTTTCCCTATATTGATTGAAATAGATCAAGCAAAGATTTCGTTTGTGAATTTAGGTGTGATTCTTCTATACAGTATAAATTTATGTAATTTTGCATCTAAAAAGGGATCCAATACGTACTTGATCCAATATTTGAAAAGAATTAGGTAAATGGGATTAAATCCCATAAAAAAACTTGACTGGAAAATTTCATTTTTGTTAGAATTTAGAAATTCGTACCCTTACAGTGCATTTCGGATGCCTTGAAAAACACACCCTTAGTGCCCGCACATACCCCTCAGTCATTTTGCTTGGCTGCCCCCCCCGGGCTTTGGTCAAACGGTATTAAGTGGCTGAATCAAGAGACACAGTTCTTTGAATTGCTTAAGTTTTTGTCGACGTGTGTTAACGGAGAATTCTCCAAAATGGCAGAACTGTGAATAACTTATCAAAGTAAAGCAGAAGTAGAAAAAAAAAGAGTTACCTGTGTTTTTATAGTTTTTCCAGCAGCTTTAATGCTTCTTGTCTTAAAATCTACACCGATCCTTGACTGTTCATTAACATTAGACTCATTATGTGCGAATCTTGATACGAGATCAGTTTTTCCAGTACCACAATCTCCTACTAGAACAAGTTTGTATAAATGATCGAAATCCTTGCCTTGTGATGCCTTGGCCATTTATTTGGAAAACTACCTGGAAAAAAATAGAAAAATAGAGAATAAATGAATACTGATGCTGATGGATAGCTTGTTTTGCAAAAAAGACTCTTCATATTGCAACGTCTACAAAAGTGAACGCGAAAATGAAAGTTGGACAAACAGACATTTTATTTTACACCTTCAAATATTGACCTTTTACATAGTTATAATGTATGTTGATTCAGCAGATTGAAATAAATAGAATCTTTTGTAATGAATAAAGAAAAATGTGAAGCAAGATTTTTTTCTTCTTTTTATTTACAAATTTGAAAGGACTCTTTTATTAAAATTTTGCTGACGTCAGTTTCAGACGAGTCGGGTGTATATAACACCGTATAATTCCTTTAATCATGAAAATCATCTTATATTTGAACATCTTGTTACGGTGGTATAACCGTCACCGTTTGTGTTCAGATTCTGCAAAACGTTTTGCATTAAAGCATAAAGCACTACTTAATGCCTTTTGAAAGTTTGTCATCAGTTTGTACTGCCATATACGATGGCTGTATTTATACGTAGATAGTGTCTTAAAGTTACCATGGTGCGGATATATACTCATCATGAAAGCTCTTTTTCGAGAGTCCTGGTTTTATTTTTGACATAAGAAATACTCGATGAGTTTGTACGAGCTCTAATCCCATCAACCTTTGCGTTCAAGAGTATTAAGATTAATTATTGACGTTAATTGCATCATTTGACAAAAAATATATAACAACGTGCACGTTCTTAGCAGATTCTTAATTGTTTGGCCAATTTCTTTATGAATATTCTTGTAAAGTACAGCACCTGGTCCCGAGAATGTAGGTGAAATTTGAATCAGACCTGAAAGATTTGCATTTTAAAAAACATTGAATGTTTTGAATGAAATTTTGAACTTCCAAAATCCTTTCCCTTTTCCCTAATTCTTTTGGTCCTTGAAGTTGACTCCCATTTTCGTTATAACCCCCATAATTTAGGTTTGGTTTTATGGCATCTACAATCAGTGCCTTAACATATTGGCAATTTTGGCTATTTTACCATTTTTCGAAAATTGAAGTTCGAGCGAGAATGTCAATGTCGGGCTTTCAACTTAGTTTCATCAAATATTTCGACCTGGGAGGGATTTATTGATTTATAGGCTATATTTCAAGCCCTATTGGACAATTTTTAAATTTTTGGATCCTCAGATCCTAAGACTTAAGTCTAGCGTTAAAACTCAGAGTTAAAACTCTACTCTTCAAACCTAATTTAGAGCGCTTCCAAATTAGTTTGTAGTTATAAAATTTGGTGGGGAATCTTCCTTTTGTGCCAAGTATTTTGGCACTGATTGTAGTAATAGTAAAATGTTGATATTATTTCAATGGGATTAATTATAACAGCAAATTTTAGAAATATTTTGTGCCAAAACAATATTTTGGGATTTTGGGATTTTGAAAATTTAAGCTCTAGATTGCTTGAAAATGCACTCAAAACAAAATACTTTTAAGAAAAAACAAGAAAAACTTTGCATTTTGCAATATAACCATTTTGAAAAAATTATCCCCCCCCCCAGTTGCTACGGCACTGGTAGGTCAAACATTTTCGTCAAAATATCTAACTTAAAGCAATAAATATTGAAATGGACTATTTTCCCCATTATCTTTGTTCATTAGGAATAAGAAAATACCCTATCATCATAATTTAGTTCAAATAGATTTCGATTTAGAGAGGATTTATTTAAAAAATTTCTCAATTCGGGTAGTATCCAATCAGCTTCTATTCAGTATTTTAAATTTAATGTCTATAAATAATAAGTAATTTGTAACAGTAGGCTCTGAAACAACTTTTTATGAAGTTGAACTATCGTTAGGGCTACAATGCTAAAAAATGAGAAACCTATATTCTCGGGGTCAGGTGCTGTATATGCTTCTTAAAAAAAGCGTGTAGGCTTCTCTGTTGTGTTTTGCGTATGAACACGGTCCATGAAATACTTTGATTTCGAAAGACACGAGGGTGACATCATCAAGTACATTTTTGCAAAATAAACAAAAATTTTTATCAAGAGGTAAAGAAGTATCAGTTTTCAAATTATTCCTTGTGTCAGGTCTTTCCTATTTTTTGGACTAAAAAATAAGCATCTTTACCAAGTTTAATTTTGTTCGTGAACATTCTCAAAGTTTTTCGCTCTTAATAATAGACAAATCAAAAGACGAAGCCGATATTATCTTGAATCCCAGTGAGTTCTTGACTTCGAGCGAAGCAGCAAACTTAAACGAGTTTATGTATTTGCACTTTTGAGGACGGTAGCGTGACTGAAGCGATTTGGAAAAACCCGCAATTCCGCCCCGCAAAATCGAGGACGGTAAAAGTGCTGATTTACCGTCATCCTCAGCTGGAGGGATCAAATAACATACCAAAATAAATACCTTTCGGTGGCTGGGATAGATAAAGCATCTCTCATTTCCATTGACCAAGAAGCAAAAAAGTCATTCCTTTTTTGACATTGTAAAACCATCATTATCATGTAAAATCAACAGACAATGTTTTATTTAAAATACCTAAACTAAATATAAAAGTAATTTAAGTTAAATTATTACACAAATTATTAAGCATTGTCAAAGATTCGTTAAACATCAAGAGTTTTTCTGAGCAGTAGCGTGGTTGCTTGGCAGAACCCAAATTTAATAAATAAGTATTTTGGCTTCCCTTACAAGGGAAACATGTTTTACAAAAAAGAATTTATACGATAAATTTGGCTTAAAAGCTGTTGGCTTAAAATTTGTGAGGTAAATCAAGAAAAAACACCAAAATTATTTATAAGGCTTATAACAATATAGTCTTTTCTATACCGTGTTTTCTTATAATATTGTTTAAAGTTTAATATTATGTACAAAAGGTAAAAAGTTGAACTACCTGTAAGTATAAGGTTTATAATATAATAATAAAGACTTTCAAAAATGGTATAATACATAGCTATTATAAATACGATATTATGTACAAAACAACAAAAAACAACAGCGAAATAAAAAGTTAGAATAAAGCAATATTCTTCTAAGGTGCGTAGAGTGTAAGTGTGAATAAAATTTGTGTTAAAAATATAAAATAACAGGTTCCGTTGCCATGCCATTCTTGGCTAAGATCCCCAGGGTCCAATTTTTGTCATAAAAGGCAAATTCTAAAATATTTGTTCTACTCCCCTTTAAAATAGTTTTTAATCTCGATCTATTTCAAGAGAGCAGCAATTCTACATTGGGAAATGTCTGACAGCTGTGTCTTTTTTACCCAAACTGATTAACGCATCTCTCAAAGTGCTGATGTAAGCATTTGTATCAAGTTCCAACCAAGTTAACAGCATTGCATTGGCTTTTTCAGTAATGTCATCATAATTGACATGGTCTTTTTGTATACGTTGCACCTCACAGTTCGGTAGTTTCAATTTTCTTGCTAAATGTTTCCAGTAAGCCACAATTTCCTTGGAAAGGTCAGCTAGTTGGTCTTCAGTTGGTTTGACGGTGTTTATGTGATGATCATTGAAAGTGTTTTGTTGTAAGGTGTTCTCTGTGTCACGTGTTCGTTTGTTAGCTGTTTCTAATTCTCCTGAAAAACAAATTCAATATATTTGTCTCGGAAGCTTTCTTAAAAAAATGCTTTTATTGGGCTCTTCCAGAAAAAGTCCGTTCATAGGGGGTGGAGGATGAATTGTCCAGGGGTATTAAAAAAAATACCAAAAAATTGCAATGTCCAGGGGTAATTTTTTGTGTCCACGGGGTTGATTTGATGTTTGTCCAGGGGTATAACCCGTGTCCAGGGGGTTAAAAATCAAAATGTCCAGGGGTAATCCATGAAAAAAATAATATATCCTCCACCCCCCATAAACGGATTTTTTCTAGAAGAGCCCATTCTAATACACGTCTTCTTTTTTTTTAAGAAACTAGTTTTACCAAGCAGCCTCAATGTTTCTTAAGAAATCGGCCTTTTGAGCCTTAAATGTTTCTTACATGTTTCTAAACTTTTTAGCATTCTCAGCCTTAGGGAAGGCTGGATTAGAAGTTTCTTAAAGAAAAACTGAATTACAAAATGTTATTTTCTCATTCTCAGCCTCAGCATGTTTCTTAGATGTTTCTTAGTTTTTAGGCATTCTGAGCCTCATGTTTCTTAAAAGTGTGTTTCTTAAAAAAAAAAAAAACGTGTAGATTTATCGGAGTTTTTGGTTTTTCTAAAAAAGCTATGTATTGTGGGATTGTTTCGGAAGTATTAGTACTAGTAATCTCATGGTTATAAGGGAAATTCGGGATTAACTTCCCGAGGTCAATTTTGAAATTTTTTGAAATTTCCCGAGTGCAACGAGGGAAATTTAAAACATTTCGAAATTTGACCGAGGGTGATGTATCCAGAAATTCACGAAAACAAGCATGGAATTCCTGGTTAATCTCATGGTTTGGATTGAAATTCTAACAATTCTGAAAGACGTCAATTTAACACTGGAAATCAATCTGAAAACTTAAAAAGAGGTCTCAAAAAAGTCATAGAAACGCGAATCGAGATTTAATTGGATAGTATTCCATTTACTTAAGCCTTTGAAGTTAGTAAGAAAGATGAAAAAGGTGATGAATTTCCAGACGATGAAAATTTCACTTTTGCGGGAAATTACAAAATCTAGGAGGGAAATTACAAAAGCTAGGAGGGAAATTACAAGTTCGGGGGAAATTACAAATTAACGTGAACAGAAACGTCGATCGAATTTCAATCAACCATGAGATTACAATAGAAATCTCTTAGGAATTCCTCGAGGCAATTCTATTGTAATACTCCCGAAACAATCCCACAATGCATCGCTTTTTTGGAAAAATCAAAACCTCCGATAAGATTAATTGATCGCCCTTCTTAGGCTGCGCGCATCTCCGGAATTGATTTTGATAGAGGCGTCGCGTATCGTGTATGAATTTCTCGTCCGACAGTTACCCCAAAAGTTGCATAAATTTGCATAATTTCGTCACATCCATTATAATTATAACTTTTCATTTATTGAACAAAGACAAAAAGAAGTCGTTGTATTGCTATGACACTTAGTCAAAGAAAAGAAAAGACGGGGGTAAGTTGGGACAGAAATATTGTAGACGATACGCATTCCCTATATCGAATCATATCAGAGGAGATGCATGCTGGTGCAGCGTCTACGACCTTCTCGGAAGGCAAAATCACCGTACACCTAAAACAAGAGCTATTCATGATATGCACCATTGCAATTAGAACCAATCAACTATTGGGTCCGTAATGTAATGTCAGAAGACATTGCAGTGGTGCATATCACGAATAGTAAATGCTAAAAACGACTTATTGCGAAAGCATAATAAAGGGCATAATGAATTTTCACGATTTAGAAAGATTAGCATAATATTTGGAGGGTGATTGATTAAACATTCGAAACATTTAATAGAGAGCATTCAATGCCATGAAACGCGAACTAAGTCATTTCTCATACATACCTAAGACGTCAGATTTTCGTTTCTTTTTTTGACAAGCAGATTCTGATGAAAAGCTGGCTGGTTGTGTATCTAATATAAAAGGGAGTGACATATTAAGTCCCGCAAGAACTGAGTGTGTTATTTGAAAGTGCTACTGGGGTTTGAAATCATAAGATTTTTCTAGTTTGTTTCACTATTGAACATACGTTTGGGTGCTTAAAACCTTACCTTTCTAAAGGACGAAAGGGAGGGGGGTTGACATTTTAAAGATAGACCAAGGAAACAAGTAGGTGAAATTCAACAAAAGAAGGAGAAAGCACAACGCAAATTTTGGACATAAAAACAAGTTACTTACATGTACCCGTGCGTAAATGATGTAAAATCTCGCTACAGAGCGTGCCTTTGTTGTACTGCAACAAATCACTACCTTTTGAATGTACCGCTATCAGTTTGAACTTACGAAGAACTACAGAGCCAGACGAACCGATATCGGTGTCAGCATTATAATAAACATACGGGCGTTCGATCCTGGAGATTTTCTGGTAGCTGAATTTCTTGGTATCACCTTTAGGATGTTGAAAGATGAAAATATCATCTCCGACGCTCATGGGATCTTCCTCAGCGAATTCGATGGGATCGATACAGAAACGGTTTTCGATTGTATCGGCATCACATCCAATGATGGTGTAATCTAAGACCTGAAAAAAAAATTCACCATGAGACTGCTTACCATAGAAGCAATGGAAATTTTAAAAGTGTGAAGTCATTCGAAAACCTAAGCAGTATAAACATAATGACACAAAAAAGTTTTTCAAACTTCACAAGTCGTAGAGCAATAAAAAATCGTAAAATATTAACTATAACTGACTATAATCATAAATTAAAACAAAATAAATGCTATTTCTAAACCAGAACATAACCTGACATAACAGGTAAAGTCAATGACAGAAAGAGAGCATTTCGTCAGACAACCGCAATTATTATGGCCAAAAAAGATGAATCTACACATAAACTGACGATGAACCCCGGGGGGGGGGCACTGGGTTTGCGGACTGACGGTATGTGCGGGCCAAAAATTGGCTTTTAAAATTGCACCCTTACAGTGCAGCAAAAATCAGTGAAAATCATACCCTTAGAGTGCATTTTCCCCAAAATTTTCTATCCTTTTCGTGCAAAAAGTGGTCAAAATTCTAGCATTTTTGGTCAAAATATCTAGATTTTTCAAAAAATTTCTGAAATTTCTACCTTACAGCGCAGGCGGCAAAAAAACCCACCCTTACAGTGCATTTCGGATGCCTTGAAAAATACACCCTTAGTGCCCGCACATACCCGTCAGTCATTTTGCTTGGCTGCCCCCCCCGGGCGATGAACCAATAAGTTAATCTGCCAGCCCTCTAATAAAACGAAGACTTGCGTGATGTGACAACGTGGGCCATGTGTCAATACAGTGGAGTTTCTTCCATTACTAGAACCCGCTTAGGGAACACAAATTTGTTAAGGTTGAGGAAATTTCGAGTTATAGATGTTATAGAGTAAGGTTTATAAGGCATTGATAACTACAGGGACGAGAAAACTTGTTTGAGTTAAGGGGACATTTGGGTTTCTATAGATTTATAGAGTCTCTTCACTTACATCATTGGTATGGAACATCAGTTCTGGCTTCAAACGGATATCAGCACCAGGTAATTTCCCTTCGTAATGGAAACGAGCTACTGCGCATGCGGCTTCTTCTTTATTGCATAGCACGTGATTGTTTGTAATGATGACTTTGTGTTCAATACCACTCAATGTGATCAGCGCAAAAAATCCTGAACCTCTCCTAGTGAACATTTATCAAAACAATTCAGTTATTAAAAGTGGATTTGTCAATTTTCTTCTAGGCATTCAAATTCAGGAACATGTTCAGATCATTAAGAAAAAATAAGTTCCATAAAAGAATTAAAATATTTCCATAGTGCAGAAAGGGGTCTGACCCCCCTTCTTAAACGATCCCAACCTTTAAACATGCCTATCCCCCAAGGATTTTATACAAAAATAGCTAACAAATATATGTGAAATATCTTTAGAGAGAGAAAGCGAAATAATAAACTTCTTTCTTCTTTTTGACTTTTTCATGAAAATTTCTGCGATCCCTTTCTTCATTTTTTCGGAAGGTGTCATCCCTCCCCTTAAGAAAGGGGGGTCCGAACTATGATTTTTCCAGCTTGAATTTAGTTTACATTTTCAATTATGCTTAAACTTCGTTTTAAGCATAATTGCCAATGTAAACTAAATTCAAGCTGGAAAAATACCGGGTGACCCAAAAAAATGTATAAAGGGTTAGCTAAGTTAACTGTTTCCGAAATAATGTGAACTTTTAATGAATCCTTTCGTTATTGTTAAGAGGAAAAGTATACAGCTTTTTAAATTTGGTTCAGTTGTTCTCAAGTTATAAGCTTTAGAAATAAAAATCCGCTTTTGAAAAAGTCCAAAAACACGTCAAAAATGGGGAATCAAGTTAACGCAATTCTATTCAGGGAACCTCATAGTTTTTAATATATTAATGACTTTTACGTAACAATTAATGATCTCAGCTAACTTTTAAAATTCATCCTCAAAAGATTATGGTGGAAAATAGGAAAACAGTAATTATGAGCGATTTTTTGAAAAGATTTCAGTGGAAAATGTTAAAAAATGCATAATTTGATACCCCGTTTTTGAGAAAACGTCTTTCTAAAGTGAATTTTGACTTCAAAAGCTTTTAACTTGAGCACAGTTAACTCAAACCATTATACTTTTTTCTGGGTCACCCAGTATAAAAATAATATACAAACGTAGCTGCTAACTTTATAAGCAAAAAAAAGCAATTTAAGAAAAGGAATAACTGATGAGCTTATTATCATACTTTTCGGTTTCTTCTTTACTACAATAGATATAACAAACAGCATTTTTAGATTTGGTGAGAAGTCCAGCATCTAATATTCCATCGCCATGATTTAAAAGGACTTCTTTCCTCTCGTGATCATTATTTGTCAATGCATCACCATTCTTTTGGTTTGAGCAAGCTTTATTTGAAGTAGAGATCACAGTCACCATTCTGTATTATTATTTCATTTCATATATTTTCTATTGAAATAAAAAGACAATTATAAAATGTATGCACCTAATTCTATTGATTTAAAGGTTGTGACATGAAAAATGATCCACATTTTAATTTTCATTCATTTTTGGCAAATCAAGTCTTATCAAGTTTTCTTAGAATTTTAAAGGTTTTAAAGGTATTAGTACACTCCTGACATTTAAGCATCTTGTTCAGAACATAAACCTAAGATATGACTTTACATCAAGCGCATTAAAGTGCAGGACATAATCAAAGTTCATATTTTCAAGACAGGGCTGAGCTGAGAGAAAAGTTAAACTGCTTCATCTATTTAAAGTAGGTAGCAAAGTATTACTGGATTTGTTCACTCTTTTTCATGTGAACAATTACAAAAAACTCTAAGCTTGGGATTTGATGATCCAGCTAAAATTGCCCTAAAATCATGAATCCTGCTAAAACTGCCCTATAATCACGAATCAACCTAAAAATGTCCTAGAATCACAAATCCAGCTGAAACTGCCCTAGAATCACGAGTCCTGCTAAAAATGCCCTAGAATCACGAACCCCGCGGAAACTACCCTAGAATCACGAATCCAGCTGAAACTGCCCTAGAATCACGAACCCCGCGGAAACTGCCCTAGAATCACGAGTCCAACTAAAAATGCCCTAGAATCACGAATCCAGCTGAAACTGCCCTAGAATCACGAACCCAGCGAAAACTGCCCTAGAATCACGAATCCAACTAAAAATGCCCTAGAATCACAAGTCCAGCTGAAACTGTTAAATAATCCATCGATCACATATCGATCCGTTCCGATGATCGATCCTATCGAGCGCGGACGTCAGGTTTAATTGAATATCAGTAATAAAAAAATTTCATTCTCCCTTTTTATAATTGGATCAAAAGACCTGTCAATCAAAGAAGAATACAATACAAACAATGTGTCCCTATGATCACTGTCCCTATATAGTCAATACTAACCCTATTTTCATGACAGCGCTCGAACGGCACCTCCAAAAATCACGAAAATCAAAAATTTCTCTCTCAAACAGTTAGGGAAACCATCCAGGATCCTGCCATTCTATCAGCCAGCAAAAACTGAATGACACTTGTAAACTTAAGTTTCTTACCATTTTCCATCGAAAACAATCGAAAACATTACTGCTTCCCAAAGCCGGAGACCAAAGCAAATGATCTTTCTTGATGAGGGCGCCCTTTTGGATCTATTGTTAACTCATTTAAAATGGTGGACAGTTGCGGAATGACGAAGGCGCCCACTGCTTCGAGGGTGGTAACGCCAAAACGCCCAATATGACCAGCCAACAGAAGGCGAGTTTGTTTCCGCGCGAGTTACGTCATGCACTCCACCGTAGCGAAAGCGCAAATGACATTTCACAATTATAAGAATATCTTATGTGCTTAAATTCTATTTAACTTTGAGAGCTTCATGGAAAATGAAGAAGTAGAAAGATGAAAAATGCGCTGGTTAATTTTTTTTAAATAGGTGTGTTCTATCATTGTTGAAAGTTGAAGAAATTTCTACCGACGCATATTTTTTTTACAGCCAATTAAGGTATGTGTTCACCTTCCTTGACACATTCCTTTTAATTGATCATATCTTTAGAACAACAAATTTTTATACATCAAAAGTATATATTTTCTGAAAGCCAATAATATTCCCTTTCTAATGGTAAAAGTTTCAGCTGAATTTAAAAAACTGGGCAGGATATAATTAAAATCTTAAGAATTTTAACCTTACCTACTTCAAAGAAGTTAAAGTCACCCATAGCTTTTGAAATTTGAAAAAATAATTTTGATACTATGTTCCCAATAGATTGAACCAAAAAAATGTCTTAGGATTTTTTTTTGGATCGACTTTAACTCGAGAAAACTTAAAAATTGTTAAAATTTGGAAAAAAATCATTCATTTCTCGAGTTTTTTCCACTTAACCTGAAATTTTGAAGCTTTAACTCGATTAGAAAAAAAATCCTAAGACATTTTTTTAGTTCAATTCTTTGCCGAAAATATAAAAAAAAAATTAAGTTCATAGCTAAATGCTATGGGTGACTTTAACCTCGTTAAAACTAGTATGGTGTCGTAAAATTTCGTTTTTTTCTACATCAATTTGAAATTTTTAACGAGATGATTGCTGTTAATTTGAGTAATCAGTGAAATGTGTCAAAAATATTACTATTCAATAGAGGTGAGAATAAACATCAGCTGAATTCTCGCTTTTGTCTTTGTTGTTTCCGAAATAGACAATTATTTGAGTAAATAATCCATCATAAGACGAACTTTGTTTTGAAATTTAAATGGTTATAACTCTGGATCTAAAAAATATTTTAAGATCGCGATTTTACCAAAATGAAATCCAGTAACTTTTCTTCCACTTTGACTGAAAAATTTTTTTTTGACAAAAAATCGGAAAAAAGGTGTACACATACCTTAAAGGCACAGTCTGCTTATACTTACTATGTTTGCTATATCATCTAGGCAAAAAGCGGTAAAAAAAGACACAAACACAATTTTTTTATGAGCGTGGTTATGATTTTTTTGATTGCGGCCGCGTACAGGAACTCGCCAAATGTTCCTAACTGTCAAAGGGTCACGATTTCCAAAGATATTGACCAAAAATTGGTGAAAATCAAACCAAGATTTGGAAAAAATGGACCAAAATTTAGGAAAAAGTCTCTCAAAGCAAACCAAAGGGTCCCAAAATCACCAAAATTGTGTCTCTCAAAAGGTCGATTTTCGATTTTCGGCTCGGACATACCCGTCACCTTGCAAACCTAGTACCCCCCCGGGAGAAATAGAAACAGAAACTATTAAAAATATGACAATCACAAACACATGAAGCAGTTCATCAGAAAGTCATGTCCGTCATCCATAAAAGAAGAAAAATCAAATAGAAATACCAGAAAAAATAGACCTTTTTTCAAAGAGGCCACCCTGTTGAATAATTATGTAGTCCAGCAGAAAAACAATGATAAAACCACGCATAATTATTACAATATGCATGATACAGTAATTATGCATGGCTCTATCATTGTTTTTATGGCTGGACTGCATAATTATTCAACAGGACGTCCTCTTTGAAAAAAGGTCTATAGCACAACCAAAAACCTTTTGGGTATCGAAAGGGTTAAACACTTGCGGTGGTGAACAGTGACTTTACTTATTTGATTGATTCCATCCAATTTTCATGTTCTTCATTATTTATTCTTCCATTTTTTTATCTGTAGAGTTCAGGCATCAAGCTATGTATTTTATTAAGTTGAAGTTGGTTTGATATTCTACGTTTGACGTTTGATATTCGTTTGATATTCGTTTGATATTCTCAAATTTGCGTTTTGAAGTTTTTGTGACTACTTTTGGAACTGGAAACTATTGGAAGCCAATAGAGTTTATTCTCAAGGGTGTGTGTGCAAAATTTCAGCGCTCTCCGTCGCAGCGTGCTCTCTCTAAAAATTGGTAACCGTCAAACCTCATTTCGGCCGAAATGACAAGTTGGGCTCCTGTGGGGGAGAGCGGTTATCTTTGGAACTGGAAACTATTGGAAGCCAATAGAGTTTGTTCTCAAGGGTGTGTGTGCAAAATTTCAGCGCTCTCCGTCGCAGCGTGCTCCCTCTAAAAATTGGTAACCGTCAAACCTCATTTCGGCCGAAATGACAAGTTGGGCTCCTGTGGGGGAGAGCAGTCATCTTTGGAATTGGAAACTATTGGAAGCCAATAGAGTTTATTCTCAAGGGTGTGTGTGCAAAATTTCAGCGCTCTCCGTCGCAGCGTGCTCCCTCTAAAAATTGGTAACCGTCAAACCTCATTTCGGCCGAAATGACAAGTTGGGCTCCTGTGGGTGAGAGCGGTTATCTTTGGAATTGGAAACTATTGGAAGCCAATAGAGTTTATTCTCAAGGGTGTGTGTGCAAAATTTCAGCGCTCTCCGTCGCAGCGTGCTCCCTCTAAAAATTGGTAACCGTCAAACCTCATTTCGGCCGAAATGACAAGTTGGGCTCCTGTGGGGGAGAGCGGTCATCTTTGGAATTGAAAACTATTGGAAGCCAATAGAGTTTATTCTCAAGGGTGTGTGTGCAAAATTTCAGCGCTCTCCGTCGCAGCGTGCTCCCTCTAAAAATTGGTAACCGTCAAACCTCATTTCGGCCGAAATGACAAGTTGGGCTCCTGTGGGGGAGAGCGGTCATCTTTGGAATTGGAAACTATTGGAAGCCAATAGAGTTTATTCTCAAGGGTGTGTGTGCAGAATTTCAGCGCTCTCCGTCGCAGCGTGCTCCCTCTAAAAATTGGTAACCGTCAAACCTCATTTCGGCTGAAATGACAAGTTGGGCTCCTGTGGGTGAGAGCGGTTATCTTTGGAATTGGAAACTATTGGAAGCCAATAGAGTTTATTCTCAAGGGTGTGTGTGCAAAATTTCAGCGCTCTCCGTCGCAGCGTGCTCCCTCTAAAAATTGGTAACCGTCAAACCTCATTTCGGCCGAAATGACAAGTTGGGCTCCTGTGGGGGAGAGCGGTCATCTTTGGAATTGGAAACTATTGGAAGCCAATAGAGTTTATTCTCAAGGGTGTGTGTGCAAAATTTCAGCGCTCTCCGTCGCAGCGTGCTCCCTCTAAAAATTGGTAACCGTCAAACCTCATTTCGGCCGAAATGACAAGTTGGGCTCCTGTGGGGGAGAGCGGTCATCTTTGGAATGGAAACTATTGGAAGCCAATAGAGTTTATTCTCAAGGGTGTGTGTGCAAAATTTCAGCGCTCTCCGTCGCAGCGTGCTCTCTCTAAAAATTGGTAACCGTCAAACCTCATTTCGGCCGAAATGACAAGTTGGGCTCCTGTGGGGGAGAGCGGTCATCTTTGGAATTGGAAACTATTGGAAGCCAATAGAGTTTATTCTCAAGGGTGTGTGTGCAAAATTTCAGCGCTCTCCGTCGCAGCGTGCTCCCTCTAAAAATTGGTAACCGTCAAACCTCATTTCGGCCGAAATGACAAGTTGGGCTCCTGTGGGGGAGAGCGGTCATCTTTGGAATTGGAAACTATTGGAAGCCAATAGAGTTTATTCTCAAGGGTGTGTGTGCAAAATTTCAGCGCTCTCCGTCGCAGCGTGCTCCCTCTAAAAATTGGTAACCGTCAAACCTCATTTCGGCCGAAATGACAGTTGGGCTCCTGTGGGGGAGAGCGGTTATCTTTGGAACTGGAAACTATTGGAAGTCATTATTATGTAAATTAGTAGTAACATTAGGAAAAATAGAGTCTGCTAAATTGCGTGGGTTGCGTGGGTGCGTGGGTGCGTGGGTCGATATTTTTGCGTGGGTCATTTTTTTGCGTGGGTGCGTGGGTCAAAATATTTTTTCCGTGGGTCAAAAATTTTGCGTGGGTCAATTTTTTTGCGTGGGTCATATTTTTTGCGTGGGTCAAATTTATTGCGTGGGTCAAAATTTTTGCGTGGGTCATTATTTTTTGCGTGGGTCCTATTTTTTGCGTGGGTCATATTTTTTGCGTGGGTCAAAATTTTTGCGTGGGTCGAAATTCTCTCTGTAATTCGAAAAAATACCTTCCCTTGAAATTCGAACTGGTCACATCCAAAATGTTGGATGTGTTTTACATAACACGTTTTGGTTTATTTTGTTTATTTTGCATAGCTGTAGCTGTCTTTTTATAAGAGGAAGCTTTATACACGTTTTTTTTTATAAGAACGTCAAAAAATTTCGAAGCCTTCAGATGTTCTTAGTTTTTTGGATTTGAAGCCTAAAAATGTTCTCAAAATGTTCTTATTTTCAGCATTTTTTGAGCATTTTGATGTAATTTCTTAAGAAATTGCATGTTTTTAAGTCTCCAAGGCCTTAGTATGTTCTTAGAATGTTCTTAAATTTTTGGGCCTCGAAGCCTTATGTTCTTATATAGTTTGTTCTTATATAAAAAAACGTGTAGAATCTTTTTAGAAGCTTTAAAGCTTCTTATAGCAACGCTTTAATCTTTTGGGTTTCCTTTGAGTGTTAAAGAACAAATCAAATGGCGACAAAATCTGAAAATTTTTCTACAAAAGTTATATTCATTAGGCGACCGATTACTAAACAATTTAATCGTTGTCAATTATTTTGTCCATCCCACTTGTAATTTCTTTGATTTAAGTACATTAAAGGCCAATTTAAAAAATTGGACGAAATAAAGACGCTGTACTTTTTTTCAAAGCAATAGAAAAGGGAGGAAAAAACTAAAGTTATATTGTTTATTTCCATGACACTGGAATCTTGAAATATAGCATGCTAAAATTCAAAAGTGTGATCCTGAAGTGTGTCTATAAAAATTAGACGGGTGTGTGTTGATTCTGTATAATGTTATAGTAAATAAGTGCAGCTATGTAAAATAAACCACAAGGTGTTACTACATAAAAACTGTGTGCTTTTGTTTAGTTTTCGTACATGTATACACAACACATTTTTGTATAAGATAACTTGAAAATTTTAATTTGACAAGAAAAACGTCTAAGCTAACTCGAAAGTTTTAATTTGGTAAAAAAATCGAGTTAGCTAAAAAATCACCAAAAAATAGTGACCCACTCAAAAATTTTGCACACACACCCTTGAGAATAAACTCTATTGGCTTCCAATAGTTTCCAATTCCAAAGATGACCGCTCTCCCCCACAGGAGCCCAACTTGTCATTTCGGCCGAAATGAGGTTTGACGGTTACCAATTTTTAGAGGGAGCACGCTGCGACGGAGAGCGCTGAAATTTTGCACACACACCCTTGAGAATAAACTCTATTGGCTTCCAATAGTTTCCAATTCCAAAGATAACCGCTCTCCCCCACAGGAGCCAAACTTGTCATTTCGGCCGAAATGAGGTTTGACGGTTACCAATTTTTAGAGGGAGCACGCTGCGACGGAGAGCGCTGAAATTTTGCACAAACACCCTTGAGAATAAACTCTATTGGCTTCCAATAGTTTCCAATTCCAAAGATGACCGCTCTCCCCCACAGGAGCCCAACTTGTCATTTCGGCCGAAATGAGGTTTGACGGTTACCAATTTTTAGAGGGAGCACGCTGCGACGGAGAGCGCTGAAATTTTGCACACACACCCTTGAGAATAAACTCTATTGGCTTCCAATAGTTTCCAATTCCAAAGATGACCGCTCTCCCCCACAGGAGCCCAACTTGTCATTTCGGCCGAAATGAGGTTTGACGGTTACCAATTTTTAGAGGGAGCACGCTGCGACGGAGAGCGCTGAAATTTTGCACACACACCCTTGAGAATAAATTCTATTGGCTTCCAATAGTTTCCAGTTCCAAAGATAACCGCTCTCCCCCACAGGAGCCCAACTTGTCATTTCGGCCGAAATGAGGTTTGACGGTTACCAATTTTTAGAGGGAGCACGCTGCGACGGAGAGCGCTGAAATTTTGCACACACACCCTTGAGAATAAACTCTATTGGCTTCCAATAGTTTCCAATTCCAAAGATGACCGCTCTCCCCCACAGGAGCCCAACTTGTCATTTCGGCCGAAATGAGGTTTGACGGTTACCAATTTTTAGAGGGAGCACGCTGCGACGGAGAGCGCTGAAATTTTGCACACACACCCTTGAGAATAAACTCTATTGGCTTCCAATAGTTTCCAATTCCAAAGATGACCGCTCTCCCCCACAGGAGCCCAAATTGTCATTTCGGCCGAAATGAGGTTTGACGGTTACCAATTTTTAGAGGGAGCACGCTGCGACGGAGAGCGCTGAAATTTTGCACACACACCCTTGAGAATAAACTCTATTGGCTTCCAATAGTTTCCAATTCCAAAGATGACCGCTCTCCCCCACAGGAGCCCAACTTGTCATTTCGGCCGAAATGAGGTTTGACGGTTACCAATTTTTAGAGGGAGCACGCTGCGACGGAGAGCGCTGAAATTTTGCACACACACCCTTGAGAATAAACTCTATTGGCTTCCAATAGTTTTCAATTCCAAAGATGACCGCTCTCCCCCACAGGAGCCCAACTTGTCACTTCGGCCGAAATGAGGTTTGACGGTTACCAATTTTTAGAGGGAGCACGCTGCGACAGAGAGCGCTGAAATTTTGCACACACACCCTTGAGAATAAACTCTATTGGCTTCCAATAGTTTCCAGTTCCAAAAGTAGTCACAAAAACTTCAAAACGCAAATTTGAGAATATCAAACGAATATCAAACGAATATCAAACGTCAAACGTAGAATATCAAACCAACTTCAACTTAATATGTATTTTTCAGGCTGTCCAGGCTTTCAGCAGGAGCTCCATCTTTTGTTTTCTCGCGCTCATTTCATCATTTCAGGTCAATTTCTTTATCAATGTTGCCAGGGGGTTATTACCAAATTTATAATACTTAAAAAAAGCAAGCCAAATTAAGTTAAAGTTAAAAGTTAAGTTAAGTTAAAAAAAATAAGAATGTATTTTACAATCTGAAATTTAAAAGTTATATTTTATCAAAGTTCTTTTAAAATGCAAACATACATCATACAAAACCTTTTGACCCCCGTTCAAACTCTACCCTAAATTTGGATTTCTAAGATAAAGTTTAGAAGACCAATTACTTAGAGCTTCGCGCGATGAAAAACTGTCCGATATGGATGACTTAAAAGATTCATCTACTGTAAGGCAAAAAAGGTAAAAATGAAAGGAAGCGACGAAGGCATACTTTAAAAGTCGGACCCGGACCTTGGACCCCGACCCCGGACTCTATTTCGGACCCAAGATCGGACCTCAAATCGGACCCTAATTCGGACCCCAAATCGGACCCCGATCTACAAAAGTCGGACCCCGATCTAAAAAAGTAGGACCCTGATCTAAAAAAGTCGGACCCTGATCTAAAAAAGTCGGACCCCCATCTAAAAAAGTTGGACCCCCATCATCCAAAAAAAGTCGGAACTTGTTGGTATCGCTTTGCTTGGACTTGCTTGCTGCTTTTTGTTTGGAAAAACTAAAACGGGCACAACACCAGTCAAAAGTTTCTTGGTTTTTTACCCTTTTCTTTACACAATAAATAACACAATCATACATCATACTGAGCTTTGTTTAGAAATTTTCTTATTTCATGTTAAAAGTAGTAATTAGTATTGTATATTCATAGAAAAAGAAAAGAATATAAAACCAATTTCAACTTAATTTTAATTACTTTTAAATGCATACCTTATGCTAGTGTTGTTTTTTATATATACATTGCAATTGAAGTTTGAAAATGTTTTCAATTCAGCATACCTTCATCTGTATCTGTCAGTCATGGAAGAGGTCACACCGTAGATGTATTTATAAATAGTATTTATTTCCGCTTTAGCGCGCCATATCCATATGGCATGGGTCCGACTTTTTTAGATGGGGCGGGGCAACCTCGTCCCCGTGTATCCCAGGCTTTATTTACGTTACTGATTGACGCCAGAGAATACCCTGGTGTTGGCTGATGCGAGTTCCCCCTCTCAGAGGGGGGACTTCTAAAAACAATACGTCAAAAAAAAATCTGTCCGATTTGGGGTCCGAATTAGGGTCCGATTTGAGGTCCGATCTTGGGTCTGAAATAGGGTCTGGGGTCGGGGTCCAAGGTCCGGGTCCGACTTTTAAAGTATGCCAGCGACGAAGCGACACCGCCGACACCCGACTGCCCGAAAGGAAAGTCTGGAAGAAGTTCCTCCATATGCCTCTTGCTCTGGCCTGGGGTTCAATGAAACAAAAAGATAAAAAAGGTGAGCTAGTATTTTGAACCAACGGGGAACCAACATTCTAGAAGTGGATGTTCATAAGGAAGCCAGTTCACCACCAGTTTTGCACCGTCAACTGCTCTAAAACTTTATCAACCTTTAGTCCTTTATCATGATGGGACGATTGATTGGTCAAAACATGGGACTGTTGATATCTGGCCTGTATTTTCACTTACTGTTAAATCTCATTGACAACAAATTTGATGAAAGTTACCCGATCTCACGGTATTTTACACAGGATTTTCCAAACGGCTTCAAGAAAGTCATAATGCATTAATAGACCTTTTTTTCAAAGAGGACGTCCTGTTGAATAATTATGTAGTCCAGCCATAAAAACAATGATAAAGCCATGCATAATTACTGTATCATGCATATTGTAATAATAGACCTTTTCGCCTTTCCATCCGCCATATTGAATTGTATGCAAAAATTATGGTGGCCGAATTGCCGTGGTGAAATTCCCTTAGAAAGTATGCAAAACATATGCAAAAAGAAAGTATGAATTAAAAACTTACATGCATAATTGGCATTATATTAAAGTGTAATCTTGTAGAAGAAAGATTAAATTTGCTTCTCTTGAAAACTAGAAACAATTATATTCACTCATCTCTTAGAACAAGCACTTCAAAAGACCATACCAGACCCGATCAATCAAACTTGTTGAACCAATCGAACAATCGAACTAATCGAACTCCATCGAACGATTAAAGTTCGATTAAAAAAATTAGTCGAACCTAATCGAACACTCACAATTTTTTGAAGCAATAGCAGTTCGATTAGTTCGGTCAGTAAAAAGTTCGATTAGTTCGATGATATTAAATCCTCATATCTTCCCTCGCTTGAAAAAACTTTGTCCTCTGGCACGCGATTGCCATTTCGACAGTTCCCGGACTTAACAGCTTGACGTTTATTGTACCCGGATATTTGTCTATCCGGAATAAAGTCCGTAGCCCCTATGTTGCGATTTATACGCGGAATACTACGCCTCAACAAACCGCCTCTGGCGCTAAAAGGATACAGGAAAAGTATGGAATCCGTTGTCGGAAGTACCGTGAGAGGTCCTAAAGCCGACAGCCCAGCTTAAAGCCGATGGGGTCTTTCAAAGATACAAACTAAAATAAAAACAAACCTTTCGCTGTGACGCAACGAAGATACCAAAGTGTCAACTAAACTGAGAGGTTTGATACACTGAACCAATTGAACCAAATAACAATAATTGCTTCTTATAACAAAACATATTTTTTTATTGCAATATGTACAACGTCATAAATGACAACAGTAGTGACAGCATCATAAAAAGTAACGAGATGTTTTGATTTTCCAAAGCACACGAAAATATAAAAGAGGTCTGTGTACGAGCGTGCTCATTTTGAAACGTTACGTAATCAAGCCTGGTTTTTATTACTTTACACTGGCACTTGGCTTGATTGCGGGGCCCATGACTTTGTGTAAGGATACATATAGACGACGTATATTACATTATATTATATATTACATGATAAGAATACAAATAGACAACGTATATTACAATTATTATGTATTACATGACATCTTGCTCCTATTCTAGTAAAGATAATATATGTCGTCAAAGAGTACACTTAAATGAAGAGCTGTCCGATTGCAGGCCTTCCGTAAATAAACATCCGGACTTATAGGTGGTAAAGAGGGCGTTGATAGTTGCCGCCTCATTGATTCGATGTTGGTTATTCAAATTAGTGCTACCGCATCCGCCCTTTTTTCAACTTCGCGCCATTTTTACAATTTAGTCTGTTTGTTTCTTGATGGAAACCAGTCCAAGTTGTTTCGTATTTTTCCCGCACAAGTCACTTTTATTACAAAACTGTTATCGTTTTAAACATGAGCAACTGATCCAGAATAAAAGGTAATTATTTTTACAACTCGCACTTTTTAATTACATTAATTGACATCTTGACATTACAGCTATCTTGTTAGATGTTTTGTTTCGAGAGTTCTAGCAATAGTTTATCGTTCAACTTGGAGAGGGAATGTTTGTAAACATAGAATTTTTTTTCATAACAGTTATTTGGGGGGTCGGAATTAGGCTGGGTTGTCGGCTTTAGGACCTCTCACGGTAATTTCCCGATTTACATTCCCAATTTGGCTTTGAAAAGAAGCTAATATACGGTGGCGGAGCAGCACAAACTTGTCAAACAAAATTGGTTTATCGAACTGATCGAACCGAAACCCATTGATCGAACTTAATCGAACACTCACAATCTTTCAAAAAATCTTAGAGTTCGATTAATTTTTTTAATCAAACTTTAATCGTTCGATGTAGTTCGATTAGTTCGATTGTTCGATTGGTTCGACAAGTTCGATTGATCGGGTCTGGTTTATAGTTTTGATTCCCATTGAGGAATCATATTCTGGTTTTCATGTTATTAGATGCTGTTTTAGAGCTTTAGAGCTACACTGACCGTAGTAGATAAACATTTATAATGTAGCACGGGCTTTAAAGTTCCTAATCAGAACTAACGTGCCTAATTAGGCAGATTTTTACTTATGGCGTCATTTTGAAGCCCTCCGCCCAAATTTTGTTTTGATTTTTGGCTCACTATATCATCTTTGACCTGCTCTGTCTATTGCTCATAGTTAGAATTTGCGGATTTTGTTTGTTGGTGAAGAATCTGAATTTTAAAAATCATATTCTTAATTTGCTCCGGCCTAGGAGCCTTAAATTCTCTCTCGTCCGACGACGACGACGACGGTCAAGACATTTTTTTTGCTTATCTAATCCGATGATCTATTCCGATTTAATAAAAACGGATTATCTGGATTTCGATAATATTGCGAAAGTATTTAGAAAAAGATGGCTGCCGAAAGTGGGCTTAGCTGCAAATCTCAGTGAAAGATAGTGATCATTTTCATCATTATTCATGATGTTTTGGACATGATTTATGAGAAGTTTGATGCATACTGGTCTAACAATGTGGAAAGACTTTGGAGAAATTTTGGCCTTGAATCGTCAGCTGCTCGAGTGCTTAAATCTTGCATATGGCTAACTTCTCTAGTTTTATGGGGACGCGCAAAACCATAAAACTCTGTAACTTGACAATGGAATGAAACTTTCAAACACACATCCATTGGAATTTGAAAGAGAATACTAAAATTACAACATTACAGTGCAAATTTGAAAACGTTCTGAGCAGTTTTTGTGGTGTTATGTGTATGGCTGAAAATGATCCTGTTTTGTATTCATCATTTTTTGACTGGGCGGCCGTTCCTTTTAATTTTTCAAACCCGACATAGATATTTTACAAACATATCACTATGAGAATTCAATAAAGGATACTAAAACACAATTCCTGTGTAAATTTGAACAAGATTGGAGAAATGTTCACAGTATTATGGCTTAAAATGATCGTTTTTGGACTTTGTCGTAATTTCATCACGGCTGGCGACCGTTCCTTTTGATTTTTCAAACCCAATAGACCTTTTTTCAAAGAGGAAGTCCTGTTGAATAATTATGTAGTCCATGCATAGAAACAATGATAGAGCCATGCATAGTTACTGTATCATGCATATTGTAATAATTATGCATGGTTTTATCATTGTTTTTCTGCTGGACTACATAATTATTCAACAGGGTGGCCTCTTTGAAAAAAGGTCTATACAGATATTTTACAAACATATCACTATGAGAATTCAATAAAGGATACTAAAACACAATTCCTGTGTAAATTTGAACAAGATTGGAGAAATGCTCACAGTATTATGGCTTAAAATGATCGTTTTTGGACTTTGTCGTAATTTCATCACGGCTGGCGACCGTTCCTTTTGATTTTTCAAACCCGACACAGATATTTTACAAACATATCACTATGAGAATTCAATAAAGGATACTAAAACATAATTCCTGTGTAAATTTGAACAAGATTGGAGTAATTTCCACAGTGTTATGGCTGAAAATGATCGTTTTTGGACTTTGTCGTAATTTCATCGCGGCTGGCGACCATTCCTTTGATTTTTCAAACCCGACACAGATTTTTTACAAACATATCACTATGAGAATTCAGTAAAGGATACTAAAACACAATTCCTGTGTAAATTTGAACAAAATTTTCACAGTGTTATAACTGAAAATGATATTTTTTGGACTTTGTCGTAATTTCATTGGCTGGGGCGACCGTTCCTTTTGAAGATTTTTTCAAACCCGAAACAGGTTTTTTCCAAATATACCACTATTTATTACATACACTATATTGTACCATTTTATTTGGTTTATCCTACTCTCCCCCAAGTATTATCCCAACAGAAAAAATAATGCTTAGCTAAAAGCCCGTGGCCTCTAATTTAGGCTATTTTTCTCCCCGAAATTTTATCTGGACAATCAAATCAAGAACTTGGAAATATTGACTTCTAAATGTTTATCTCCTTTAGCTCCAATTTTGAACTTTTTAGTCGAGGATGAGTGGGCGGGGGGTGGGGTTGGTTCTTTAGGCAAGAAAGTGCACGTGTAATCACTTAGAAGAGCTAAACTTCCAGCTGGTTTATTTATTCGTTAAGATTATTTCTCATACTCGCTCTGCAATAGAATTATTACTTTGCTTTCTGATCTGTTCTGATTAGCAGTTTGTTGGCAACGTTCTAACACAACTAACTCAACAAGCTCATCTTTCACATCTTTTAATCTTTTAAGCCGGAGCTTCCAGCGCAGCTGGTTTATTAGGATTGAAAAACAAAGGGATAATCCTAATTAAGAAGTCCGTGCGATCGAAAAAAATATGCTTAATTAGGATAGAACTCCTGACTGACTATGATAATTTAATAGTTTCTGATGAGGGAATGTGTGGAATTTGTTGATGTTAATGGCTTGTTGATTCTGTAAAGAGAAAAAGAAAACAGGTATAGCTTTTTCTAATATAGAAGTACCACCCACACTGAATGATGAAGAGGGAAGCTGAACGTGAAGAAGGAAGGGCCAGTATGGATTCCACGAAATCTTGCGCCGAAGATATTTTTCCGTATATACAGCAAGCCTCACGCCAAGCAAAATTTCTTTTGTACCAACATTCAATTTTTCAATAAGGGTGCAAGATGGGAAAAGAGGCGCATGCGTCAACATAATTAATAAATTGACGCGAGCGAAAGCAAATTTAGCCAAATGAAAGCTAAAAATCGATGGATTATGGAGTCATTCACGCCGAGCTGGAATTATTACTTTACGCCAACTGAAAATCAAACAATCTTTGTAAGTACCCTTACGCCAATGCGCCAAAAACGTTTCAGTTGTACGCCGAAGATCTTCGGCGTTAGTTACACGAAATCCATACTGGAGGAAGGGTGGTTGATGACGTAAGGCGAAAGAGGGAATCGCCTCAAAAAGAGACTAAGGGTCTGTATAGACCGGAGACTAGAAAAAGAATTGGAGTTTTAAAAAAATGCTAGGAAGGAGATAGAAAAATTATATAAATTGTAGCGACCTTAATTCGAAGGGGCGCTGACGAATAACGATAGGATTTTTTCAGAACACGATTCTTGACATAGAAATCAGGTTAATAAAATCACAAATAGCCCTGAGTAGCCAAAAAAAAATAAAAAAAGACAAGAAATTCTACAAAATGCTGCAAATTATCTATGTCGAAAATATGAAAGGCATGCTGCCTTTAACCTGATAACAGCTGTTCATAATTTTCTTACGTGCACGGTAAACCTCTGAAGGCACTTGAAAATTATACATCTGAGGAAAATAGTCCTCCCGCGGAAAATTTTACAACAAGAATCTTGTTGTGCGCCAGAAAGTCAAAAACTAATACGGCGCCCTATTCATAGACTCAATCACGCAACTTTGTTGTTATCCCCAGTCCTTTTAGACGAACGCGGTCCTTATGATTTCGAGATTGCATATTCGTCAGATTGTATGTTTTCACCCATCCCTTCAGAGCTTCAGCATGATGGGCAGAAAACAACCACAATCTGATCTCAGGTTAGCTGCCTTAAAATGGTCTCCAAAAAGGCTGAGATAAATATAGAGACTCTCGAAAAGATAACAAACCTGGGTAGCACAAAACCTACCCGAAGTGACAAATACCTCAAAAAGGACATGTCAAAAATTTTTTAAAGGCAACGTGCCACCAGAAACTGAATGTATGCCAGGAAAAAATGAACGAAATACAGGTTCTGGCATGTTAGGAATATACACAAAAATTATATGGAAATAAAGTAGTCACTAAAAATCACTGTCGAAATTCACTACCACAATACGTGGCGACCCTCACTCATGAATACCGTCAACTGCTCTAACTTGGGACGATTGGTCGAAACATGGGACTGTTGATATTCTGGCCTGTTTTTTTACATACTGTTAAATCTCATTGACAACAAATTTGTTTTGATAACTCCACCAATAAGTTTATCAATCATACTTTCTGTCATAACATGTCATGCATGTCACGATAACTCGTGTGTGCTCCACTACATAACAACTTTCATATTTCAATTTAAAAGCCTACTTGGTGCGAAAGAGAAATTCTGTATTTTTTAATACACCGTTCATTGACTCAAACCAAATGACTTTGGAGGTTCACGATGTTCACGATACATAAAAAAACATCTCACATCAACAAAAATTTGTAAGTTTCAAAAAACTGAAATGAGCAGAAAAACGTCACTGAAAAATCAACGAATCAGGAGTCAGTATGAAAAAAGGGGGAATCAAAAACGAGAACGCAAATGTAGAAGGGACTGTACAAAGAATGCACGCAAAAATTAATTACTATCAGAAATAATTGTCGTACATTCTGAATTAAGAAAATAATTACTTATGGAAGGACGTCTCAAGGGATACCTGACGTCACGTCTATATGCTGCCTACATACAGCAGTAACATAAATCTTGTAACCATTGTTTTCAGCTCTTGACGATTTTCAACAGACCAAATCTCAAGATTGTTTTTGATTTTGTTTTTTGTTTCAAGGTCCAAGGTACTGTCCGTAACCATGGTCAACTTCAGTTTCTTGGAGCTTAGCAGATGGTCAATTACACGCTTTTTTTTTTATAAGAATGGTGTTTTTTCATTTCATCATGAATATTCTTAACTTTTTGGCGAAAATCATCCAAAAATATTCTTACGGTATTCTTAGGTTAAGATCGAAATTGGCAATCTACAGGTTAAAATGTATTTAAAATGGCATTCTTAGGTTCGGTTGCTAAATTCCATGATGGTGATATTCTTACCATATTCTTAATTTTTTGGCCATTTTCATCATGGACATTCTTATAAAGTGTATTCTTATAAAAAAAAAAGCGTGTACATTGATATCCTCCGATAGACAGGTGTCTAATAGATCTTGTATTAATGAGTGTGAACCAGGTGAACGGTTTTGCTGGAGAAAAGGTTTTGCTGGAGAAAAGGTAAGCAGATGTCATTGACTTCAGTAGTTGATTTATTAGACTGATTTTATGTTGTTTTAGGAGGTTTGTTATGTGGTCAGATTAAAGTACTTTCAGGAGTTCATTAGTGCTGTGTTTCAAAAAGCCCATCCGGGATTTGAGTGCCGAGCGTAATTGACGATCGAGAAATTGACTTTGGGTGACATTTAGCAGTCGGGTGTTTAAGATAAAAACTGCGATTATTGCTCTTTTCGGAAATTATTGCCGAAAACGGCAATTTTTTTAACGATGAAATGCTGAATCAGCAAAATGTGTTGTCCTTTTAAGGGCAAAGATGTCAGAGGTGTTTGAAAATAGTAAAATTGCATCGAGAAAAAGGTTTTTCGGATTTTTAAAAGTGATTTTTTCAATTTTTCGTTGCTCAATAACATGAAAAGTTCTAAAATAATAAGTTAAAAGATCCTGCATCGATGCCGAAACACAGCCAGAAAGAGATAACAAAACCCCCGTTGTAAATTTGTTTACATATGACTCGATTTTGCTATCTGCATTTCCAACAAAAACCAGTTGAAAACAAAACTAAACGAGGCACAGTGGGCCTACTTATCGCGAGGGTGTCAAATACCACGTGTTCAATAATAAAATCAACTTTTATTTGCAAAAACGGCAATAATTGCCGAAAACGGCAATTTTCATTTATTTACTTTTTTATTTTTCTGCTGATTCAGCATTTCATCGTTAAAAAAATTGCCGTTTTCGGCAATAATTTCCGAAAAGAGCAATAATTGCAGTTTTTATCTTAAACACCCGACTGAGTCGGGTGTTTAAGATAAAAACTGCGATTATTGCTCTTTTCGGAAATTATTGCCGAAAACGGCAATTTTTTTAACGATGAAATGCTGAATCAGCAGAAAAATAAAAAAGTAAATAAATGAAAATTGCCGTTTTCGGCAATTATTGCCGTTTTTGCAAATAAAAGTTGATTTTATTATTGAACACGTGGTATTTGACACCCTCGCGATAAGTAGGCCCACTGTGCCTCGTTTAGTTTTGTTTTCAACTGGTTTTTGTTGGAAATGCAGATAGCAAAATCGAGTCATATGTAAACAAATTTACAACGGGGGTTTTGTTATCTCTTTCTGGCTGTGTTTCGGCATCGATGCAGGATCTTTTAACTTATTATTTTAGAACTTTTCATGTTATTGAGCAACGAAAAATTGAAAAAATCACTTTTAAAAATCCGAAAAACCTTTTTCTCGATGCAATTTTACTATTTTCAAACACCTCTGACATCTTTGCCCTTAAAAGGACAACACATTTTGCTGATTCAGCATTTCATCGTTAAAAAAATTGCCGTTTTCGGCAATAATTTCCGAAAAGAGCAATAATTGCAGTTTTTATCTTAAACACCCGACTGTTTAGGTTTGAGATTTCCACACCAAACAGTACCTTGGGGATCACAATGGACTTGAACAGTGTTGCAATCGAACTTGGGTGTAGTTTTTGGATACCAGAAGAGGTGAGGGATGAACTGACTGCCCAGAAACATGATATTACGAGTGAAAGATGATGACATTTGACTAACCATTTAAATTCGAGACGTTTCAGGTTAGTTTGCGAGTTGGGTATGGATGCTTTCCAGATATTAAGAATGAGTTTTTTGTTCGTCTTTATTATTAAATTTAAAGCCTTTCCCTTGATCATAGTTGAAGCAGTTATTTTATCATGTTTTGAAGTTGTTTATGAATAATATTGTTCGCATGTATTCAGAGATGGTGTGAGCTGTGTCCATATTTCAAGATTCTGAATTTTTTCAATAATTTCTTCAGGGTACAGGTTATACAAATAGGGCGATAGGATTGAGCCTTGTCTAACTCCTTGGGAAAGATGGAATGTTTTTGAAAAGTGCATAGTGTGCAGAGGGGTCTGAACCCCCCATTAATATTTCATCCCCCCCCTATAAAGGTATCCCCCCTATTTTTAAATTTTTTTGATCCCGCACCATTTACAGGGGTCCGAGCCCCCAGCATATAACAGCATAAAACAAGGAAAAACAAAATCTGATTCAAAACAGAGTGCAGTGAGAATAAATCAGATAAGTCGAAATTATGTGATATTAAATTTTATTGACTTAAATCAACATATAACATAAAAAAAAAATTTTTTTAACCAAAAAGTTACTATCCCCCCCATTTTTATTTTATCCCCCCCTATAAGCTCAAACCCCCCATTTTAACTGGAAAATTGCCCATACCCCCTATAAAGCCTTCCTTGAAAACTCGGATCCCCCCCCCCCCTTAAAAAAGGGGGGATTCATACTATGAAGTGATTTCTGTATTTGACGATTGTTTCTCCTTTTAAGTATAAATCAATCAAAAAACAGATAATCTGGTAAAGTGTTCTGTCAAGGAGATGTTGAAATAATGCCAGCCAATCGCAACAGTCAAAGGCTTTTTCTGTGTTTGAGGCTACAGATTTAGACTGCAGTGTTCTCATTGTTGTAATTTGATATTGTTTATCTCAGCAGTAGTTCCATGTGGGTGTTGGAGCCATCATCAGATGTGAAGCCGAATTGGGGGTCTTTGTGATGTTTGAGATGGAGTGGTGTCAGCATTTATAAAGTCATTAATTAGCTGGGTAGCTGATTAGCTGAAGGATAGTTTCATCTACAGCGTATCGGTAATCTTCAACTTTTATATTGAAGTGGTTTTAGAGTTCTTGATTAATTTTTTTTGTGTGGATTTTTTGTTGTTGATCGTGTATGGCTTTTGAGATTGTCCCTTTGCCAGACAAATGTTTTAGGATTTTGGGTTGGAATGTTTAATTTTGTCAAGGTTCACATAGTGTTCTGCAGTTGTTTGGTTTTTGCAGGTTTTGATTAATAAACAAATGTCCTTACAGGCAAATTTGTATCAGTTGAATTCAGTATTTCTCTTATCCTTCGTATCCTGTTTTTTTTCACGTGTTGAACATTGTTTGAAGAGTCTTTTTCTTCTTGGAAATTGTCCCACCAAGGTTTTAATTTTATTTTATGGAGAGAATTGTCCTTGTGCAATTCAAAGGCGGTCTTTGTGCCTCTCTCTTTTCATACTTCTTTCGTTGCTGCTAAATTGAGAAGGCCAAATGGGGCAATATCCAAACTTCGTCACTATGTTCCAATTCACATCCTTCTAAACATTTACCATGCAATTTTTGCCTCTCATGTTCGCTATGCTAGTCAACTCTGAGGACTGTGTGACAATACTGCATTCTTACTCTTCAAAACACTGCACTAAGACTCATGACCTTTAGTGAGCCAAGAACTTCTGCCACTCCCCTGTTTGCTGAGCTTAAATTACTCAAAATGATTGATCAGGTGAAAGTAATGAATATCTTATTTATTCAAAAATACCTCCAGGGCAATCTTGTCAGTTGTCATAAAATAAAAGTAAAAATATTTCTTATATTCATTATTTTGTTGTTACTATTGATATTATGATAATCGTTTATTCATTTTTTTTCTTTAGTTCTGTAACAATTTTTCAGTTTCTTCTAGGTTCCCCATTGTATTAGAGTAATCTATTTTTTTTTTGTAAGGGGTTATCCTGCTGCGTTGCAGCGAAAATATATTCAATTCAATTCAATTCAATTCAATTTTAGCATTTGATGGAGAAATAAGATATCATTTTCAATATTAACAAACACCTTGGTCCTTGTATCCTAAGATAGCATCATTTGCTGGTTTTTGATATCTCTCAGTAGAGATTTTGTTAGTCCATAAGTAAGTAGGAATAAAGTTTTTGCTATCAGTCTGTTCATCAGTGTCAGCAAGATTTGTAGTGGAGGAATGTATTTTTAATGTTGTCATTACCAGTAAATACAGAGTTTATGTATCTGAGGATATCGAGGGCGACGGTAAGTGAAATCGATACAAAACAAAGTCGATAGTTGATGTACGGCTCTATATCGCTTTTGCTCACCTAAACAGACGACGGTATTTTGGTGTTTTTACCGTCGTCGAGCAAAGTGGACGGTGATTTGGAGGCATGTCAACTTTGCTTTACACCGTCCTCCTCGATTTATCTCGAATACATAAACTCGTTAATGTTTGAGATGATGAGGGACCATGACTTCGATATCAGAGACAGCTTGTGTGAGATTGGGTGAAATACATATTGTGATTGATATAAGATTTGTTGTTGAGAGTAAGTTGACTGTATGTAAACAATGACGTGTGTGATCAAGGAGGAAGTTGTCCAGACTTTCACTGAGAGCCTTCGGGCTACTGAGTCTGTTTGATTTGAAAGTTTGTGGACAACTTTGGAAGTCTCCAAAGATTTAAGATGTCAGAAGTGTTTTCAAAGTGAAATATTACTCTAGATAAAGCTGATAGCTTTGCATTATTGGTTCCTTTAAGATTAGGCTTAGGTAACTGATTGAAGGTAGACATTGATTAGTATTAGGGAAGTGTTTTGGGATGTACTGTGAAGTCAGGTAACTTGCGTAACTTGCATAGCCTCCAAATGAATGACCTGGCTGGTCATTAAAACACAAAGCTAAATCAAAACAAACCTGATTTGCAAAAGATTTACGGGTGGTAAAATGTATAAATATCTCCTAGTCATAAGCGATGTCATGCATGATTATGTTTAACATCATTATTAAATTTGAGGTTACACGTCCAAAAAGTGAAACTTATGATGTCACATGAATTTTTATTATCCACCACGCTCTTTTATTCACCTGCAATTCTGTTCGCCAAGAAATACTCGCGCGACAAATATGACATTCTAAAATGGTAGAGTAGAGCTGCGTAGTTCATTTATTTTGAAATTTTGCTGTTTTAAATGGTCGGGCATTTGATAGCTATGCAAGTTTCCCTTCATTGATGCAAGTTACCCGACTTCACGGTAGTGATTCTGATAACTGTTGTGTAGTCTTCATCGAGGATGTGTTCTGGTCTGTTGTTAATTCGGTTTATTTTGATGAGCATGGCTGTACCTCTAAAGGGGTGACCAGAGGAGCTTTTTTTGCTGGTACAAAGTAGACATGACTCCTTGGTCTTATTTATAGTTGTGTAGTAAGTATCTTTCCAATTCAGTAATCCAGAGTTCTGAGAGAAATGTTTTTTTATTATGGGCTTGATATAATATGAGCTATTTGATTTGTATCCATTACAGTTCAGTGCAAGGATCTGATATTTGTGTGATTTTTAGTAGCCATGATTATTGAAGGGTGAGCGGTAGGAGTTGGAGGACTTGCGATGTTGGTTTCTAGCTTGTGGGCAATGTTGGTTTTCACAGCTTTCGTTGAAAAAATCGTAAGCGTTTTGGTTTTGGATAAAGTCTTGGTGGTTCGAAAGAGGGCTGTGTGGTGCGGAATCTGAACGGTTTTACGATCATGCCTTCATACCAGGAGATAGGGCCTTTGCCTTATCACGTGAGTTGATGTCTTTTTTAAAGGATTGGTTATACCTGTTTATTTTCGGTTAGGTGCAATCTTGATAACTCTGACTAACTAATAACGATTGGCTTTGTAGCTGGAGTTGTTTGTTAAGCTTTGCAATAGTCATTTTTTGTTGCTGGTCAACCTTTTTGTGGAGTGAGCCGACTTGAATTTTGAGATCCTTGTTGTCCTTTTCAATAAATTCCAGCTTATTGAAAAGTTCATTCATTTTCTCAAGAATTTTGACTACTGTTTGTGTCGAGGATATTCACATATTTTGGATCTTATTATTGTTATGGTCTGTTGGGAGTTTTTCTGGTTTGAGAATGTCAGAGAGTTCTGTGTATATTTTGTAATCGTGTATGCTGAGACCCTTATAATAGACATCTTTTGTAACATAGTTCAAGTTTGTAGGCTTCTTTAGATGTTTACACGGGTCTTTGTAAGTTATTATGAACCCCATTTCTTTGAGTAAGTCCTCGTTAAAGTGGACGTTATAAACATGGAGAAAAGCTTGGCACTCAGGTGGTTTAGGGATTTCAAATCAAAGTTGCTGAACTCGTTGACAAATTGATCTCTGGTAAGACGATATAAAGGGTTTAGGTTATTGATGAAAACAGCTGAAGTTTGGTTGACATTTTGTGAGATTTGTGAGATCTTTAAATCAACCATCTTGTTTGCTGCCATATTTGTTATTTTCTATTTATTATCTGCCAATATGACTTTCTTGAAGCCGTTCCAAAATCAACCAATCAGGTTATGTATCGGAATTCCTATGGGAGTTCTTTTCCGAGATTTGTAAATTATAATATTTGTAAAATTTCGGCAAAAAAGACTTCTCAAATGTATGTATTAAATGCCCGCCAAAGTTGATTTTGTTCAATTAGGTACATAGCTTCAGCCAGGATTCTAGCTCCCCCCAAAAAAGTAAGTCCCCCCAAAAAATTACCTTGTGCTAGGTCCCCTAACACTTCAGGTACCCCCCAAAAACATTGTTCTCCCGCCCCCGTAGAGAGAAGTCAATAAAAAATATATGAGAGTACAGTTAACTGATAAATGAAAACTAAATTTTACTTGTATTTATATTTACAAATCTTTTGCTATTTATATTTGATTTAATAGTAAGAGATCTTTTGAAATTAGCTGAACAGCCCCCAGAGTCTCAGTCAGATCATCTAGGCCCCCTTCAACAATCTAGGTCCCCCGAAATATTTTGGTAATTTTAGCCCACAGGTTCTTTAAAGGCCAAAATATTTCTTAGCTCCCCCCCCCAAAAGTAAGGGGGGCTGAAGCTATGTAGGTAGTATTGTTTCTAATGTCGTTAAAGTATGTGGATACTTTACTTTTTAGACCATCTTCTCAGGGGGAGGTCGTCAGTAGTCCGACACTTTCTAGTCCGACAGTAAAAATGTCCGACGTTGGATTTGACAAGTCAAAAAAAACATATAAAACGAAATATGAATTGCCGAAGAGGAGGCACATCTTTTATCAGCAACCACGTGCTTATAAAAAAAACCCAAAGTTCCGACTTTGAGGTTGGGCCCCTAAACCGGACTTTTCTTAAATTTTGGGAAGCTTATTAGGATTAGGCTTTCAAAAGTCAAGAAATTGGATTTAGCTGTTTCTACGACCCTTCTGGAATTAAAGTTTGTGTTTTACAACCCTTATAGCATAATTATGAACAAGCAAAAAGAGACCCTTAAAGGCGGTGCATTCTTTTTGTTATAAATTATCTTTACGCAAATTTGATTGGTCCTTTGTTTCTAATTATGTCAAAATGCCGCCAAAATGAACATATTAATATTATCTTCAGTGAAAAACCCTTATTCAACATTCGACACTCTAAAATCTTTCGTTTTCGGACAAAAGTGACGTCGGAAAAAAGACTTCTAAATTGTAAATATGTTTTATAGATTCGGACTATTTTACTGTCGGACTAGAAAGTGTTGGACTAGTGACATGCACCCCTTCTCAGGACCCATTTATAAAGTAAAATCCTAAAGTAAATAATCTAAAAGATAAAAAAAAATTTGAATATTGAGAAGTTATATGAATCTTACTTCTTGCTTGCAATGACACATTTGAACATGGCAGAACATGGAGGATTTTGAATCTCTCTCTGCACAAATTTTACGTATCTTACTAAGATATAAAGTTACAAGCCCTGTGGAGTAGGGCTATAACACCCAAAAATGGCCAAAATATAGCAAAATATATACTTTGAGCTTGTAAAATTTAGGCAAACTTTTACTTTATAGTTATTTTCGATACCACTTATTTTTTTTTTAAATTGTAAATATGTTTTATAGATTCGGACTATTTTACTGTCGGAATAGAAAGTGTCGGACTAGTGACATGCACCCCTTCTCAGGACCCATTTATAAAGTAAAACCTAAAGTAAATAATCTAAAAGATAAAAAAAAATTTAAATATTGAGAAGTTATATGAATCTTACTTCTTGCTTGCAACGACACATTTGAACATGGCAGAACATGGAGGATTTTGAATCTCTCTCTGCACAAATTTTACGTATCTTACTAAGATAAAAAGTTACAAGCCCTGTGGAGTAGGGCTATAACACCCAAAAATGGCCAAAATATAGCAAAATATATACTCTGAGCTTTTAAAATTTAGGCAAACTTTTACTTTATAGTTATTTTCGATACCACTTATTTTTGTATTTTTTATTTTTTTTGGAGTCACTTCAGATATTTTCTGTCTGGTCTTTTTTCTTTTTTTTGCATTTCTATCTATATATCCAGTGCATGAATATTTTGCAGATTTATCTTGACAAAGAAATTTGATGAATCTTTGAGTCCATCTCAAAAGTATGTGTATTATTTCTTGATACATCTTAATTTTTTTGACATTTTCACAGCCCTCATTCATGCAATCTGTATTCAGATTTTCGGATCTTTTTTGGATAAAAGTAGGCCTAAGACAGCCAAAAATGAGCAAAAATAATCAACTTCAGTCGTGTAATTTTATTATTTCATTCTATGATCTATCTTTCATCTATGAATAATTGCACTATCTGAAATTTTCGACACTAAGTCGTCTTATCTTTACAATCTTTGATTTTAATTTTCTTTTTATCACAACTTCTTTTCTTTCTGGCCTTTTGCTCTCTTGAGAATTTTCCAGCCATATTTTCAGGGAGAAAAAGAGTGAGCGTTTTAGTCTGAATTATTGCTAGTATTTAGAGGTTAAGCCACTTTCTATTGGTTTAAATACTCGATGTTTTAAAATCTTTTTCTCTTGGTCATCAAATTTTATTGGTCAGATTTTTAGTAATGATGGTGAAATAATGATATAGGAAAATTTCTTTCTAAAAAACTGAAGTGAAAATGCACAGTATGTAATTTAACCCTTAATCCTAAACTGCTTAACAAGCGGATCACAAAATAAGATTTTTTTTTCTCTTAAATAAATCTCATTGCAAAACGTTAATTGGGATTATTGAGTGGCTTATTATTATATCAATAGAAATGTCTGTTTTGTGTGTTTTGATGTTCAGCTCGTTATCATTAATGATAATGATAAACGTTTAAAATCAAAACACACAAAACTATAGAATTATTAATACTGTCATTTCAATGTCAAAAGGTTGGTGTCAGAGCACTCAAAAAACTTTTTCCTATCTGGTCCTATGATCATTTTTGCGACTTCCTCTTATTTACTTTGGTTAGTTTTTTCTTACCACTCTGACTTTGTGCAGTATTGTTGATTTTTAACATGTAGACCTTGTGAATGAACAGACAGTGAAAATTTTCGCTTTTGTGGTATTTTGTTTCATTACATTCTTTTTAAACATTCATTTTAGAAATATGATCATGCATTTGTTTTTCTCTTTTCAGTGATAAAATATGTCAACAGTTGATTTTGTAGGGATTTGTTGAAAAGATAGATTTAGGAAGTTAGGCAATTATTTCGTTATTTTTTCATAGCAAGTTTATCGTGGGTGATCCTGTGTTGTAACAATAAAATGAGGTTTCACATTGAGTTTCATGTCTTATAGATACATCAGTTGCACCAGTCATTCAATGCATTCAATGCTTTGACTAAACTTTCAGTCAGGAAGAAAAGACACTTTTTTATTCTACTACTGGCAGTTTCATGCCACTTTTGTGACAATCTTCAGGCAAATAAAAACTTGACTAAACTTTGATATTTATTCTTAATTTCCAGAGAGTTTATATTAAAAAGGAAAAGCACAACAAAATTATAATTCATACAGATAAAATGTCACGCCACTTGATGTACAAGAAACATATTGAAAAGAGACGAATCAAAGTTGGTGTTTTAGCCACATTGTATATCTTGGTTGCAGTTGTATTCACTTCACATCAATTCTTAAATTCATTCGGTCAAACAGGTAGGCTATAAATTACGTTACGAACATCACTTGCCTCGTTTTGAAATTATTGCCATGGTGATTAACTCCCAGCGGATTTTATTAAAACTACTATTCGTAAGAAAATCATGTTTATGTCTCAAGGGACGTAATCACCATGGTAATAGTTTGAATATGAGGTAAGTGATTTGTGATGTAATTTATGAAAAGATTTATTTATCTATGTTTTGTTTAAAAAGTATAAACATTCGAAATTCTTGCGTTCAGTGTTACTTCGTAAAAGGACATTCTTTTGTTTCTTTGCTGTAGTTTTTGTAAGTTTGAAAGTTCCTGTGCTGTGGTTGATATTGAAGTTATCCTTGATATTTTTAGAATTTCTTTTTTTTAACTTGAGGAAAAAGCCTTCATTCCTGAAAAATACCCACTTAAAATTCGATGGCTTTTATCAAAAAAGTAAAGTAAAAAACTGCCTTGGAAAATGTTTTTATTGTGGAGTTTATTTTTCTCTCTTGTTATTTACATTTTTTACCAGACAACGTCAACAGAAAGACAATGGATTCCAATTGGACCATCATAACCTGATCTGGATAAATATATAATCGATCTTACCTCCTGATATCTAAACCTCTTGAATGATTAGGGTGCAAGAATTATACTTTATTTTCAACTTAGGTTTATTGTTTATTTCTTTTTAAGGTTCACAAGTCTATGAGGAACATTATGTGGGGAGAAAGTTGCTTCAAGTTGCGAATGGATCCTCATCTGCCAATGAAACTGAAAAATGTACAGAACCAAGTATGTAAAATTCCATCGTTTTTGAACACTTTTCTTTGTTTACATCTAAATCTAATTAATCAAGTCTTAATAAGGGTTTAATTGAATTTCAATTCTATTTTCATTCTATTTTTCAAAAGTTTTCTTCGTACTAAACTTGGTACTGTCCCTCATTTGTTGATTTTCTTCATTGTGATTGTTTCAAGGTGTGAAAGAGTTTCCAAGTGATTTATTCACACAACAGCAAAGAAGATATGGAGCTGTTATCCTCCACATACTCATGGTATGACTGTCACTTACTTATTCTAAACAGCCAAGAATGTCTACTGTTTGTTTCCAAAGTTTCTTCTTCTCTCACCCTTGAGACATAATCATGATAATTCTCTTTTTAGATGACCTTTTGACTTCGTTAACCCTTCTTTAATTGAACCAGATTGAACACACGTCGAACAAAGATAACATATCTAACGTGTTCTTATTTTTCTTTGCAGGCCATATATATGTTTGCGGCATTAGCCTTTGTGTGTGATGATTACTTCATATCAGCACTCGACAAAATTTGCCAGGTTTGTGGAAAAGTTGGTACATAATTTGGTTATCACTAATGCTTTAAGGCCTGTTTCCATCGATCGCGCGAGCCTGCGCGCTAGGGCAAAATTTCCTAAAATAGCCTATTGACGTCACGAATTAAATTTTCTTGTACACAAAAAGTGTACGCTCTTGTACGCTTTTGTGCTCTTTTCTACGCTGAAAATTTTCAACTTTTTTGAGCGTACAGGAGCGCACATCTCAATTGATAATTTTTCAACCAATCAAGAAAGAGAAAAACTGCTGAGTAAACAAAAAAATGTTAACATACAGATTGTGAATGTTTTTGATGGAAATCAAACATTGATCGCGCGGAGTGTGCGGCCAAATCTATTTTAAGGATTTTGGCCTAGCGTGCACGCTCGCGCGATCGATGGAAACAGGCCTTTATTCAAGATATATATGCATTAATAAGATGGAGACTTTTTAAAACGACCTGACGTTATCTATCAAGTGCAAGTTTTATGTTTATTTTGTTGGTTTTCATCAAAGTTTTGTTGTCGTTGGTTTGACATCTTATTCAACTACACTCTTTGACTCTTAAAGCAAACGGACCTCTCTTTCTTTACAGCGTTTGGATTTATCAGAAGACGTGGCTGGTGCAACTTTCATGGCAGCTGGAAGTTCTGCTCCTGAATTCTTCACCTCAATCATCGGTATCATGTCCCCTTTTATCTTTGGGCAATTAATGATAACTTTCTTTCTTTTTTTTAGTTCTACATTTTAAGAAAAGTGTTGACTTTTTATTATTCATGATATGCAACACTGGAGAGTCTTTTTAGAATTTTCAAAAAGTTCCACCCAATACGTCACTTAAACAATAGAAAAAGTGCCGTATTGGGTTGAAATTCTTAAAAATTGTTGGAAGACTCTCCAATGTTGTATATTATGAATATAGATAACCTTGCTCCATTTCACAGGCTTTTCATTATCTAAAAAGGACGTTGTGAAGGATACAGAGCTTCACGAGTTTTTTCATAAGCCTTCGCCGGTCCAAGGCACGAAAAAAAATACAATTGGCCGTTCGAAAAGTTCGGTTCGCCGTCTCAAATACATATTTACGCTAATCAATACACCGCGTTTGCTAAGAATTTGCCGGCCTAGAATATAAAAATCGCCAGAGTTAATTTTTCTCTCGGCAACCTACCAAAAACAAAGCAAAACCCTTGCGATACGTTAACATGCCACTAATTTCTGTCTCTTGTTTCCAGGTGTTTTCATCACCAAAGGAGACGTTGGAGTGGGAACCATCGTTGGTTCAGCTGTTTTCAATATACTTGTTATTATTGCTCTATGTGCTACTTTTGCTGGACAGGTACGTGGTGATAGTTTTTCACTTGTAAACAATGAATGAATGACGATACAATATTTATCAAATTTCAAATGCAATATTGCAGGCTTCATTAAGCTTTAATTTAACAGTGAAACTCTTCTTTCAGGTAGTTCACTTAACTTGGTGGCCGTTAATTCGAGATTCTTCAGTTTACATTTTATCCATCGCTCTCTTGATCCTGGTAAGCTATTTGAAAAGGCTTTTCACTTTTTTGAATTATGTGCCCGCTGTATAACTAATCATAAATCATTACCTTTCCTGAAGTGTATCCAATAAAAAGCAGATAAATTATAAATTCTTTTTATGGCTCTATTTGACCTAATAACCATTTTGGCCTATTTTTCCTTTTTTGAAAACCCCCTTTATTACCTACCAAATTGAATTTCTATTGAACAAACGAACAAAACACACTACTTCAGCTATTCCCAAAAATCAGCTGATTAAATATCATCTTATCCATTGTCTTGTTCAGGTGATGCATGATGGCTCAGTAACTTGGTAAGAATTTTATACCTTGACTCAAACGTTGTTTCGCCGTTACCGCATTTACATGGTGATAAGTTCTCATTGTTCGAGGTTCAGTATTTTGCCTCGTCTCGAAGTAAGCGAGTTAGAGATTATCGTCTTTGACCCAAAAATTTCTTTAATCTATGTTCCTTCTACCGGGTGCGCCACAAAAAAGTTTCTCTCTTTAAAACTGATTTTCCCGAAATCTAAAAATTTTAAAAGAACCATTTCTTTTCCATTGAAAAGAAGAAAGATATACTTAAATTTTGATGGGTCATTTATTACATTCGGTTCATTAGATCGAAAGTTATGTTCAATTGAATAAAAAAGTAACTTTCAGAAAGAGCCCGAAAACGTTAAAAATCGACCTATCAAATTAAACAGAAGTATGATTACATGATGCATCAGTATTTTCGTTTCAGTCATTAAAAATGATAATTAGCTGTCTAAATGACCTTTTGTTATATAAAGGAAGGTTGAATTTCAATAAAAGGAAGAAAATTCGTCGAAAAAAGCCAAAAAATCTGGTAAAACTCATAAGAATACATCAAATTATGGGTTTCGAGGTACATCCAGCCTTACATAGACTTTATCCAGTCTAGAACCAAAAATCTGATTAAAATTTCAGTGAAAGTAAATTAAAATGATTTTGATGAAGATTCTAAACTCTTTCGAACCCATCAGTTTCAAAATTTATGTGTTTAATTACTAAAAAAATGCTCTTAATCATGTAAAGCCTATTGCAATTGCCAATTTTAAAATAATTTGATAGGTCGATTTTTAACGTTTGCGGGCTCTTTCTAAAAGTAAATTCTTTATTCAATTGAGCATAACTTTCGATCTAATGAATCGAATTTAATAAATGACCCATCAAAATTTAAGTATATCTTTCTTCTTTCTAATGGAACAGGAATGGTTCTTTTGAAATTCTTAGATTTCGAGAAAATCAGTTTCAAAGAGAGAAACTTTTTTGTGGCGCACCCGGTAGGTCGTGAAACGCTCCACCAGTTTTTTTATCAAGTTTATATTGCCAAAGTTGCGACTTTCTGTTCACCGTGTGTCTAATTCATTTTTGAATTGTATTCTTTGCCAGGTGGGAGAGCTTGATAATGGTGTGCATGTATATTGGCTACATTATTCTAATGAAGTAAGTCAATGCAAAACGAATTCATATTCATCAGTTGGATCTTTAACAAAAGCAAAAGAGTGCGACTTAAAGCCACTCTTTCTCTTCCTTTATTTTATAACATTTTTTATCAATCAAGGTATTTATTTTTTCATAAGAAGGTATATTTGTGACTTGGTTGTGTTAAGTTACCTTTCAAGCAATCAACCTTTTAAGTCAGATCTGTGTGAAACTTAGTCTGAACATGGAATTATTATAGACACTGGAAAAACAACGGGCTGATTTTTGCCAATTTCTCATGTACAGTACAAGCCTTGTCCGCAGTAATTACATTATTGTTCACCCTCCTTCCACCATTAAATGATTTTTCGTAGCATTTTATTATACGTCGTTATGACGTTTTAAATTTCGAGAAAGATGCAAAAACATGCTATGTATAAGAAATGGAATATTGACACCAGAAATTTTTAAACTTCAACCTCAAAAAATCCATTGAATTTGAAGTTTTTGAAAATCAGAAAGAAAATTTCACCAAATTTCTCACTAACTAGTTGTTTACAAAGAACCCCTTAGGTTATTTAAACTAGACCTATAGGGCTTCACCGATAAAACCATAAAACTGATTCTGGCATCCCCCCCCTGTCGAAGTTTTTTTTCGCTAGAGGATGAGCAGAAGCCTATGTGAAACTGTTCGATCCTCTTTAGATGCAATCCACGAATTGTCGATAAAATCAATTCACGAAAGAAGCGAGCGCAACCAGACGTATCATTTACAAATAACGGAGATAAAAGCTCTTGTCTAGTAGACAATGAAGAAGGTATTATTGATTAACTTTGGAATGAATAACTCCCGGGGGTACTAGGTTTGCGAAGTCCAAGCGAAAAATCGAATATCGACCCTTTGAGAGAAAAATTTATGACATTTTTGAGACCCTATGAGAGATTTTAGCCAAGCTTTTGGGAGATTTTCCCAAAGTTTGATTAATTTTTTCATAAAATTTTGTTCAGAATTTCCGTGACCCTTTGAGAGGGAAATTCTCAATTTAAGTGATTCTGGGACCCTTTGAGAGACTAACCTATGACTTTTGAGGTATGAACAAGGATATCATTATGGTTCGCACATACCTTAATTTCCAAACTATGAATTTCCTGCTTCCTTGTTATAAGTAGCAATTTCAAGGGACACCTCTGTTCCTTGCTACAGGTTGTACACGCTTTTTTTATAAGAATAGTGTACTTTGGCTGAGGATGAGCATTTTTCTATTCTTCTAAACAATAGGCTTGTTGCTCTAACTCTCACTTGAAATCTCACCCTGATATTCTTATTGAAGTTATTCTTATAAAAAACAAACGTGTATGTGATTTAAGCGAAGGCTACACTGATGTTCTTTCGGATCCGTTCTTTCCAGGCGACTGCTCTTCAATTGTTTCATTACAACCAGTTCGTAAATTGTTGCAGTCTAGCCTGCTAAGTGTAAAAAGGGAAGTAAATTGAGAAGAAAGAAAACATTCGACTTAGATTTGAATTCAACATTCGGATCATAAAATAAGTTCGAAAATTGAATGTCAAACGTTCGATTGCGTAATGATGTTAGAATATCTAACGCTCTATTGCATCATATAACTAAAGAAATTGAATTGAAAAATTTCAGGCGCTTTTTCGCAGGCACTTGCAATTTTCTTCTGCAATATTTTTATTGCGTTGCAGAAGGATTGCAGAAAAAAACACGTTTGTTACATTTTGCAATTCCTCGCACGCGTGCGATGCAAAATAAATACATCGCAACTGCGCGAATAAAGAAACATCGGTGTATTCTTAGCTTTAAAGCAGCCATTGAAAGTGTCATCTCTTACAAGGTTCTTTAATAAGGATGAAATATGGAATGCTTTTCAATAATGTTATCACTAATTTTAGCTTTGAAAGGTTCATCAGCCAAAGAAGAACTTCTACTTCCTAAAGGTATCATTGTCGCATATTAAACGTTAAACAAATACATCATATTTACATACACAACACATACATTATACATACACATACATACACATAACTCAAATGATATACCTAACCTTAAACAATGTTGCCTTCTACAACCAGTCACATAAAACTACAGAAAACGTCATTCATAAACTCTTCGTTCGTTCGTTCGTTCATTTAAAACTTCTGATTAAAATAAAAATACTTAAAACAAAAGGATGCATAAACAGCTTATAAAATAATTTTCCCAATTAATGCAGACGTTTTTATACGATTATTTAACGAAGACGAAAAGATAAATAAATACAAATGTAACAGAAAGAAGAAAGTTGATAAAAATTTAAATGAGAAATATAAAAACTTTGTAAATACGCTTAAAGCTTTACTTTACGCTCCACTTTCAAACAACCCCATGTCCCAAACATGTCGAGACTCTACTTACTGAAAGAATCGGCTAAAGAAAACGTGCCAAGTGACAAAAAATACCATTGATTTTATCATCCTACAGTATATTTGGTGAAAATCCTTCTAGAAAAGCCTTCTAGAAAAGCCTTATTTTTATTTGAATTGGCAACAATGCAACTTATGAAAATAGGTAATGTTTTAACTTACTAGATGCTATTCACCTGGTCACTGAGAAATTGTTGTTTTCTAACAGAGTATCAACGGGCTTTATAGTCTGTTTTCCCTGTTTACAAATAGTACAGAACAAAAATGTCAATTTTTCTAATTTTGTAAATGTTTTTCAGTGGAATTCAGTCCAGATGATGAAAGGGGACAACGGATGAATGATTTGCTTCCAGCCGGCAGTAGAAGGTGAATATTTTCAAGCTCATTTAAAGCCTATAGTTATAGTGAACAAGAAAGTGTTTACGGAATGACTTTGAAAACACGGCGAAAGAATAAACTTTTCAACTGAATCAAAGAAACATATTTTTAAGACGTTTCTAGCTCTTTGTAGTTCTAATAGTAGCTGACCATAGCACCTTGTTAGCTATTCGATTTGAGATTTTCGTCAATTTCTTCAGACGCTTAACGTGGAAAGAATTGGGTATGATGATCATGATGACGGATAAATTCTCACCGACAACAAGATTCAGGGCGGCTTGTCTTGTCGTCATTCTAAGAGGGGTAAGCTTAACATTCTCCCCGCCCCCGCCCCGCAAACATCACAGATAACTGTGTATTGTTGACAAGCAGCCCTGTAACGAGTTTGTGTGCGTATGATTTTCTACAAAGGGGGCGGCTAGCTTTTGATTTGACTAGATCCTGATCAACTGAGGAGGACGGTAAACAAGATTTTGCGGGTCAAAACTGCGAGTTATACTAAATCTCTTCAGTCACTCCACCGTCCTCAGACGTGCAAATACATAAACTTGCTTGTGTGAACTCTACAGAAGTATAAAGTAGCAACGTCAATAACTTACGACCTTGCGTGACATTGTGTTTTGTTTTAATTGGACTTCTCTTCTCACCTCCAGGAGCATAAAAGTGCAACACCGGAAGAAAAAGAAAAGATATTGCGGAAGAACGAAGCTAACGATAATTACCAAACAGTGAATAATGGGTAAGTCGTTAATCATTAAGTGATGTTTTTGTGTCCGTTGGCTTTTTAAAATTGAACATCGCTTCTTTTTTGCAAGTATTCACATCTTTTGGAAAGATCTGTTCGTGCGAAATTTGATAAACCTACTTTAATTTGCGGCCTGTCGGTCTGTTTCGGTTAAATTTTTTGTCTCTCTAGTACAAACTATCTAGTACAAAATCATTAAAAAACAGGACGTAGAAGTGCTCATTCAGGCTCATTGAAAAAAACAAAGGATACCATTGCATTGAGTTAATTAGTAACTTCACTTTAATCGAAGTAACTCGCCCCTCAGAGGCAACATGAGACTCGCCTTAAAATCGTAACGAACCTATCTTTACCGAATAAAAGTTTAGGCTACGTTTTTCTTTTTGTGCATATCTTTATCGGGGAAAACTTCGTCGGGGAAAATTTTCGTCGGGAAAAATTTTCGTCACTTGCTGGTAGTTGGTAAACGCATTAAGGCCGGTGAAAATTTTCGTCGGGGAAAAAATATTCATCACTTGTCCAAAATGTCGTCACTTTTCCCCAACCAAGTTTTCCCCGTTAAGGTATTTCGCCACCGTCTCCTCCACATCATCATCCACTGATGGGTGATGTTTTTTGTTTCTCAGAGACATCGAAGGACGTGGCGGAGATGATGAACGCGAAGAATCGATCGAAGGAACGCCTTTCCTCTATCCACGTAAGTGAACGGGGTGCTCGCTTTTCGTATCTCTCGATTATCTAGCGAATGATGAAATCTCTGTAGATACCAGTCCTTTTGCAAACAAGCACTAAAGCATCTTATTCTACTTCTACGATCTTGTCATAGAATAACATTATTAGTTCACGGATTTGCTTCTTCTCGGATTCAAGAATTTTCTATTTTGCTATTAGAAGATCGAAGACAGTACTTAGATGTTAAAGCGCCTAAAACTGTGACATAATTCAGTGAATAGATATTGTCGTAAAAAAACAATAGCTGTATATTTTGGTAATTTTTTTTTATTGCAGAGGGTTCCATCGTTCGCATCATCTTTTGGATTTTATCGTTACCGTTGGTTATCATTCTGTATTTTACCATACCTGACTGTCGTAAACCAAAGTAAGTCATCGTAGAAAAATTGAATGTTTTTTTATGCATGCTTTCTATGATATGAAAAAAAGGCGAAAATTTGAAAATGTACTTGCGAATGTCTTACTACGCCTCTATGTCCAAAGTATTTACCCATTTTTGGACTGCCGGAAAAACTGGTTTTTTGGCATTTTCTCGAGATTTTATCATTAGTTTTTTCTGATTTTTTGCTCAAAGATGCGTATTAAGAATGCCCAAAACATGGCCGAGTCCGATTTTTGAGAAAAAAATTTTTCCGGCCGAAAATACCGGAAATATGCCGGAAAAACTGGTTTTTTGGCATTTTCTCGAGATTTTATCATTAGTTTTTTCTGATTTTTTGCTCAAAGATGCGTATTAACAATGCCCAAATCATTGCCGAGTCCGATTTTTGAGAAAAAAATTTTTCCGGCCGAAAATGCCGGAAATCGCCGTTTTTGCAGATTTTCATTGGACTTTTTCCTGATATTTCTTTGATTTTTCACGCAAAATCATTATTGATATCAATGCCAACCATCAAGTATGGTTCAATTGTCAATAAAACTGATTTTTGACGCCGGGGCTTTCTAAAAATCGCCGGAACAGCCGAATATCGCCGGAAAAACGGTTTTTCTTGAATTTCTCGAGCTGTACTTTATATTTTTTCATGAAATTTTGCACACTGAAGCAAAATAACAATACCTAAAATGTGACGGAGCCTGATTTTTGAAGATAAAAAATTTCGGCCAAAAATGCCGATAATATGCCGTCAAAACCGGTTTGTTGCCATTTTGTCGAGATTTCATTAATCGTTTTCCTCGATTTTTGCACAAAGATACGTGTATCAGCAATGCCCTAAGTGTGGCCGATTCGGATTTTTGAGAATCATGTTTTTCCGGCCGAAAATGCCGGAAGTATGCCGGAAATCGCCGTTTTTGCAGATTTGAATTGGGCTTTTTCCATATATTTCTTTGTTTTTTCACTTGAAAAAATTATTGATAACAATGCCACCATCAAGCATGATTCAATTGTCAATAAAACTTTTGCAATTTTGCAACCGGAACTTTCTATTTCTTTTTTCCCTAAACCCCTCCCCCCCCCCATCAACAATCAACGATGAAATTTAATGCATTTTCGCTAAGCGCTATATTTTCTTAATGATTGTTTTTCTCCTTATTGCTATCTAAGTTTCATCATCAGGTAGGTCCATTCAGCATGTTGCTTGTTGATAATATAGTTGCCTTTTACAACTCTAATTAAAAATTTATCAACGATCTCCACTGAGAAATTAAAATGAAAGGCTTTTACAGTCCCTGGTCAATACTTCCACGAACTTGGTGAAACTGTTCAATCTATTTAAAAGTAATTTGCGTATCTCATTCTTTTTCAGGTGGGAAGCATGGTACATTTTGACCTTCATCCTCTCTATATTTTGGATTTGTATTTTCTCATATGTCATGGTGTGGATGGTAAGTGCAATGTTGACCAGTGCTGCATACTTTTTGCTTAGTCTTCTGTAGAGGGGTCAATACCCTTCCATCTTGAGAATCAACCATCTTCTCTTTTTCTGGGGACTTTTTATGGATGTTGGTTTTTATCCCTATCCCCCATCGAAGCCCTTTACTGTATTTCGTAAGATCAAGACGCTCAATAAATGCTTTTCTTGTTTTCTTGGATTCGAATTTCGGTGTGTGATGACGCACTTGTGTCATTTGGTGACATTGGTGACTTGATAAGAAAAGATGCTTTTTAATTATTAATTTTCGATTTTCTTTCTCACAGGTATCCTTAATCGGGTTTACTTTCGGTATCCCTGACGTCATCATGGGGTTAGTCTTTCTAGCCGCGGGAACGAGCATACCAGACGCAATTTCAAGTCTGTTAGTTGCCAAAGAAGGTATGCCTTGTTAATTTTGATTGGATTTTCGTTATAATAGTTTTTATTATTCCAACCGAAAAAAGATCGCTTGGCAAAAGAAACGGTGTTCCCCGCTTTCAAACTTATGAATAAATGAAACGTCCACAGGTATTTATATGTGTCATAAGTGTGTCCAACTACCAAAGTGCTCTGACAAACAGGCAAACATTCTTAGATTCCAGCTGAATAGCTGAACTAAATTTGAAAAAAATTGAAACGATGACCTAAAACTAGCATTTTTTGCAAGTCCTAAAGGGAGTAAAACTAGTAGCATCGACTTCTTCATCGCATGGCTTTCCATCACTAATGATTTCCGTTTATTTTCACAGGACTTGGCGATATGGCAGTATCCAACTCAATTGGTTCAAATGTATTCGATATTCTGATTGGTTTAGCTGTTCCATGGTTTATTAGGACTGCCATGGTTAACCCGGGTTCAACAGTATGTCGAAATTTTATCGTGTTATTGTCTCTTTTCTTAAGATAACGCCAATTTGTTCGCAATCTAAGGCTGAGACTTCATCAAAGCTCTTCCCTAAGACACATGTTCATGTTTGATAAACAATGATATTTGCATGTAGCTCATAGCTAGCTTGTTGATAAAAACAAATGGGGATGAAATTTTAAGGTAGTTTTGTCACCGGCGATGATTTTTCAGCCGATTTTCCGGTTGAAAGGACCTAACGGGTTTAGTTCTGCCTCGTGAGATCTGACGAAAAAACTGCTGAAAAAAGCAGTAGCCACTCTTATTATGGGAGATGGAGTGATTACTTGTTTCCATTGACATTGTGCTGTACATTTGTAAACATGGATCATTTATGATGTTGTGATTAACACCATGCCACTAGAACGTAATACCCTCACTTTGTTTTTATAGGTTCATCTGAATAGCCGTGGAATGGTATTTTCAGTCGCACTTTTATTCGCTTCCGTTTTATTCACAGTAAGTTTAGTGTTTGCCAACACATTTATTCTCTTATTCATTGCATACTGCTCGATAAATCCGCTACTGTACTATCATAGCTTTCAAACCTATAAGCTATCTAAGAGGATATCCAATAATTCTAAAATTTTGACAATAAATTAAATATTTAACGCCAGGGGACTTGCAGTGTATAGTAGTTTTTGTAGGGTCAATTTGATGTCGAGGTTCAATAATTATTATCAAGGGGTGATAAATAGAAATCACAAGGGGTAAATGATTTATTGATTGAAACAATATAATACCATTCTCCCTTGCTCAAAATATTCTTTAAATACCCTATTAGTATTTGTAGCACTTTCCTATTTTTTCTTTAGGTATTAGTAATTCACCTGAACAAATGGAAGTTAGACAAGAAGCTTGGTATTATTTTCTTCCTTGTTTATCTTGTGTTTATCACTTTCTCATCCTTAATCGAATTCAATGTGTTTGGCTTCGTTAACTATCCCGTCTGTGCATTCCATGGATAATCAATCACAAAGTCCAGTCTAGAAAAATTATAAACACTGAGGCGATTAGCCTCGCTTATCTAAATTGGGATTATAAATCGGGGATATTTTCCATTATTTTGGGGTAAAATGGGAAATAGAGTAGTAACTCTTTATTTATATTTTGATTTTGTTTTGACAAATTCCTTTATTTAGCTGTCACTTTTTTACCTATTTTTACCTTTTTTTATTAAAGGTTTTAAAAAGAGAACTCCTTCTGTAAAGGAAAGTGCATTGCGGTATTTGAGTTTTTATTGTGTTTCTTCATCTTGGATTTTGTCCAAATCCGCCAAATTTTCTTTCCGCTAAAATATCTTCCCTTCAAGTATACTGGTAGCTTGTTTCGTGTTCCATTCACCAACCAACTTATTAAGAAGTTTTTTAAACTTTTTAGATTTTACAACTTATGTCAAGGGAATTTGACAGGCCATATTCCAAAATTTCTGTACGCGAGAATTTCTGGCATTTAAGTACTAAGATTTGCATAAGGTATATTAGTAGCAGAATTATTTTCTATTTTTAACAACTCGATTGTTCTTGTACAATAAAATATGTAGCCTTACTTGGATATTATTTTTTTACTAGCATTTTTTTTCTGTTGATTTTGTAGAGAATTTAAAATTTATTACGCTTTTTGTTTACATTTATTTTATAGTTATAAAATTTTGTTGGTTTTCTTAACCCTGATCGATACCGACTGAATAAAAGGGACCTTCTTGAGTTTGAGCCGACAAGGTTAATCAGTTTCATATCTACTTTACCTGAAAACCTATACCCGAAGGTTTAGAACACCCCCTTCTCACAGACCTGGTAGGATTTTTTTCAGTGGGGTGAAGGAAGCGGGCCGAAACTTGATGGGGATTGAAGTTCTCATATTTTTATGGGGACTTAAATTCTTTTGTTTTCAAGTCAGAAAATTCAGCGCGGATTGGAAAAACATTGAGGATTGGTTTATTTGATCATTTCAGTGGGGACGAAAATAGGACTATAATTTTCCATCGGAGACGATTTTTCCAGTGGGTCAAAGAGAAGGGGGTTTTTTAGATGACAAAACATTTTTTATTTGTATCACGAATTTTCATACTAAGCGAGTTTTTTCATCACATTTTTTGGTTTTTCCAAATAGAATTTTTCGAACCATTTTTTGATTTACATTTGATAGATTAGATATATAGAGATATTGTTATAATACAAACTGTATAAATTGAAAGATACCTTTAGGACAGTTTTCAGAATGACCAAACAATCCTTTTTCAGATGCCATTTAAGGAATTTGAAAATGTAGGGTTTTAGGTCCCATCTAGACTGGCACGCCAGTCGGGCTGGAAAGGTCTCACGCGGAAAAAGTGAGCGTAGGAGTTAGGTAAAGTTAATCAGCAGCCTCTCATCAACTTCGGCTTGTTCTCCTACGAAGTTTCTATTCTAGCAAACGCTTGCCGCCTTTGAGTTCCCGCCCTCTGACATGATTGGTTAACAGACTGGTTTGCTAGTCTATGTCCCATCCAGTTTCCCCTTTGGCAAAGAAAAACTTAATCCAAACGTAAGATCTATTTTTCGAAAAACATTGTCACCCTGTTTGGTGTTTACGCGGGACCTTAAAAACCTCAAATGTGAACACATCATTCTTTAAAATCTTGAAAATTGTTAATTTTCCAGGAAATAAAACCTAAAAGGGGTCCCATTAAAAGATTCAAATCATTCTCACGACCATCAAAAATTAAGCATCATCAGTCCTAAAGTTCGGGTTTGAATGCACTGTAAATTGTAAACATGGTGTTTTTAAGGAGATGATTTTAGGCTGATTCCCGAAAATGAATCCACGCTCAATTGTTGATTCGAGCATAGATTCGAGAAAATGAATCGGGAAATACTTTATCAAATCTGAAAAGTCAATTTGTCCGAGCGAGTTTCCCTTAGAGTTAGAAAATATTGTGAAAAATATTACTTGAATTTTACCAGTTTCCCTGAATTTTTTTATCCGCCCCGCAAAATCCACCAAGGTGGCTTCGCATATTTTTTTCCGTCAGCGGTCGCAACCCAACTTAGCGCTCGAAATTCAACAAAGCGGCCGAAACCTATTTTAGTGGTCGAAACCCATATCTTTACGATTTACGAATGAAAAGGATATCTCAGCGGTCGAAACCCAAGAATTTCCTTTTATTTGCACTGCTTGAAACCCTCTGGCATTCGAATTTTCGGCGATCCATTTTTCTAAATTCTCTCCTTTTCAACTTTACGAACATTTCTGGAGCATATACCTTCTTTCGTTCTATTTGTCACCTAACTGGTGTACTAACACACTTTGTTATACCTAACGCACTTTGTAATGCCTAATGCAACTTGTTATACACCTTGACGCACTTTGCCTAACGCACATTGTAATAAAAACTGACACACTTTTTAATATTCTTGGGTTTCAACTAATCCTTTTTCATAAAAGTTTCAACAGGACAAAGCATTCTTAATCTTATGCTCATATTATAAGACCTTCTATTTCATGCTGCTTATTAAAAAACAAGAAATTTTATGACTTCAAATATTGAGTGTGCCGCGATCAATTCAGCTTTTAAACCAGACCCGAAACAAGCGAATCTTCAGGCAAGAAAAAGCAAAGCCCCAAGATTTGAACGACATTTCGGGTGACGGATTCAGAGCCCACGCTATGAAATTGAATGTAGGGGGGGGCGGGTGGGCAATGAATATAGAGTCTTGTAATCAAAATTTTTACTTTGCAAAAAAGTGGGGGCATGACCGTCCCCCCCCCCCAATTTTTGAATTTCGCGGATAGGTCCATCCGCGAAATCTAATCCCCGCGAAAGTTTTTCCCATTAAAGTATATGTCTGTATGGTATGTACGTCTGTATGAAAACCACCCAGGCCGGCTATACTTTTAGTATTATGTTAGACCCCTGCAACCTTATTTCTGGTACAAATTTCCTCAACTTCTTTTTTGAATCTTTAATCTTAGATGAAATATTGTTAAATTTTAATAAACGGAGTTAAGGGAACTAATTTTTGCGGTTTTTGCGGATTTGGCCCAAAACCGCAAAATTTAGTCGACCTACGGACCGCAAAAATTAATTCCCGCTAAATTTTTCGAAATTGGTCATCCGCAAAAATAAATTTAACGATAAATTTTCTTAAGTTTCATCTAATAAGCGCAACTACAAGAAGTTTTTAACAGAAGATATAAAGTAATGCGATATGCTACTATCTTAAGATTTATTTTTGTTGAAGCCTTTTTGGTGAAATTTAAAAGGAAAATTTATTTTTCATTGAAAATTAACAAGAATTTTAGAGCCAGTTGGATGAATTTCTTTCTAAGCACACTAATTGATGTCTGTCATTTTTGTACAAAACGTTTCAACAGAATTTTGGTTCATGAAAATTTTTATTTCATGCTAGCTGACCGCAATATTTAATTCCCGTAAATATTAAGTTAATTTAACGACCGCAAAAATTAATTCCGCAAAAAAATTTTTTTTGATGGTGCGCAAAAATTAGTTCCCGCAAAAATTAGTTCCCTTGGTAATTAATCTCCTTTTAAACAGCTGAAATTTCGTCCAGGGGTTGGATAAAAATCTAAAAATCGACATGCGTTTAATATGCACCTGAGAGTAAGTTGTTTTTCAAGAAATTGGCCAAGTTGGTTTTTACCGATAAAGTAGGGTCCCCAAGAGTAACGAGAAGTAGTTAGTAAAGAATTATAAGACGTTCTATCCGTTGTTATATTTTTTACTTACAAAACTATCAAAAGTTACATTTGTAGCCTTCTTAGTGAAAGGCAAGCCGGACACACATAAGCGGAGGAAAAATTACATAGAATAATTTGCGAAAAAGCTTACAAAAACGTGAAACAGAACAAAGATATAATTTACTATAAAGATCTATCCAAAAAGTTACAAAATTGAAAAACAGGTAAAAGTCAAGTCATAATTTACCAGCCGTAAATAGAAAAATAAGATCTAGTTCTGATATTTTTTCATATATTCATTTTTTTGGTAAAAATACTGAATGAAAACCACCGATCAAATAGCTCAGATAAAAGGTCTTACACCGAGGTTCCTAACATCGTGTAAGAAATTGACACCATGTATCAGATTTTTCAGCAGTTTGACCCGTAGTCTCATCCAAAATAAAAGCAAAAAACAACAAAAATAATTAGGAAATAAAATATCATATAAGTTAAGAATTCATTTTTAATATCTATAACAAAACACACAAACACACATTCCAAAAATGCTCTCAACGGTACAAACAAAAAATTCATTTACGTATTTGGTTTTTATAAAAATTCATAAGTTATTTGGTTTTTAAAGGTATATTTTACTTTTTTACATTCTATTGAATCATACTTGAGTCTCTAGTACCATTCATCGAGCTAGTGGAGTTCTGAAGTTAAAATCGAGCGTCGTTTCTGTCGTTCGGTCTGTTGGGTTATGTTGTTGAAAGTATTGGGTGTGGATGGAACTGTTTTCGTGCTTTCTACTGGCCTCCTTTCTCCTTGGCGATTTCTGTAGAATGAAAAAGATTCAAACTATGAGAAAAGCCCAAAATACACGGCTTTTAGAGACTTACCAGAATTTATCAATACTTGACGGTATACAGTGTGTCCCAAAAAAGAGGGCATTCTTATATATGAAGTAAAACCCTCAAACTCATTATCTAAACTGGGCTTAGAATATTTGAAATAAGATTGCAATTCTGATCAATCAATGGGTATTTAATTCCCAAGATGATTGAATAATAGGTTTTTGAGATGGAAATATTAAGTAAACAAGTCATAAAATTTGGCATAAATTATGAGGATTCTACTTTATATAAAACTTTGTCCGCTTTTTGGGACACACTGTAGATGGAAAAAACCTACGGTCTCTTACATAATTTGAGTAACCGTATGAACAAGCCCAAGTTGTGAAATAATGTAATAAAAAGTACTTTCTAGTTCTTTGTAGGAAAGCTCAAATTTTTCTGCCATACTCTTGTAACAAAGCTAGTATATATAGAATACAGTGTTCTAGAAGTTCAGAACACTTTTAAAACAAAATCCTAAAATATTACTCTCTCCAGAAGAGCTAGTGTGAAATTAGGAAACACAATAGTTTTCAGATTTGGTTAGTATTACGAGTTACAGTAAAGGAGGGAGAGTTTGTTTAGCTTGGTTTAGATTTTACTTAGAGTGATTATTTTCCGATCTAAAGTTTTTATTGAATGTTTCGTGATCGATTATTTGAAAGTTCAGTGGTGGTTGAAATCTACTTTAGAGAAGTTATATACAAAGCTTTTCTGCGAAAGTGTGAAATATGTTAATGCTTAGCTTTGAATGAAGGTAAAACGTTACTCTATTTTATCAGTAGTGTATATGAGTACTCTCGGCTACCTTAACAACGGGGGTCCACCACAAAAAAAATACTTACTTGGAGACTTTTTCAAAAACTCAAAGTCGAAGAAAGGAGTGTTAAAAGTACAGTGAGTCGCATAACTCGAATACGCACGGTGAACAAAGGCTTTGTTAATTGAAGGGACCATAAAACTTGTTCGAGTTAATAGAGGTTCGAGTTAAAGAGGCTCCACTGCATAACGACCTTGGTGAAGATTTTTTTACAAAAAATATTCCAGAAGAATTAGAAGCAGGTGGGAGCTGGTGGAAAAATGAAAAATTTCAATGAATTTAGTAATTTGCAAAGGTCGAATGTTGAGTGACCGAGAGTACAGAGTTGCTAATTAGTTGCAAAATGAAATACGAGATGTGAAATGCAAGGAAACGTGTGAGAAGGCAGTTCGCTTTCACAGAAAAGTTACTTGTATATAATACCTCATTCTGATTTGTGTATTTTATCGAAAATATTGGAAATAGACCCAAGCAACAAAAGCAAAGCCAACGGCCAAGACATACTGGGTAACACCGCCTGAATGAGAGAGAGGCAAAATTGGCATGAGGCAGGCCACTCTGGAATGTACTCCAGGGTAAATCTATCTATTTTGATATAATAAATAAAAAGTGGGTTGTCAAAAGTTACGGTGCTATTCGATTTTGTTTTGAAAGGTTTGAGTAGTGGTTAGCCTTTCCTACTGCTTTTTGAATGATTCTCAATTTTGTTGCTTGCATTGAATGGTGAGGAGAAATGAAAAGTAAATCATAACTTACAAACATCATGGCTTGGAAATTCGTCATACAGAAATTTCATATCAAATGATTTCGTGCTCTAGTTTTGAATTTAGGTTAAAATATTTCTAGTGTTTATGCTTAATCTATTGAACGTATCTACATCTAAATGATTGTTTCGTTTTAAATTGATCATGAATGGATTCAGATTTCCTCTTTTTATTATGTTGTTTGGTATGTTAATTTTTAAATATGTATGTTGATTATACAATAATTGAAACTCGAATCTGAATGCAAAGTGAAGGAAGAAATGTTCTAGGCCCGTGTTTGAATGTGGTAATCAAGAAATGATCTCATGCATCAATCAATTACACATTTTGGGTCTTTATCAGTCAGTGTTGTGAAAACATAACAAAATTGAAATAAGAAATATTTAAAAATATTCCCCTCGCTCTGGCATGCTTAGACTGTCAAAATATGAGAAAAAGGTATTAGTAAGTGTAGAGACAAGCTTCAAATCATAAATGTGTTTAAAGTGCAAGTCAATTCAAAGAAAATTCCGATGAAAATGACATTCTAAGCATTCAAAAAAAAGAGCATGAAACTCAATGTAGTTCAAGCATGAAAAACATTGTGGTATTCATAAACAGGGGGTGTGTTTTGTGTTGTAATGTGTGTGTGGTGCAAAAGGAGTCAGTGTGTGCAGTGAGAAACAGTATAGCAGTAGGAAGGACTTACGTCTTAAGATTTGACGTTATGAATGACGTGTTGGTGTGTGTTTGTTATAGGATAGTACAACCTTTCTTTTTATTTTCACTCTCATTGGTAGTAGTGGGTGTTGGTTCTGAAGGGCTGCTTGCCTCAGAAGATACTTCAGGTTTCTTATTTTCAGATTGTACAGTTTCACTAGTTTTACCCTCAGCAGTTGGTGGTGAATTCTTCTCGACAGTTTCTACTTTTTTCAGGTTAGATTTATCAAAAGCTTTGACTTCCGCCCTCGATTCACGTTTTTCTTCATCGATGACTAAAAAGCAAAATATGAAGATGTTTTACATTCTGTATTACTATTGTTTTAGCATTCTAGCACCAAACTGATTTTTATAAACCTTAAAAATTACTCTGCAGTCCAGCATTGAGAAACAGACTGCATGGCTCGAAATAACAATTTCAAGTGGGTCGGACAAAATGTCCGATCAGAGTTGCTTTAGCTTGAAAATTACGATTTTTGGGTCGGACATGAAGCTATTTGGGTCCGACAGTTATTTCTAGCCCTGAAGATGTTAAATTTTAAAAATAAACAGTTTAATTGTGAACTCACCTTCTTTGGTTGGTAATACTGCCTTTTCTTCTGTCTTTGATTCTTTCAATTGACCCTTGTCGAAATCTTTAACAGCTGAAACATCTGGAAGGACCTCTGGGCGAGTTTCCTCTTTGAGAGTGGCCGCAGTTGGTAAAGTATTCTTTTCTTCTGTATCAACGGATTTAAGTTTTGATTTATCGAAAGCTTTAACCTCAGATCGTGATTCGACTGCTTCTTCTTTAATGACTTCTGCGGTGGGTAAAACGGTTTTTTCTTCTGTTTCTACATGTTTTAATTTAGCAGCATCAAATCCTGCAACTCCAGAAACATCTGGCAGCACCTCTGGACGAGTTTCTTCTTTTAAGGTTGCAGCAGTTGGTAAAGTGTTCTTTTCCTCTGTATCAACAGATTTAAGTTTAGATTTATCAAAAGATTTGACTTCTGATCGAGATTCGACCGACTCTTCCTTTATTACATCTGCGGTGGGTAAAACAGTTTTTTCCTCTGTTTCTACATGCTTTAATTTGGAGGCATCAAATCCTGCAACAGCTGACACGTCTGGTAACACCTCTGGACGAGTTTCCTCCTTTAATGTTGCAGCAGTTGGCAAAGTGTTTTTTTCCTCTGTTTCAACAGATTTAAGTTTTGATTTATCAAACGCTTTAACCTCAGATCTTGATTCAACCGCTTCCTCTTTAATGACATCAGCGGTGGGGAGAACAGTTTTTTCCTCTGTTTCTACATGCTTTAATTTAGAGGCATCAAATCCAGCAACGGCTGAAACATCAGGCAAGCTTTCTGGTCGCGTTTCTTCTTTGAGGGTGGCAGCAGTTGGCAAAGTGTTCTTTTCCTCTGTTTCTACAGATTTAAGTTTAGATTTATCAAAAGACTTAACTTCTGACCGAGATTCAACCGATTCTTCTTTAATCACTTCTGCGGTGGGTAAAACAGTTTTTTCCTCTGTTTCTACATGTTTTAATTTGGATGGATCAAATCCAGCAACGCCCGACACGTCTGGTAACACCTCTGGTCGAGTTTCCTCCTTTAGAGTTGCAGCAGTTGGTAAAGTGTTCTTTTCCTCTGTTTCAACCGATTTGAGTTTTGATTTATCGAACGCTTTAACCTCAGATCTTGATTCAACAGATTCCTCCTTAATAACATCAGCAGTGGGGAGAACAGATTTTTCCTCTGTTTCTACATGCTTTAATTTGGAGGCATCAAATTCAGCAACACCTGAAACATCTGGCAAACTTTCTGGTCGAGTTTCTTCTTTCAAGGTTGCAGCAGTTGGGAGAGTATTCTTCTCAACAGTTTCAACTGATTTCAGGTTAGATTTGTCAAAGACTTTGACCTCTGCACGTGATTCAACTGCTTCTTCTTGAATAACATCTGAAGTGGGTAAAACGGTTTTTTCTTCTGTTTCAACATGTTTCAATTTAGAAGCATCAAATTCTGCAACTCCAGAAACATCAGGCAAGACCTCTGGTCGAGTTTCTTCTTTTAAGGTTGCAGCAGTTGGGAGAGTGTTTTTCTCAACGGTTTCAACTGATTTCAGGTTAGATTTGTCAAAGACTTTGACTTCTGACCTGGATTCAACTGCTTCTTCTTGAATCACTAAAAGAGAATGAAATACACATTGAAAATACTTCAAACTTTTATTATTGGTTATATAACATAGCTTCAACCCCTATAGGATAGGAGTTTCAAGGGAGGGTTTCAGGATATTTAAAATTTGACACCAGAGGGTTTGATAACCCTTGTAGGATGTCCATTGTAGGACGGGTTAAGCTACTAAAGCTATGTAAGTCTCCTGTTCAAGCATTTTGGGTGGGGATTAAAAGAGAGCCCCCCCCCCACAGCAGACCCTCAATTCACACAATCACGCAATTTTTTTTCGAAATTCACGCATTCACGCAAATTTTCCTCAACTTTCAGGCAATAACCTGTTTTTTCAGGAAATTGGAAAATTTTCGGAAAAATTCGGGGAAACATTGGAAAATCGGGAAAACTGCACATTGATCGGTGGAAAAAAGGAAAAATTCACATTTTTTTCCCAATTTTCACGCATTCACGCAACTGAAAATGCCCATTCACGCATTCACGCAAACCGCTGGGGGGCCCCTTAAAAGGATTATGTTGTCTAGATTATTTTGTGAGGATATTAACATTTACCACTTTCGCTAACTCTTGACATACTCTAAGAAGTTGCCAACAATTTTTAAATATTATTTTTGCTAAAACCGCTGGAAAAAGGTAGTTTCGAGGTATAGCTGATGATCTAGGGAATGACACAAATGTATAGTACTAGTAGTACTGTTAGGGGATTGGAGGATTTTCCAATTGATTTTTCTTCTTGTTTCTAACAAGTCTGTGCACACAAAGAACAAAGTAGTGCACATGTAAAACAAATTGGCTACCATCATTGACCTTTTGCTAAACGCGATATCATGATGATCATGATAGATGTCTTATTTTGCTCTAAATAAATATCAAGCCTTTACAGGCTTTATCTGTAGTCTATAATTACCTTATTTTGGAGGTATTTAGAGGTGCAATAATTTCCAACTTCCCTAGTAAAGTTATTTATTAAAATCTGAAGAATTTTCCAACCAACCCACCCCCTGCACTTATTCTGACCCTAATTTATTAGCACCAGAAATATTACGCTCCTGGAAAAATATAACAGCTATTCTCTAAGAAAATTAAAATGCTCCTAGAAAATGAGACCTTTTAAGAAAATTATGAAGCTCCCTGGAAAAAAAATCTGGCATCTGGTTGTGTTTTTCACAATTTAGCTCGTGGAATTTTTGCTGATTTTTAAACAGATTGTCCGCTGGAAAATTGTACACGTCTTTTTTTTTTTAAGAAATACACTTTTAAGAAACATGCTGAGAGGCTGAGAATGAGAAAATAACATTTTTTAATTCGGTTTTTTATAAGAACCTTCCAATCAAGGCTAATTATGTCAAAAAGTTTAGAAACATGTAAGAAACATCGGCTCAAAAGGCCGATTTCTTAAGAAACATTGAGGATGCTTGGTAAAACTAGTTTCTTAAAAAAAAAGAAGACGTGTATGTGTTTTTCCTTAAAATGTGCTCATGGATTTTAAGAACAGATGTCTTTAAGGCGACCCCTGGATTTTACATGGGTGTTTTGAAGAAAAGTCTCTCCTAGATTTATCCATAAAAAATTTACTCTCCTGAAAAAAAATAACAGATATTTAAAAAAATCTGCTGACGGCTGCTCATGCAGAGTCATGCCATGAGAAAGTAAAAATACTCATACAGCCATTTTAGTTGAAAAAAAGTGGGTAGCATATACAAATATATACAACTGTCCTGTATATTACACCTAGCATGTTGTAGCTATTTCAAGAAGGATAATCCAACTGAAAGATTTTATCTCTATTCCATGATATCTAATATTAATCTCCTGAATTTCAGCAGGTTTACAAAAGAAAAAAACAAGAGGAAGTAGATAAATTGACATCAAGACGGACCAAAAATACACCTCTTGTTTAAAATGAGGAGCCTAGCTGTACAGCAAAAAGAGCAGGAGACAAGTTTTATACTTACAATCACTTGATGGAAGTGTATTTTTCTCCTCTGTTTCGACATGTTTTAACTTGGATGAGTCGAAGGCAGCAACTTCTGAAATGTCTGGCTTGGATTCACTCATTTTTAAGTTTTATCAAATGAAATCTATTGAAAAATTAAATGTATTTCAAAATGAAAGTAACCCAACACAAGCCTTTCCTCTCTGCAAAAGCACTCCGTAATGTTGATACTTTGGAGGCTGCTCCCCTTCGATTTTAGGAGGGAGACTCGAAATGTATGCAATATTAAATCTGAATCCGGGGGTCAAAATGGTCTTTCTAACAATAGAATATGTAAATATAATCATATTTTTAGCTCAAAATTACAAGATTGACATTAAAATGTAATTCATATTTACTGGCTGGTTCTCAAATGATTTTAAAAACTGAAAAGAAAATCTTAAGTAGTTCTACGGTATTCTACTTGACCCCCGGAATCATCTCAAATTTCAAGAAGCCATCTTGAAATAAATTAACGCGATAAAATTATGATACAACAAATGACGTCATAGAAAATTCTTCTGCCGTAAATAGAAGAAAATCATTGGGTCTCGTCATCATCATCGCCTTTTTTGACAGTGTGTACTTCTCATGCCGGAATATCCCTTTCATCAAATTGGACAAATAGCGGAAGTCAAATACACTGAGCTATGAAAGTCTAAATCCTCTTCTTATCTCAAAAGACTGAAATATGTTTTGATATCATTAGTCGAATCGAATAGAAGTCTTTGTGTGCGACAGCTTTTTTGTCAAATTTTCGTACATTTTTATCTCTCGACTTTGTCTAAAGTCAATTTGCGAGCTTATGGGGAGCTTACTTCACATTCAGCGCAAAGAAAATCATTGATGAGATTTCAGATAAGGCAATTTCCTTCACAGAGAAGGGCGTCAATTCTAATAAGATTTCGATTTTCGTAGAAAAAGGAATTCACCGCTAACTCTCTTCTAACCCGAAATCAACCTCGAAATCAACAGCGAGTAATAAAAACAAATAAAAAGGATATGAAAAAGTCAACATATCACGATATCTTGTCATAAAGTGACAGTCATCCATAAGACACGCCATAGAAAGCAAACGTGTCACTAAAATTTTCTGCTGTCGTGTTGAATATAGAGGATGACTCGATGGACTAACGACGGAATAAAATAATATACAATCATGGACGAAAATTGTGAGACAACCCTCCTTCCCCCCTTCCCCCAGTGGCAATGTTGAATAGGGCATTGGAAAAGTCGGTGGGAAGGTCGTTCGCACTAAACATTGCCACTGGGGGGGGGGAGGGGGACCATTCCATGGTTTTTCCAGTGTTTTTCTCAAACATTAAAGTCCATGATTGTAGAGGATGACGCGATGGACTAACGACGGAATAAAATCACCCTATGTAATACACCTAATATAACCTGCACGTCATTTTCCAATTAGAATTACACTAGAACACCAAAGTAACTAAAGTCGAATACCCGAGGTTTTATTTCGACCAGCCAAACGGGAATTTCACCGACCATCCTTGTCTCATCGAAAAATTTGGTAGTTCGGATGTATAATTCTTTATCAAAGATTTGGATAGACTATATGCTACAGTTTAAGACAAATCACTATCTAAGAAATAAGCCCTAAGCCGAAGAAAATTCGCAAACGGGCTTTTTGCTAGTCTGAATCGCAGACCTCTACAAAACCCCAGGTAGTATAAGGAGCACGAATCCGTTAGTGGATGCCAGCAGCCTAGCTTTTTTGCCGAAAAGAATTTACAGTCGATAGATTTTGTCAGTCTTCTTCGAAACTCTCCCGCCGATTTTTTTTCCGTATACACCGCCATAACGCCATACCACCATATTTTCCCGCCTTTACTATCACTGTTTAACGGACGATAACATATCGTCTAAGATTTGGATGTATGGCGCCAAATAAATGTTACCGACAATTTTTAAAGTTAAATATTTCAAACAAATCAAACATCCACTGTTTCTAAAACCAAACTATCAAATGATGCTGAAGCCGCGATTTGACTCAACCAGCTTGATATTGTCATACTAAACGACGGTTTACTACTGTCATTTATACTCGAAACTACTGCTCGTCAATTCATCACGTTTCTCTCAGTCACAAAGCATCAAATACTCCCTGCCAATCTTTTGTACGAAGTCCGTCTCATGTCATATAAAAAACCCTCCTACCTGCTATGCAAGTGATAGAAATTGGACATTTGACAAAGTTTTAAGAAATTAATTACTTATTTTTATATATTTTTTTTTGCTGACGTGTTATAAATCGATGACGTAGGAACCTAGTTTTCTTTTTGATGTCAGCTTAAAATAAACTCATGACTTCGTGATGACTGACTATTAAAAAGATATGTTTTTGATAAATATAAAACCTAAGAAAAAGATTAAAATTACTTCGATAAAAGTCATATATACAGGTACGAGCCGGGAAGTATCTTATCCATTTGGTGGACTAACTTTCTTGGGGTTTTTCTTGTTCCTTATGGTAATAAGAATATTTTAAGCTTCTGGGCCACCTGGATTTCTCACCTGGGTATCCATAATGGCGGATTTTTGGTCATGTGACGCCCGTAGGCAAAACCGAAAATTCTTCCAACCCAAATATAGGCATATCATATATCTATCGATCGGAAATTTGATACTGATTAATTTTGAGATACAAAGTTGGGTCTGAAAACTTTCCTATCTCGAGATATAAATCACTTTCGTTTTCTCAGGTTTGGCTGCAGTTGTAGGCGGGCTTTCATGGAGTGAGGCAATTCTTTTAGTCATATCTCAAGAAATATGCTTTTAAACATATCAAAACTTTATGTGTTCCTAGAAAAGGCATTAAAAATTGTTTGTGCAAATTTTCAATAAGTTTGCAGTAAAAATGTGTATTTTACAGACCAGAGTATAATTTCCTTACCGTCGAAAAAAGATTCTTCTTCTCTCAAAAAATTGGCCTTTTTGTCTGAATGATGAATGAGCGAAATGTTTCCCAATAGGGTTTAGAACCAATCACTTCTTCGTAATCTCACTCAGAGGGGTACTTAGCAACAAGTAAGGGCTAAATGTATCCGGTCAGCACTTTATAAGTATGATTTACGGTAAGACATGATCCCAAAAAACGGTGAAATTTCCAAATAATTAATGAAAAATTCTGTCTTTGCATCTCAACATTAAACGCGAACCTTCTGTTCTTTAGATTGACTAATGCAAAGAATTATGAATAATATAATGTAAATCGTTAAAGTGTGTATTTTACAGACCAGATTCAAGTGCTTCTAGGAGCTTTTCTTGTTCTAAAACGCTTTAGATTACTACAGAAATACCCGAACTTGAGAATTTACTGAGTTAATCCGTCAAAATTCGCCAATTCCTTTATCTTTATTGTTCATGCATGAAACGAGATTTAGAGGGCTTAGAATCTGCGTTGTCTGCAGGGCCAAAAAACGTCGGCATAATATGGCTTCGAGAGGCGATAATACTATGCCATTGTAGAAAGCCTAGTGATGGAGCCATATTTGTGAACCTATTCTGGTTACTGTTACAATTATAAGAGGCGTATAATGGTCCAATGCATCATTGTATATCCGCTTTAACTACATGAATGCAACACAACGCCTTCAGCTAGTTGAAGAAGTCAGACTGTAGGAATTTTAACTTAAAGCGCTTTAAGGAAGTTATTGCCATATAAAATAATGCTTTAAGCTACACGTCCAAAATGTCCCCGTTTTCTTACAAAAATCTAAGTATAATATTAAGAAATCTTGATTTTAAAATTCTTATTTGTTCGGACATGGCTTGCTGATGATGATCCCATTTTCCTTTCCCACTATGAGGTTTTAAAGTTTTAGAATCATCTGGTCTCTGTGGCTTTGTCAGAACATGAACAAACGACTGGACATCCTTCTCCTTCGTAAGCACTGCGAGCTTCGTTGCCGCCTCGTTAAAACATAAAATGAAACAATAGGTTTTGATGATCTACCTTGGGAATACCTTGCTAACAACGTCAAAACTTACACAAAGTCTCTGTTGTTCTACTCTTCTCCAGTCTTTTATCTATATCATAACAAAGATAACAGATGCGAAATCATCGTCATTTTTCAAAACTCCGATGAAATAATATCGAGTATATAGGATTGAGAGTATAGGATTCAAATTATGATATTCTTATGACACAGGCTCACAACTTTGGCATACTTTTGAGATGAGAGTTTTGCTAGACACTAGCACAGATTTGTAGCACAGTCACCGAACGGCCTGTAGAGTTTCTGTCCACCCTACGACCATCACATGGTATGGGTTGGTCCTAGCAAAGTAGTATTTACTTTTCATTAAGTGAAACACAGCACCGAGTTGGAGTTAGTCCTGATCTCCTAGACGACGGTCAATACTTGGTACACTACTGCGCCTTCACATGGGATAAATCATAACAGGACGTCTATCTTCCATTGTGTCTTTGAAGCGAGCTTCGTTGTCGCCTTGTATTTTAAAATTGGTATAAAAAATCCGTTGATATTCCGTTACAATGCTATTTCTTTGAATTACTTAGGTAAAATGATTGATAGATAGCTTGATAGTTTGAAAATCTATATATTAATGCTAAAACGTGTGTGTTTACAACGTTTTATAAAAAGTTTTCGAAAATCTGACAAAGCTCTACAAAGCCTCCTCTTCATGGCGTTGAACTTTTTTCTCCTTTCTTTCATAAAATCAAAATCTTATCATCAATCACCAGCTATCTTTCTTCCGTTGGGTTTTTTTTAGATGTATAGTGATTTGCTGGATTGGGACACGCAGCGTGCGACGCTACGCATACGGCTAGTTACTCTCAAGTCACAAAATAATTATTTTCAATTTTTTTTATACGCTGAAATGGAGAATTTCAACTGCGTGTATACTTTTGAATCACTTTTGTCATTCCAATAGCATACCATAGCGAATCTAAAAATAGACATTGATTTTTCTTGACCGAAATTCAATCCCGTCAACCTTTGCGTCAATTATGCTTGCACGTAAATTACACTCAATTACAAAGAAAAAGTAATAAATTTCACGACTTTTGAATTAAAACAAAAAAGGATTGTGGGATTGAATTTCGGTCAAATGAGAGGGACAAGCTGGAGTTTTTACAAGCTCTCATTTGATTTGGTTGGTCGTTAAGATGTAATAAAAGAATCTTATTACTTTTTCTAAAGAAAGCGTCATCTCTATCACTTTAAATGACCAATTAGTGAAGTATCTTGTAAAAACTCCAAGGCATCTCAAATGAGAGAAGTAATAATCGTGACGTTTGCATGACGAAGCGCTATTAGTTTTTTTATTGACTTGAAAAAAAAAGTATGCCATAATTTGAATCCTATACTCTCAATCCTATATAATCGATATTATTTCATCGGAGTTTTGAAAAATGACGATGATTTCGCATCTGTTATCTTTGTTATGATATAGATAAAAGACTGGAGAAGAGTAGAACAACAGAGACTTTGTGTAAGTTTTGACGTTGTTAGCAAGGTATTCCCAAGGTAGATCATCAAAATCTATTGTTTCATTTTATGTTTTAACGAGGCGGCAACGAAGCTCGCAGTGCTTACGAAGGAGAAGGATGTCCAGTCGTTTGTTCATGTTCTGACAAAGCCATAGAGACCAGATGATTCTAAAACTTTAAAACCTCATGATGGGAAAGGAAAATGGGATCATCATCAGCAAGCCATGTCCGAAACAAATAAGAATTTTAAAATCAAGATTTCTTAATATTATACTTAGATTTTTGTAAGAAAACGGGGACATTTTGGACATGTAGCTTAAAGCATTATTTTATATGGCAATAACTTCCTTAAAGCGCTTTAAGTTAAAATTCCTAAAGTCTGACTTCTTCAACTAGCTGAAGGCGTTGTGTTGCATTCATGTAATTAAAGCGGATATACAATGATGCATTGGACCATTATACGCCTCTTATAATTGTAACAGTAACCAGAATAGGTTCACAAATATGGCTCCATCACTAGGCTTTCTACAATGGCATAGTATTATCGCCTCTCGAAGCCATATTATGCCGACGTTTTTTGGCCCTGCAGACAACGCAAATTCTAAGCCCTCTAAATCTCGTTTCATGCATGAACAATAAAGATAAAGGAATTGGCGAATTTTGACGGATTAACTCAGTAAATTCTCAAGTTCGGGTATTTCTGTAGTAATCTAAAGCGTTTTAGAACAAGAAAAGCTCCTAGAAGCACTTGAATCTGGTCTGTAAAATACACACTTTAACGATTTACATTATATTATTCATAATTCTTTGCATTAGTCAATCTAAAGAACAGAAGGTTCGCGTTTAATGTTGAGATGCAAAGAGAGAATTTTTCATTAATTATTTGGAAATTTCACCGTTTTTCGGGATCATGTCTTACCGTAAATCATACTTATAAAGTGCTGACCGGATACATTTAGCCCTTACTTGTTGCTAAGTACCCCTCTGAGTGAGATTACGAAGAAGTGATTGGTTCTAAACCCTATTGGGAAACATTTCGCTCATTCATTTCAGACAAAAAGGCCAATTTTGAGAGAAGAAGAATCTTTTTTCGACGGTAAGGAAATTATACTCTGGTCTGTAAAATACACATTTTTACTGCAAACTTATTGAAAATTTGCACAAACAATTTTTAATGCCTTTTCTAGGAACACATAAAGTTTTGATATGTTTAAAAGCATATTTCTTGAGATATGACTAAAAGAATTGCCTCACTCCATGAAAGCCCGCCTACAACTGCAGCCAAACCTGAGAAAACGAAAGTGATTTATATCTCGAGATAGGAAAGTTTTCAGACCCAACTTTGTATCTCAAAATTAATCAGTATCAAATTTCCGATCGATTGATATATGATATGCCTATATTTGGGTTGGAAGAATTTTCGGTTTTGCCTACGGGCGTCACATGACCAAAAATCCGCCATTATGGATACCCAGGTGAGAAATCCAGGTGGCCCAGAAGCTTAAAATATTCTTATTACCATAAGGAACAAGAAAAACCCCAAGAAAGTTAGTCCACCAAATGGATAAGATACTTCCCGGCTCGTACCTGTATAATAGCAAGTCACATAATTAAAGAAAATTGACGTTTAATTATGCTGACGTAATGATAATTATAATTACTAGTTTCGCTAAACTAAAGTAAGAATTCCTTGCCAATTCCCCTCTGTTCAAGAAATTACCTTCTCCTTCCTAATCGGGATCCTCACATATCTAAATTACGGGCAGCCTTATCGAAAGTAGAGCAAAACTATTCATCAACATCATCATTAAAAAACTGCATTTGAAAATTATTAATACTCCTTTAAACTTCAAAGTAAACTTCAGTTACCATTGTAAACGAAGAAGAGATTTAAAGAAATATGAAAATAAATATAGTTACTAGTACTCAACACATCACACCACAGCCGACGACGAGTAAATTTACTTTGAATAAGATTCCAATCAAACACAAATCTAAAAGCGAGAGAGTCATTTAAACAGCTAGAAATATAACATAAATGATGTTGAAAAACAGCTTGGAGGCTTCCGCGAAAATCAGCAGGGGAGGAATGAGTTCAATCAATTTAATTCAAGAGCGTGTATCAATACTTTATAGAAAAATGTGCCACGAGAGAAAATTTCTTTTCCTCCTTACTTCCAGCTGATATTTTCTTCAGCTGTTTTTTTTCTATCAGGAAATAAAACCTACATGTAGCCTTTTCATAAAAATTTCCATTTAATAAAATCTTATTTTATACGCTTCCCATATTTTAGCATTAGTAAACGAATATCAATACTTGTTCAATTCAAACATAACCTTATATCGCGCATTCATATATTTCACGTAAAAAGTTTTGCGAGCAGAAAGCTTTGCGAGGTCGAAAAATCGCGAAATCTACGACATTATTGACAAAAGTATTCATATATTTCGCTTACAAATTCAATGCTTTCTATCTAATGAAAAAATGACAAGGAATCTTGCTTTATGAAACTGAGATCTTCCATTTAGAAAAGTTTCCACAAAATCCATAAATATTGTGAAAAAAGAATAATCTAAAAAAGTTACTAAGTTAAAATGAGTTTCTCAAAAAAATATGTTATCATATTGATGAAAGAAATATCGTAATTCAATTTCACGCGAAGGGAAGAAAAGTTATCAATTAAAATTCTTTGAGGACTAGTTTTTTTTAGTTTCTTATCCCCAATCATCGATTGGACTTCAAAGGGATTAAAAATCGATCAAAAATAGAGAGGAGGGATTGGGACACGTCTCTCGAACACGAAGGACGAATGACGCGACAACACGTTATCTATCCTCCCCTGTTTTCAAACAAAATACGGAAATTCGAGAAGCTTCATGCTTAGAGTCATCAAAACAAACAACAGAAAATTCTTTCTATCCTTAAATTCAGTTCTAACACAACTGCATAACCCTCGTGTAACAAGAATAAACTGAAAACAAGCGCCTGTATCAAATTTTCGTAAACGTTTCGCAAGAAGCTAAAAAAGGAATTGTCTTCAGGTCATTCATACTAAGTTCTAAAATTCCAATATTTTATCCATTCATAGTCAGTTAAATGAGAAAAGGAATCGTGGAATGTTTGATTTATATTCTCTACCTCTGCATAGTGCAAGAGTAGATGTCAAGAGAGCAAAGCTTCAAAATCTAACCAAATAAAGCAATGGAAATGCATACATGTAGCTTGTATGATAATTAGCGGAAATTGCACCTTGTTAACGAAAGTAATTTGATACAAATTATGCTTGTAATATTATTCTCTAAATAAGGTATATAATTTAACACAAGACACACACTTCATCCGGAAAGAGAAGGCGTGTTTGGCAAATACATGGAGCGAACAATCACAAGAGCAAACATCCTCAATATTTCAGCTTAGAAGAAATATTATAAAGCCGTGTCGCTGTTATGTCTAAAGTATAGAAATGTGGACAAATGCTGTGAAATATAAAAACGAGGTCAACACCAACATTCTTTCAAAAAGATTATCTGTGAGGTATTGAAAGTAAGGGAGCTGCTAGCGCTCAATTGCGACCTAGAAAAAACCGAGTCGACAGGACTGAGGAGGTTTAACAGAATGTATAAAAAAGAGGGTTGTAAACTTAGGAGGGTCAAGATCACAAATAAATCCTTAGACTATGTTATAGTCTAAGACGAATCACTATCAAAGAAAAAAGCCCAAAGCCGAAGAAAATTCGCAAACGGGTTTTTTTTTTGCCGAAAAGAGTTTATAGTCGGTAGAGTTGCTAGTTCTTCGAAACTCCCGCCGATTTTTTCCCGTATACCGCCATAACGCCATACCGCCATTTTTCCCGCCTTTACTATCCGTGTGACGGACGATAACATCGTCTAATAAATCCTATGCTCATAAATCTATCTAAAATATTAAGATTTCGAAGTAAATTTTTACAATAAAGATTTTAGGTATAATAAAATAATGCATTATTCCTATAAAATATAATTTACTTTCTGTTTAGGTCCAATAAAATCTCTATATGACAAAATAAATATTATCCTGCAAAAACATCACACCACCACAACCATGACACAGAGAACAAAACATACCAATAAACTCCAATCCAATTCAATAAATTACCCATAAACCTCTGCTGGTAAATCATTCAAGTTTTCCAGCTCATTGGGAACGTTAAATATCCAGAATTCCTTCTGGTTTTAAGAGTGCTTGGTTGAGAGTTATAGTTATCCAAAAGTAATACAAAAGAACTCATATGCTAGTCTGTCAAGCCTAATATTAGGTTTGCTTCATGGTAAATTCTTGGGTCATGTTAAGTTACGTATCCATCAACACATTAGGTAAATCTCTTGTCAAACTGTTCGCTCCATCACGAAACGGTAAATCAAGAGGTGAGTGAGTATACGAGTTCCTGCTCAATGATTCACTATTCAAATCAGTCCTTGTTAGACTAGCGCCGTGACTTCTGCCGACAGACCGTGATGATGTTTCAACACGCGACAGACTATAATAAGCGTTGGCAATGGTAGAAGCGATCGTTGAAGCTTTGGTCGATCGGAGAGATGCCGTCTTACGATTGTGAGAACGAATGGATGAATTCTCATCCTCTTGTAATATGCGGCCAACCTGTGATAAATATTGATAAAATGTGTGCAATCTTTATGGCTATCCTAATGAAAAGAATGATCAAAACTTGACATTCACAGGGACGCAGAAATGTCTCACGTCGAATATCCAAAAATATTAACAGGACTAGAAATTTTATTACATCCTGCAAGTATATCTTCTACAAATACAGCCAATATCCTCCTCCTCTGATTTTGAAGGTCTATCCGCCCCCAATCATTTCATTAAATCTTAATAATGAATTATTTTGGAAAATTTTATTTTGACCTAGCTTAGGTTTTCAAGTGCTAAAAGAAGGTAAATTGATTGACAACTCACCCTCGATAGAGTATTCTGTTTTGAGGAATAAGAACTGCTTCCAGAATCGACCAGATCCGGCCCTTGTCCGAAAACTTCTACAGCCATTTCATCCGGTAAACCAAATTGCCGGACAACACGTAATTGAATTTCTTCACTTAGGCCTTTACAATCTAGCAAAAGAAGAGAGGTAATTAAAATGTTGAAAACTCGATTGAACATGAAGAAATTAAATGAAAGATCCACCATGTCAATCTAAAGTCAACTTAACCCTTGCTTCTTCGATACTTTCTTGAAGCTGAATGGACTGTCATACATGGATAAGGTCGGGAATGTTTTGAAAGAGGATTACAATCTTACAGTTCGGCCACTACAATAAAGTGTAGATAGCTTTTATAGCCCAAGCTAAAAATATACCAAACTTCCATATATCACTTTGAAAAACAGTTAGCTCACCCTTATATGAATCGAGTGGGGAATCTCATTTGCTCAAATTAAAGAGGGATTCAAATAATAGAAAGTATTTTACCAGTGTTTCTTTTAGAAGGAAACTGAAATTTTGTTCGAATTATAGAAAGATTCGGATTATAGAAAGATTCGAAGAATAGAGGTTCAAAATAGCTAGAGTCCATTATAATTTTTTCAATATTTGAAAGATAAGGTTTTAACATTTTTTGCTTATTTCAAAGGCTTTGTTTTTAAACAAGAGTGATATCGTTTGCTTACTCATCAATTTTAAGGTAAAAACAACATCTTTAAAGACATTCAGGGTACAGCAAATTATACTCAATAGATGGAATTACCTGGTACAAGCGACATAACATGAAGCGCTTCTGGAGATCTCTTCAACTCCTTCTCCAGCAACACCATATCTCTAATCAACGTTTCATCAAGTTGACAATGTGATACATATGACCCCCGTCTTTCGAATGTGCCTTCTTCTGTGGAATCTCTCGGTACCAGTCTCTTTCTCCTGTAAGAGTGGTCACGTGGTAACATATCTGGAAGGTTATTGGATAGGTCAAGGGCGTTGTCCACGTCAACATGGTCAGTCAATAACCTCTCGTGTAAAATCATCTGTAGTAAATAAAAAGAGAAAATAAAATCATACTAGACATTTTCATTAGTGAGTTGGTGCGGAAGTTTTTTTGATGCCAGTACACAGGTGAGGTAAAAAGAACAGAAACAAGTGATACTTTTATGGAGCTACCTGGTTATGCATTTAACACATATATAATTGATATCTACATAAGCGTGACCATTAAACAATCATTCAGAACACAAATAGTGACGATCTATTAAAATTAGTCGTTTGCTTCTTATAAAAAAACACGTTTAGAAACCAAAATTTCATGCTCTTGAAATATTCTTTCATATTCAAGACTTCGAGAGCAAAAAAACATCTCCAAAAAATTGAGTAATTTTAAGAACATTGAACATTGTATGCTTATTAATAGTGATTCTTATAGATAAATATGCGTTTTTGAGCTGAAAAATTCTTTTATTACAAAAATCTGCTTGAGCCATCTTTTACCTACTTTCATGCAAAAAGTCAGAAAATAACAAGTCCAAAAAACCCTTTTTTTACCCTTTTTTGGCCCAAATTTGCCCAAAAATTTTTTTTTTTGAAAATCGGGCTCCGTCGCATTCGAGGGTTTATAGTTATGCATCTTTGTTCAAAAAATCGTAAAGAATGAAAGAGCCAATCTCGAGAAAAGCTAATACCTAAGTAATTGATAATGTGCTTATAAAAAAATATCGAATTTGGCCAGTTTTTCTATAACAACACGCCAAGCAACCAAAATTTCATGTCGAAGCACACATATTCTTTAAAAGTAAGCCCTCCTGAGCAAAAAAAACATCTATCTCATAAAAAAATTGAGTAATTGGACTATTAAGAGTAATTTTTTTGCAAAAATCTGCTTAAGCCATCTTTTACCTACGATGGTACCCTACTTTCATGCAAAAAATCAGAAAACAATTAACGACCTAATTTTTCACAAAGTCCAAAAAACCCGTTTTTTAGCCGTTTTTTGGCCCAAATTTGCCCAAACAATTTTTTTTTGAAAATCGGGCTCAGTCACATTCGAGGGTTTATAGTTATGCATCTTTATGCAAAAAATCAGAAAAAACTAACGAGCCAATCATGAGGAAAGCTAATGACAAACGAACGAACGAACGAACGGACAAAGGTTAATTTATAGGACCTCCACCGGGGTAGGTCCAAAAAATGTACGCTTATTTTAGAGAGTAATCCTCAAAGAGGTTCAAAACAACTCAGTAAAGCAAAAAAACATGTTAAAAAGAATTCGTGCTACTTATAAACTACGAGAGTTTTGTTTTAAATGTTTTATTTTTTCCCGACACACAAAACTGAATACACTCCTCTCTCCGTTTCGTTAATGATTACAGTAATGTCTGAAAAACAATATTCATGCGCACAATAAAACGCTGAGATTATGAATCGCAAGAAAAGTGTATTCAAAAGAGCGTGTTTTTAACTGCTGACTGTACCTTCTTCATCCGAAGACTTTGTTTGAAGAAAATAAAAACAACCAAATTTAGTAGAAATTTTTGAACAAAAATACTATTATACGGACCAATAACTATGTGCTATATACCAGTGTTTTTAATACGACAAACCTTAATTTCGGTGACATAATTATTAAACAGTCGTGGACTTTGATACTCTGGATGATTGGCAGCTGGCTAACCAATACATAAAACTTGTGGCAGAGTTTTCTCCTGTTAAGATATCAAGTGGAAGGTGTCTATCGATTAAGCCTCTTTGAAACGCCATACTAAGCACTGAGGAGCTGTAAGGGAGAATATGTTTCAGTCGGACGCACTGAAGTAAAGGACTGATAATCTCTCGAAGTTGTCCGTTACTGCATTCACGACGTTTCGGACTTCGCCTCGGTAAAGAACTGCCGGGGCTACCATTACCTAAGAGAAGAAGTTGTAAAGTTAAAAGTGCAACAAATTTAGAAAGTAAGAAAATAGGTGAACATCAGCGAAAGTCGAATCGTTCATACAAAGTCTTTGCACCTTATATAATCTAAACATGTCACTTACCAGATTTTCCATAAGCTTTAGCGATTTGCCATTCTCCCCATTTGATGATTGAATGTAAAACGAATTCTTCATTTGCCTAAGAGATGAGAACGTTACATTATCAGCCAGAAATGTTTAATTCAGGTATTTTCTGACTCTTATTAGTATCAACACACTAAAATATCAAGAACTTGGCGTACTTACCACTCTTTAAAGCCAAAGAAGTTTAAAGATGTATAAATTCAGGTTAGAATCGCCATTAAAAATATCCTGAGTTTGCTAGAACATTATAGTTGTTAAAACGACTCATCAAAACAAAACAGCGTGCTACTAAAATTTATCATGAGTACATTTTCAGAGCTATCTCTAAAAAACCCACGATGTTAAAAATTTCTTAGATCAAGAAACATTCTAGTACCTGCAAATAGTCACTTTTGATGGCAGCTAACAAAAAACGTTTTGGTACGTTACACAAGAAAGTTGATATTTTGCAAAGGTGGATGAATTCTTCACGGAAGTATTGCATGGCTTGCCGAAGGATGAAGGGCGAACCATGTGGTTGTGAGCTCCATTCCAAGATGCCAAGTAATGAGGACGAATTGATGTTCTCAAGGATAATCAACTCGCATCCTGAGATGAAAAAGAGGAATTCAGTAGACGCAGAGAAGAGGTTGTGCGTCGAATGTTAGCTTCGGGAATGCAGTACAACATTCGTTTTTAATTCAGGAGGTCAACGACGAAATATAATTCGTTGGGCGAATAACTAAGAATTTTGGCGGGAATTCAATTTTGGCAATCTGGGGCATTCTCAAGAAAGCATAGGCGTAGCGGGATACCCTGCAAAATTTATGAGGGAGTGCAGATGTTTATGGCATATTCATTATCTTTTGATAAAACAGAGACAATAATTACAGTGTCGTAAAAACCGCTCTCGTCCATAAATTTTTCAGGGTATCTCGCTACGCCTATGAGAAAGTTTGACAAAAACAACGGCTGAAACAGAGCACAGAGCACAAAGTTCAGTTCGTTCGTCATTGATTAGAGAAAAATGTCTTTCATACCTCTACTCAAAACACCAATTTCAAGAAACTGTCCGATTTCATATAATTCCATAGCTAGTTCCGCAGTTGTCAATAACCGGTCTGCTTCACCTGTTCCATCTTCCGCTATCCTCCATTTGACTACGGAAGTCAAGTCCACTTCATTTGTGTAAATACAAGTTAAAACAACTCGTGCAAAACACCGCGGTAGGATTTTCTCGTTTATTGTTATACGACAGTCTTCTTTCATGTTTCGACGTTCTCCCGAGTTTCCGCTTGATGAGTGATCGAAAAAATACGGACCGGGCACATAATAATGCGGAATGACATCTGACCTCTAGTTTAGTATCAAGAGATGATTGACCAGCGAAGGCTGATACGAAACTTGGAGCGTTGTGCGTTTTCCGTGGTTCCTGTAAATATACTAATACGACGTCTGTATGATTTTCCGAATCTAGCAACGTCTTCAAATCATGCGTTAACTCATTCAGCGTCCCGAACTTATCAGCAAGCTCACTTAAAACACCGTCCAGCTGATAATCGTAAATCTGCCCCGTGTAAATGTACCTTAATAAAGAGCTAAAGGTCTGTTCATCTAAAACCAATCCTGGTATTTCAAATTTGATGACGTCATTATCCTGTTTAAAAGCTGATAGATATTTTGCGAAAAATTTGCAGCGACAGGAAACGATGCCTTTGTGTAAAGAGTATAAATGTCCGTTATAATCAATCACGAGGTCTGTGCATACATTATTATCTAGAACACTCAGAATATCACTTTCCAGGCTACTTATTTCTGGTTGTGCTGCGTCACTTAGAATGGACAATTTCTTGATAGCCTCCAGACCTTCGTATTGTCTTAACAAATCTTGTATTTCTTTAACAGGCCATTTTTGTAAAAGTTCTCGCATGTGCTTCCGATAATCTGAATGTTTCCCAGTTTTTAAAGATTTAGCCAATTTTCGACGAATTGTTCCGAATCGGATGAACCTTTTGTGTCGATTATGTATTTCCATTTTCTAATTCTTTATCCTTTTTTGGGAGAGGAAGTGTTTTGGAAGATAATCGAGAGTATTTATGAGAGGACGCAAGGTCTGTGGAATGCGCATGTCCCATGATCTATGAACGAAAAATAAAAAAATAAATTATGTGAAAAATCAAATGAGTGAATCAAGACATACTAAGATATTGAAGCTTTATCGTGGCTTGGACCACGAGATTTACGTTTGGCTGCTAAGATACTTATATAGGAATAAAGTCTCGCAGAAGAAACTTTCACGAGTTCGCGATTTTTCGGTCAAATCGCGAATATTAAGGTCGCGAAAAATGCCGAAGGTCGCCATTCACGAAAGTTAGTTCTATCAAGAAATCACATTTTATCAAGGTTTTATGCATTATTATTGAAGCAATATATAATTAATCGAAGCTGGACATCATTTCAGAATAGAGCCGTGGATATACGGCGTGTATTCTAAGGCTTCACTTTTTCTTGCCTTAGAAAGGTTAAAGATTCGCTTCTAGCTCTTCGGGCTTATACATTGTGTCAACTGGTAAGAAGCTAAATTGATAGGAAATAAAAATGTGAGATGCACAAAGTATTATTTATTTTCATATATTTACTGTTTCTCATTAATGTAGTGTTTTCATATATTTAGATATAAGATTTATATTTACGACAAATGATTTCTTTAATGAAAAAAAAGCTCAACTTCTGATAAGGTTTGATGAAGACATTTGAGATTGGACGGTCATTTGTTTCATTCGTTGTTGATTGAAGTAATCCCGTGTGTTATTGTGTGGCTTGAACATTATGATAAAGCATTTCTTACCATACAGAAAAACTACATAAACGATACAGTTAAAAACAACCAGCAAACAATGCAAAAATTCTCGATCAGTTTTTTTACGAAAAATTCCAATTGGAAAACTGACTGCAAGGGTCATCGTAGTCAACATGGTAGCATAAACAAGAGACATTGCATCATTCATAGGTCCTGGTAAATGTCGTCCACGAAACGCTTGAACCAAACAAATCAATTGGAAAATAATTAGAAATCCAATAATGAGATTCATATACATGTAAGTGTTGCTGAAGTTGTGTCGTATCAAGTTGATTTTGTCCAATTCGAACGATATGTGAGGCTCCTCCATATCAATGAGAACATATAAGCCACCATTACTGAACAATATAAACATTATGATTGTGAAGACTTGTACAGCAACCGTCTTTTTGGCTTCACCTCCTGTCAACTTCACGGTAGAACTGAAAGCGTCGATCAGTTTTTGTGATTTCGTATACACAAACCCCATGTTCAGGGTATAAAAGAAAGTTAAATTGACACATTTTGCTAAAGAGATGGAAACGAGGAGTTCATCTTGAATGTAGAGAAGGTTGTTCACCAACATGGTAATGGCGATAGTCACCAGGTGGGAATATGAGAAATGAACATCCGATACTTTGACAGTGGGGGTGTCACGATATTTCACAAAAATCAACAAAGTGGAAAATGTTACAAAGACACCAAACACTGTTAAGGAAATAATGATCATTTTTTCTGCTGCGTTTAATTTGGAGTATCGATTTGTGTATGGATCGATACATTCTGTTCTCAAGCCATTATCAATGCTCTTGATCCCATAACATGTTTTGCAATGGCCATCACCATACCCAACTTTGATATGGTCTTCTGGACATAGTTGACACTTCCAATCATGTTTTGTGTCAAAGATTTTCTCTCGTTGGAAAATTTCACCATAGCTTTTGTAATAACCTGGTGTACAATTCAGTTTTGGACATCCTAATGATGCATGATTAAAGTCTCCTAAAAGCTTTTCAGATGTTGTATAAGCTGAGGTTATCGACCATTTTGAATTCATATTAACATCGTTTAATAACTCATTTAAAGGAATAGTGTAGTCAGGGTTTCGCATAAATCTATTTAACCAAAACCCAAACAGTTGCTCTAATTTGGATAAATTTTGAAGTGACATTTCGCCTTTAAAGAGTTCAAATACATCATCCAGAAATTGGATTAATATTTCACTGTACCCGATTGAAAGTAAAACATCCAAGGAAACTTTTGCAACTTGTGTTGAATACATAAAAGTGAATTCTTTACGTTGTAGATTCTCCATACTAAACCAATAGCCTGGATTCTGAAGATTGTATGTTCTTGAGCTACGACGAAGATCATGGGCTAAGATGAAAGTGTTATTGTATTTGCCACCGAAATTGTCCAAGAAATGAATAACATCTTGTTGGTGTGTTTGATATGAGCCAAACAGGATTAAAGCTGATTCTCTTCGCCGCCAAGAATCCAAGTGAGGAAAAATATCTTCTGCAAAAGACACATTATTGACATCAACGGATTTTCTTTGCAGACAATACTCCTTGGTAGCAGCAAATAAATTATAACTGTTGATAAAATATTCTTCAGATGGTGTCGGGTGATCTTCATAAAAAGAGAGCATTGTTAGATTTTTCCAATTTAGTTTTCGAGTGACATGAAGTAAGTATTTAGAGTAATCATCAACTGTTTCAAACCTGTATTTATCATCGCAGCTGGTTGGTAGACACATCTTTGGATACCACGTAAAGCTTAGCAATCTACTGACTAGGTTCAACATAAAGTCATTTTGCATGTACGAAGACAAAATTACAATGTCTGGTTGAGAACAGTTTCTTCCTGCCTCACATGGCACGTGATATCTCTCGCTTAAGAGAATTTCGATTAATGTTTCAACTAAATGATCCGTGTTGTTGCACTCGATATGATAAGAATGACGTTCGAAATCAGAATGCTTGAATATTTTAGTTTTCTTCACCACGTCCTCGATGGCTTGTTTAATCATGGTATCTGTCGCCAAAGGTAGATTGTCAATATCTGTAGATGTAGAACAATTGGAATATATACCAATTGAACGAAAAGATAATTGCTGCTTCTCCGAGAAGACGAAGCTAGCCAGCATTACGAGGTAGATTAAAATGGTAATTTCCATGTGGAGTTTTTTTGTTTTTGATTGCTCACGAAAGCAATAATTTATCTTCTTTATTTATGTTCTGTTCGCCTCAAATCCATTACCTCATCCCTTTGATCCTTTGCGTAAGCATAAATTGGATACTTCCAAATTGGGCTTTACACTATAGTCAGTTTCCTCTTACATTAGAATTTTACCTTTTGCTAACTTTCTTCCAAGAATTTTGGGAAGTAGAAATAGTTTATTCAATTCACCTGTCTTTTATCTAATAGGCAAACTGGGGTTTCATTGATTCTTTTTCGGAAAATCCTATATTAATTTATAATAAAACAAATCTATTAATTTCAATATTTCGATTTTTGTTTTTATTGCTTTGTGAATAATCAAAAATACTAATTCAATAATAAATAAAAAGTTTTTATGTTGAAGATTCAATTAAAAAAATGATGTGTAATTATATATAATTGTTTTTTGTAAGCTGAATTTTCTTATAACAAAAAAATAATAACCTTTCTATATCTATAAATTCAGTGGATTGCTAAAGTTTCAAAAATGAAGAAAAAATTCCGTGACCAACTGTTTGATATGTTTCCTAGTCAAGTTGAGGGTGCTTATTCCGAATTTAAATGTTACCAAGCTTGAAAACCTGCAGTTTTTGAGTAATTTGCGATTTTTGGGTTTTCAGGCAAAATTGTAAGCCCTAAAAATTTATCATTGTTAACCTCACAATTAGGATGTTTTTGTGAAATAACCTCAAACTTTACACCCTACTTGAAATATTAAACTCATTTTTCTAGCCTACCTTGTTGTCCAATCATTAAATAGTAAAACCCAATCATTTATTTTTGCTTTAACCTCACATTCAATACCAATTTTGGTCCATCTTTAATGACCACTAGGTTAACCTCAGTGCAAGTTAACCTCATATTCTTAACCCTACTTTGATCAAGATTATCTCTTTAAATTCAACACTTAATCTCTATAATGTATATATCATTGTGAACCTGAATAAATTTTGAGTCAGCATATGTTAAGTAGCAAATAAAAATAAGTTAACCTCATTTTTTTATCCCTTGTTGAAGTCGAAAAAATTCTTTTGAAAGAGTTAGGCGATTTTTGGGGGTTTTGACTTGAGATTGTCCAAAAAAGGTTGCTGGGCATATTAAAATTAAAGAACATTTAAACTGGTATAAATGTAACAAAAGTGCCATTGTTAAGGTTTTGTGTCATTATCATTGGAGTAATATATAATTAATCAAAACTGGTCAAAATTTCAGAATAGGGCCGCGAGTAAACAGCGGCGTATATTCTAAGACTTCACTTTTTCTTGCCTTAGAAAGGTTAAACATTTGCTGCTAGCCCTTCGGGTTTATACTTTATTGTTTCAACAGGTACGAATCTAAATTGATAGGAAATAAAAATGTGACATGCACAAAGTATTATTTATTTTAATATAATTTACATATAAGATTTATATTTACGACAAATTATTTCGTAAATGAAAAAAAAAAACTCAACCTATAATAAGGTTTGATGAAGACATTTGAGATTGGATGGTCATTTGTTTCATTCGTTGTTGATTAAAGTAATTCCGTGTGTTATTGTGTGGCTTGAACATTATGATAAAGCATTTCTTACCATAAAGAAAAACTACATAAACGATACAGTTGAAAACAACCAGCAAACAATGCAAAAATTCTCGATCAGTTTTTTCACGAAAAATTCCAATTGGAAAACTGACTGCAAGGGTCATCGTAGTCAACATGGTAGCATAAACAAGAGACATTGCATCATTCATAGGTCCTGGTAAATGACGTCCACGAAAAGCTTGAACCAAACAAATCAATTGGAAAATAATTAGAAATCCAATAATGAGATTCATATACATGTAAGTGTTGCTGAAGTTGTGTCGTATCATGTTGATTTTGTCCAATTCAAACGATATGTGAGGTTCCTCCATGTCAATGAGAACATATAAGCCACCATTACTGAACAATATAAACATTATGATTGTGAAGACTTGTACTGCAACCGTCTTTTTGGCTTCACCTCCTGTCAACTTCACGGTAGAACTGAAAGCGTCGATCAGTTTTTGTGATTTTGTATACACAAACCCCATGTTCAGGGTATAAAAGAATGTTAAATTGACACATTTTGCTAAAGAGATGGAAACGAGGAGCTCATCTTGAATGTAGAGAAGATTGTTCACCAACATGGTAATGGCGATAGTCACCAAGTGGGAATATGAGAAATGAACATCCGATACTTTGACAGTGGGGGTGTCACGATATTTTACAAAAATTAATAAAGTGGAGAATGTTACAAAGACACCAAACGCTGTTAACAGGATAATGATCATTTTTTCTGCTGCGTTTAATTTGGAGTATCGATTTGTGTATGGATCGATACATTCTGTTCTCAAGCCATTATCGATGCTCTTGATCCCATGACATGGTCTGCAACGCCCATCACCATAGCCAACTTTGATATGGTCTTCTGGACATAGTTGACACTTCCAACCATGTTTTGTGTCATAAATTTTCTCTCGTTGGAAAATTTCACCATAGCTTTTGTAATAACCTGGTGTACAATTCAGTTTTGGACATCCTAATGATGCATGATTAAAGTCTCCTAAAAGCTTTTCAGATGTTGTATAAGCTGAGGTTATTGACCATTTTGAATTAATATTAACATCGTCTAATAACTCATTTAAAGGAATAGTGTAGTCAGGGTTTCGCATAAATCTATTTAACCAAAACCCAAACAGTTGCTCTAATTTGGATAAATTTTGAAGTGACATTTCGCCTTTAAAGAGTTCAAATATATCATCCAGAAATTGGATTAATATTTCACTATACCCAATTGAAAGTAAAACATCCAAGGAAACTTTTGCAACTTGTGTTGAATACATAAAAGTGAATTCTTTACGCTGTAAATTCTCCATACTAAACCAATAGCCTGGATTCTGAAGATTGTATGTTCTTGAGCTACGACGAAGATCATGGGCTAAGATGAAAGTGTTATTGTATTTGCCACCGAAATTGTCCAAGAAATGAATAACATCTTGTTGGTGTGTTTGATATGAACCAAACAGGATTAAAGCTGATTCTCTTCGCCGCCAAGAATCCAAATGAGGAAAAATATCTTCTGCAAAAGACACATTATTGACATCAACGGATTTTCTTTGCAGACAATACTCCTTGGTAGCAGCAAATAAATTATAACTGTTGATAAAATATTCTTCAGATGGTGTCGGGTGATCTTCATAAAAAGAGAGCATTGTTAGATTCTTCCAATTTAGTTTTCGAGTGACATGAAGTAAGTATTTAGAGTAATCATCAACTGTTTCAAACCTGTATTTATCATCACAGCTGGTTGGTAGACACATCTTTGGATACCACGTTAAACTTAACAATCTACTGACTAAGTTCACCATAAAGTCATTTTGCATGTACGAAAACAAAGTTACAATGTCTGGTTGTGAACAGTTTCTTCCTTCCTCACATGGCACATGATATCTCTCACTTAAGAGAATTTCGATTAAAGTTTCAACTAAATGATCCGTGTTGTTGCACTCGATATAGTAAGAATGATATTCGAAATCAGAATGCTTGAATATTTTAGTTTTCTTCACCACGGCCTCGATGGTTTGTTTAATCATGGTATCTGTCGCCAAAGGTAGATTGTCAATATCTGTAGATGTGGAACAATTGGAATATATACCAATTGAACGAAAAGATAATTGCTGCTTCTCCGAGAAGACGAAGCTAGCCAGCATTATGAGGTAGATTAAAATGGTCATTTCCATGTGGATTTTTTTTTTTGATTGCTCACGAAAGCAATAATTTATCTTCTTTATTTATGTTCTGTTCGCCTCAAATCCATTAGCTCATCCCTTCGATCCTTTGCGTAAGCATAAATTGGATACTTTCAAAGTGAACTTTACACTATAGTCAGTTTCCTCTTACATTAGAATTTTACCTTTTTCTAACTTTCTTCCAAGATTTTTGGGAAGTAGAAATAGTTTATTCAATTCACCTGTCTTTTATTTAATAGGCAAACAGGACTGAACAGAGGTTTCATTGATTCTGTTTTGGAAAATCCTATATTAATTTAGAATAAAACAAATCTATGGATTTCAATATTTCCATTTGTTGTTATTGCTTTGTGAATATTCAAATATAGTAATTTAATAATAAATAAAAAGTTTATATTTTGAAAAGATTCAATCGTGAATGTTATTAAAATTATGTCTTTTGTAAGCTGGATTCTCTTACAACAACAAAATAAAACCTTTCTATATCCATAAGTTGAGTATTCTTTCTTTTTCTAAGCAACGGAAATCCCCCACAACCTACGATGAGAGGAAGAACAATGTTGCAATCACCCATATCAGATCGTTTGAACCTTTTGGCCCCTCTTTTGAAAAACACTCTAAAGTTTGCTGGTGATTTTCTCTTATTAAATATTAAAATAATCAATAAACTACATTTTCAGTCTACACAATTGAAAATTAAAATCAGCTCTTTTCTTTTATTTCATGGCTGTTTATTTTCATATATTCGATTTTTTGTAATCTGTACAATGGTTTGAATGACATTTATTACTTATGATTCACTTTTCAACAAATCTTGGTACACCTCCTACAAAGACCCAAAGAAAAGTTAGCATCCTCTCATTGAAAAAGGGCAGGCTGCAAACTATGGAGATACTCATGGAAGTTACGAAAAAGATGAGGTTTCTTAAAAAATCTGTTATAAGTACTCGCAAATGACTCTGTCCTTAAACGATTTTTGTTTACAAACACCCAGCTGTCTCACAGCCCCGGTGGAACTCTTTTCCTCACTGGGGATAAAAAATCCTATTGAAATCCAAGTAGGGAAGTTTCATTCGATAAAAAATTCGATGTGATAAATTATGCAAAAAAAAAATTTGATAAACAATTCGATAAACTATTCAATAAACAAAACCGTTATAAAGATAAGTATAAAATCAAGACCAGTGTTATAAAGGAGATAATGGAAAAATCTGACGCTTGATATTTGGTCCGGACATACCCAGGGTTTCTGACATTTCGGACCTGTTTCCAAGCAAACTTGAGCTACTTTGAGGCTTTCTTTAGGCAATGGCTGAACTATCTAAGGCCAAATAAGAAACATCCAAAAATGGAAAAGTGGTAAATCAAAAAATAAACCCTAAGAAACTGATCTATTATCAGGTCATTCTGCTGCTAAGATTATGTAATGTATTTGGAGTCATTACACAATGTTTTCACTGCTAATTTATAGAGTTGAAATGGTATCATAGTTAGTAAAAGGTCCATATAACTTTTCTATTTTTTTTTTGCAAATGTTCAAGAAATGAAAATAAAGTTAATGATAATTGAATATATAATAATAAATATATATAAGATAAAGTTATATGATAATACTAACCACTGATGTTCCATGGTTTTATTGTGAAGCTATACTTACTCTGCATTCTCTTCCTTTGAGAAAATGATTGACAGATTAAAAGCAGCTGAGTCCTGAGGAGACACAAAGATTGCGCGCAGGACACATATAGCCTATATAGAGTGCCTGGGCTAGCGTAGACGCAGGTGCATCCCTAGGGGTTAAGAGTTTGTTCTACAATCAGTGCCATAACATATTGCCAATTTTGGGTATTTAAAATGTTTTTCAGAATTTAACAGTCTGGCGATGAATTGCAGTTTCAGTACTCGCACTTCGCTTCATTGAATTTTTCGATTTGGGAGGGGTTAAGTGGCTTCCAGACTATATTCTCAGCCTTATTGGAACATTTTTGAGCTTTTAGATCCTAAGATCCTAAGATCCTAAGTCCTCAGTTAAAACTCAGAGTTAAAACTCTACTTCCCAACTGTACTTCAAAGCACTTAAAAATCACTTGCGGTTTTAGTTTTGAGGGAATTTCCCTTTTATGTCAAATATTTCGGCGCTGATTCTCCGAGAAACTAAAAAATGCCAAATGCTGCTCTGCGGAGGGTCTAAAATTACGAGAAATGCCAAAAAATTGAGAAATAACCCTTTTTGGACCTTTTTTGAAGCATTTTCACTGAGTCAAAATCATTTTTTTGAGAAATATTTCATTTTTTGAAATTTTCTTATTTACGTAATTATTTAAGTGAAAGTGAAATTGCGCAATCTGATTGGATGAAAAAAAGACCGTGGGAACTGAAAATAATTCTTATTCTAAAAACAAGATAGCGTCGAGAAAAGCACCCCTTTTGCTTTGGATGAAAGGTTGTAAATTCTGGTCGATTTTAAGGTTTTATCTTATTTTATCTCATTTACTTTAATTAGTAGGATTCAATGTTTGGGGAAGGTAAGTCTATAAAAGTTATTTGTTTTTCGGTGGAAAAAAGTGTTTAAAAAAGCATTTTTTGTGCTTTATTTTTATAATAAGGTTTATTTTTCTTCGCAATTGTTTGTCTTCAATCTTAAATAGATGATCTTCTCTCTTTTCTCTTTACTTTCCTTTCTATTACAGACCCTCACGTGCGTTTGGTGAACGAAAACACGAACGCAAACTACCCATGTCTAAACTTTTCAATATATCTCCAGAACTAACAGATTTTTTGAAATTTGAGAGTTCCTGAATAGTTTTACTATGTTCTATGAAAAATCATAAGCATCAGTCAAATACTCGTTCATTTATTTAAGATTGAAGACAAAAATTTGCGAAGAAAAATAAACCTTGAGCACAAAAAATGCTTTTTTAAACACTTTTTTCCACCGAAAAACAAATAACTTTTACAGACTTAACCTCCCCAAACATTGAAGAAGCCTCTACTAATTAAAGTAAATGAGATAAGATAAGATAAAACCTTAAAATCAACCAGAATTTACAACCTTTCGTCCAAAGCAAAAGACATGCTTTTCTCGCCGCCATTTTGTTTTCGAATGAGAATTCTAGAGAATTCCATTCGTTTCCAGCTCCCGCGGTCTTTTTTTATCCAATCAGATCGCGTGATTTCACTTTCGCTTTCTCTAGTCTAATAAGACTGCGGGATTTGAGTCATGTGACATCTCTATTAAAAAACCCGCGCGAAATACAGGGGGTCACAAATAGAAATACAGGGGGTCACACTACTGGCTACAGGAACTGAAAGCAAGCAATTAAGGCCAATATTTTTGGTTTTTCTGAAGGACAAAAGGTATAGGAAACTTTACTGAAAGAAGGATAAGGCTGGGACAATCTATTTAAAAGTTATGGACATAAAAAAGGCACTTTTTTGGGTGATAATTAAGATTTTACTTAGAAACTTTAATTCTCCATGATGGCCACCCCTACTGAAAATTTCATTTGAAAATAATCTCTTCATGGAATAAAAAGATATAGTCAAAGGCTTTTTTGTCCACAGGTAGCCATTTTTTATTTTCTTCGAAAAAAACCGGGTTCTTTGTGTGCTTCCGTGCAAAGTTGAATCTTTCGGATTCTACTCCCTCTTTTCTAGAACTTTTTTTACACAGTACGGGAAATAGGTCAAGGCAGATAACTACCAAAAGAAATTCTCCAGAGGTTTATTTTTGTATGACTATTCTGGGTTCAAAGACGTTCGGTCGCCAACTAGACCGGTCGCCAACCAACTGGCGGGCAGAGGGGACTCTAGTTCTAGAGTAGAGCAGACCCACTCGAAATAAAAATGTGAGTCAAAATAAAAAGGTATAACGGGTATACCTTTATTTGATGGTAGATAAACCTTGATTTGTTGTTATTAACGTAAACTCATTCGATTGAATGTTATCTTCATAAGTACCTATTATTCATGTAGATAGATCCTTGCCACTTCACTTATGCTGCTTGCTGCTGGTTTTCTTCAAAAGTTCATTGATTGTTTCTTGATTTTGTACCCAGAAAAAATTGTAAACAAATTTCAAACCTGTTAGGGTAGCAAATTTTCGTTACCTTAATAAGCGTTTTGTTTTATATGAGAAAGGGTTGAAGTAATGTTTTCGTGCTGTGTAAAATTCAAGATAAGATCTAACTGGGCGGAACGGTAATAAACGGAAACGGGAACCTGGATCCGCAGAAACGGCGGGGACCACAAATGCGGGGACACGGGAGGTCAGTGGTCGTAAGACTAAAAATTAGCGGGTTCACTTATAACCTAGGGGGTTTAAAAGTTCATTGCGCTGACTCTTCCGATGCTTTTTTGAAGAAGAATGTATTTTTGAAAATTACTAGATCTTTAACTAAGTTGTTAAAGTGAATAAATTACAATTTTAGATAATACCTTTTTTGTTTTTGAAATCATTGTGAGCTAGGTTTATATTTTAAACCCCCTGAAAATTTGAATTTCGGCGCATGCGCTTTGATTGGAGGAGAGCACGACATCAAAATTTTCCACTACACGTGCAGGCAAATCTTGGAAACGATGGCTGTAGAGTCAAATACTAGATCTTCTTTCTCATTTGATGGCAATTATTTTGCACTTTTATCCATTGATAATCGTCTACGAATTTGGGATGTTGCATCTGGAAAATTACTTCGTGAATATTCATCAACAGATGATGTAGAATCTACTTGTACCTGTCTGTGTTGGACACGAAACCTCGACCCAAAATCTAAGGTATAAAATTTACTGCTGCAAGCCTAGGCTGGCCATTGTTTACTAGTCCAGGAGCTGGAGCTCAACTACTTTTTGCCTTTACTAATTCTGATGGGGCATTCAGGCTATCGCAGCGCCATCATTCAAATCAGAAAGCGAAGATAGTATTAGACAGGCAGCTGAGGTCACAAAAAAATTGGACGGGGTGCGAACAATCCCAAACCACTTTTAATTGAAAATATACTTTGTTTGTTTTTTTCGATACCAACTTTTTTTCTTAAAAAAAAAAGAGAAATGTTCCAGGTCTTCAAAACTTGAGGGGGGTCCGTGTTTTTGCAAGAATTTAAGGGGGTCCGTGTTTTCGCAAGAATTTAAGGGGGTCCGTGTTTTCGCAAGAATTTGAGGGTTTGTGTTTTGTAAAGGCAGGGATCCCACTCCTCCTAGAATTCCTAAAATTCCTAAAATAAGTCAAAACTCCTAAAATCCTCCTAAAATTCAACAAATTCTCCTAAATTCCTAAAATCTGAAAAATTTATCAAGCACGGTAGCTGATTGTATTTGTATAATCAGACAAGAAACTAAGATTTTTTCCTCAGTGAAGTCAAAACAAACTGCGAGCAAGCTACCTGACCTTGAAACAACATGTTTAAAATGTATATTTGCACTGAAATATTTGAAACAAAAGCCTATGTTTATTGATGGAGTGCAGACTTTATTCAACTAAGAGGGCTCAAATGTTTTAAGAGCAAGGTTTGGTGGTTTGCGCCCTCATCTTTGATTTTTTTTACTTGAGCATAAGCTTTATTACAATACAATGCCTTTCCCTCTTAATCTACTATTCTTTTGCTTCGTTTAAGCAAAAATGAAAAGAAATTATGAACACTGACAACATTTTTCTAACTTCTCATTACAAAATGTTCTAAATAATCTGTCTTGCCGTTCTCTTTCATCTTCTATCATCGTCTATTTTTCATCTATTCAATTTTTTGAAGATCTCAAGATCAGTTATTTGCAGTTCCGTAGGAAGCAATTTCATATTGGGGGGCTGAAGTTTAGTGAAACTGCAAGGGCCAACCATGGTTTGGCCCGAGGGGAAAATTTTGAAAATTTGAGCTCTAGATTGCTTGAAAATGCACTCAGAACAAAATGCTTTCGAGAACAAATTAAAAATTAAAAAATAAAAACTTGGCATTTTGCAAAATAACCATTTTTGAACAAATTAGCGCTCAATAGTTGAGGCACAACTATTATGACTAGTTTTATTTTGTTTGTGTATTAGGACACATTGGTCTCCAAACCTGTCGTCTATTTTTTATCTTTTCAATTTTTGGAAGATCTAAAGATGAGTTTTTGGTAACTAGCCTTCTGTTGAAATATCTTTTGTTACTTTGAATAAAATCAGTCTATGTTGCTCAGATTACATTTCAAATTTGTCCCCAGTTTTTCTAATTCAAGATGCCTTTTGTTAATATTTTTTTGATCTTCTAAGTTAGCAGTAAGTATGACTGGTGATTTAGCCATAATGAGAGAATTTCTTTTAGAACGAATAATAGTTTACCAATACATATGGTAATTTTATTTCTGTTACATTATTTCAGTCTTCCTGTGGGTGATTTTTTTTTTCGATAGAACATTTTTCTGATTGCTGACTTCAGGTCGATTTTAGAAATTTATTTCTTAAATTTTCCTTAAATCCTCCTAAAAAGTTGAAAATTCTCCTAAAATTTGACCAAAATCCTCCTAAAATTTGTCCTAAAATTAAGATATTCAGGCGTGGAAGCCCTGTAAAGGTCTAGGGTCCGGGCCGGGTCCTGGTTGTACAGTACGTTGGGACAATTGGGCAATTTTTGTATGGAAATACAGAATTAGCAAAAAATATTAGATTCCCAGACACTTTATCGAAAACCTTAAAAATTTTAACGGATTTTTCAATGACAGCAATATGACGACATTGGGTACCACTTAACCCCCTCCCCCCTCAGTATAGACCTAACTCTTCATACAAAAATTACAGGAAACGCATGTTTTGGACTTTGTACCCTATGCTGCACGCAAGCACTTAGGCCAAAGTCAAAAATCAGTTTTTTGAAGTTTACAAAAAAACGCCACATAGAAGATCTTTCAAATTCAGACCTTTTCAAATTCAGTATGTGAATAGAGCAGTTAAAAATACAACTTTTCTATTTTTCCTTTTTTTTGCAAAAGCTCTAGGAATGAAAATAAAGGGATAATGATAATTGGATAATATTCATTGATGTTCCGCGGCACTATCATAAAGATAGAATCGCTTTGCGTACTCTTTGCTTGAGAAAATGATTGACAGATTGAAGTTTTTCACCTGCGCGAGAACTTGCGGGCATTCTTGGCTCAATCCTCAGACTGCGCTAAAAATGGTAGACTGAGCTGTGATATATCATTTCGATGGAAGTTGTTTGAATGTTTACAAGGGTCTTGACAGAAAATCATTTGTTTTATTGTCAATGATGACAGTGCGGTTATTAATTTTGTTAGATCTGACAAATTGATGTTTGTAAGTGCACTTTATAGTTTTGATTCCCATTGAAGAATCATATTCTGGTTTTCATGTTATTATATGCTTTTTTAGAACTTTAGAGCTAGCTTGCCCCTGGAGAAAGCAATGTTTTATCTTTTAAGGGACTTTTTCTCCATATAGTCAAGTTCATTTGCCTGCTTAATGCTATTAAACATCACATTCAGACATTATCAAATTTAATCAAATCTACTCTCGACAATTTGGTTTTCATAAGGCTCACTCTCCTGAGCATTCACTCATTAATATTGCCGAACGTATCCAAAACTATCTTGGCAATGGTGGGTTTGCCTGTGGTGTATTTGTCGATCTACAAAAGGCTTTCGACACAGTTGATCACGAAATTTTACTTGAAAAACTTGATCACCACGGAGTCAGAGGCATTGTTAACGACTGGTTCCGATCTTACCTCACTAACCGCTCCCAGTATGTTTCTCTTGCAGGCTCAAATTCCCTTTTAAAATCTATTAATCATGGAGTTCCTCAGGGTTCAGTCTTGGGTCCTCTGTTGTTCTTGCTGGTTCTTGTTGTATATAAACAATCTTCACCGCTGTATAAGAACCTCTGAAACATCTCTTTGCTGATGATACTAATTTACTAAATTTTTCAAAAACTGTAATGGAGTCTTTGGGGGAGGGTTAATGCTGATCTCAGAGTTTTAGTCAGCTGGCTTAATACCAACAAAATTTCTATGAATGCTAGCAAAACTGAGTTTGTTATTTTTCGTTCCCCTTGGAGACAGATGGACTGTATTCCAAGAATTAAGCTTTGCGGGAAAATTCTATCACCAAGTAAGAGTGTGAAGTATTTGGGTGTTTACCTTGACAATCATCTAAACTGGAAGGTTCATACTTCTTTCGTTGCTGCTACATTGAAAAGGGCAAATGGGGCAATATCCAAACTTCGTCACTATGTTTCAATTCACATCCTTCTAAACATTTATCATGCAATTTTTGCTTCTCATGTTTGCTATGCTAGTCAACTCTGGGGACTGTGTGACAATACTGTCACACATAGAATTCTTACTCTTCAAAACACTGCACGAAGACTCGTGACCTTTAGTGAGCCAAGAACTTCTGCCACTCCCCTGTTTAATGAGCTTAAATTACTCAAATTCTATGATCAGGTGAAAGTAATGAATTTCTTATTTATTCAAAAATACCTCCAGGATAATCTTCCATCTGATGTTCTATCAACACTTAATTTTGATTAAATTGATCACAAAACTGGCACCAGGGGCAAAGCTATTAAACTACCAAAACTTTCAACGGTCAAAACCACAAATTTTGGACTTAACTCTTTCTCTTGTCTTTCGTCAAAACAATGGAATGAGTTACTAATAAATCATCCTGACACTGATTTTACAATCTTGATACTGATGAACTAAAATCTTAAGCTACAAAATTCTATTTAGACAAATACAAAGCTGAAGACGAATAATCTTTGTGTGTGTGCGTGTATTGTGTGTGCGTGAACTTAGTGTGTTTCCCCAGGGTGGGAGGGGGTGGGTAGTGTAACAGGAAGAACTTTATAAATAAAACTACTCAAAGAAATTGTCATAAAATAAAAGTAAAAATATTTCTTATATTCATTATTTTGTGTCACTGTTAATATGTGTCCTGCCAAGCGATTTCCATAACACCTGATTTAAACCGGTTATCGAAAAACCGATCTTTGCACCAGTGCCGATCGTTCGTGCAACTGGTTCAAACCGACTGCTACCGGTTTGGAAGAGAAGAACACCGGTTTTGCAATAGATTTCAGCTGCCAGCAGTTCCAAAATAATATACTGCGCATGCCTTTATTAAAAAAAAAGTAAACAAAGCCCCTCCATACAAATCTATCTTTCGTAAATAAATTTTTTATGCAAGTTTAACAGGATGGGAGTGTTTATTTTTGACACCATTCATGTATTAGTGCAGTTCGATTAGTTATAATTTTTCATTATGTCAGATTATGTTACTCAGGCTTCAGCATATGAGGCCTGCGATTCATCGCACTAGTAAAATATGTAAAATCAATTCAGGCGTGCGATGCATCGCACGTGCAGAAAAAACTTCTTTAAAAAAGAAAGTTTCTTTCTCAATCTTTCCACGCTTTTCTCTCTGGCATCATAAAAGAAGAAACTCCCTTATTTGCTTGCCTTTTTGCTGAAGAGAAAATCTCTTCGTTAATTGTTGCTGAGTAATTTTTCTTTCTCTCTGGTTATTACGTCATAACAAATGCTCGGTTCATATCTTAGTAAAAGATGAAGAAAAAGAAGCACATGCGAAAAAATTCCTTTTACATTTTACAAGTCTAGACATTTATCTTCTCTTTTGAATTTCAAAGAGAGAGGAATGTAGTTGTTTAATAAAGCGTGTTGATAAACAACTTTTGCATATTTAATTAATATTGTTCAATGTGCACTCACTCTCCCCTGTATCACTATCGATCTTTTTAAAGACACCCCATTCTCACAGACCCGGTGGGATTTTTTCGGCCAGTGGGGGTAAAAATAACGGACTAAAACTCAACGGGGATTAATAATCCCATACTCTTTATTGCTGGGGATTTCAATTCTTTTGTTTTCAAGTCAGAAGATTCAGTGGGGATGGGCCAAAATAAGTTTTTTAACCAAAATTAAAAAAAATCTTTGATTTGCTGAAATTTAAAAAAATTCCTGTTTGACCAAAATTAGTTCTCGCCAAAATTTAAAAATCTTAGATTCGTCCGTTCGTCAAAATTAGTGCTCACCAAAAAAGGTTCCCTTAAGGTATTATTTTAGGCGGAACTGCTTTTGAAGAAGCTTTTTCATCTTAAATTTAACGATTGTAAATTGTAAAAAATCTTGTTCAAAATTTTATAATCTTCAAGATAGACCATCAGACCCACCTCCCTAAATTTAGGATTGGGTGACAGCAACCAAACACCGGCTGTTTCTCAGGATTTAAGTCAGTAATTTGAAACAAATTACAGTTTTTGCTAGTGATTAAATCTTAAATTTATTTTGTCGGCTCCGTAAACCAGGTTGACACGGTTCCAAAACCGGTAGAGATCGCTTTTCAAACTGGTTTGTACCGGTTTGTATGTAAAAATCAACAAGCTCGAGATACTCAATTTTAGAAACTTTGACATCGATTTCTCACCCGTTTTAAACCGGTTTAAGTCGGGAAAAACCAATCTCAACCGGTGTTGCGAGTCAAAACCGGTGTGTTTTTGCTGTATGGAAATCGCTTGGTAGGACACATATTATGATAATCGTTTATTCATTTTTTCTTTAGTTCTGTAATAATTTTTCAGTTTCTTCTAGGTTCCCCATTGTATTAGAGAAATCTATTATTTTTTTGTAAGGGGTTATCCTGCTGTGTTGCAGCGAAAATATATTCAATTAAAAAAAAATACATTCAATTATCAAGGAGAGTAGCGTGGGAAATGTGGTATGTTAGCAATATCACTAAAATTTGACATTTTATAATTCAGCAGAATAAATCTTAAAGTTTTTCTGAGATCTGTCCAGGGCATTGGTTAATAACTTGGTTGCATATCTTCAAGAAAAAACATTTGACTGCTTGGTCATTTCAAATTCTTGGAAATTGTGTAAAGGCCTAAATCAAAAACTTGTGTATAAGTAAAAAAGAGCAAATCTCAATGACAAAGTGGTCTTTTTCAATGAAATTTTCACTCAGCCTATCAGAAAAACTTCCACTCAAAAGACAAAGACAGGGGTATCTCTCAGACAGGAACTTTATACACGAAATGCATTCAATTTTGGGGATACATGCAGCCTACCACAGCCTAATCTCAAATAACTTTTACGTAAGAAAAAGATTGAGACCATTCAAGTGTTATCAAATGTTTGAAAAACAATTATTGAATGATGTAACTTTAACTTATTTCACAAAAGGTCGAAAAAAAGAGGGGGGTCGAACTTAAACCTGGGAAAAAGAGGGGGTTGGAGAATTTTCATTTTTAAGAGAGGGTTGAGCTAAAAGAGGCGGTGCCATTTTAAGGGGGGGGGCTTGATACCCCTCTGCCCACTATGTGCACCTAATCCAAACTGAGTGATATGCTTTATATCAAATTTCAATTGTCAATATACCTTATTACATGAAAATAAATATGGAAGTATTTAACACAAATTGAAAATAGACGATATCGACTTTACCGAATTCTCCCCGAATGATTACCCATGATGCATTGCGAAAAAAAATTCACGGACGATAACCCAAACCCTAACAATGCATCATGGGTAATCATTCGGGGAGAATTCAGAAAGCCGATATCGTCTATTGTCATTGAAAAAGCAAATAAAATTTGTGTTAAATACTTCCATATTTATTTTCATGTAATAAGGTATTTCAATATCAATGGAGGGTCTGCTTCAAAAATTTAATGTCGTCAAGCTTTTATTAAACCAGTATTTGTGTAATTTGGACTTTTTTGTGTTGCCATGCTAAATTCCAAGGCAAAAAAACCTGATTTATAGGGGGTCTTCAAAATCAAAAATGACCTATATTACATCAATTTCTAGAGTTATGGGCTTATGGCTGCTTTTGTTGTGAAAAATGCCTTTAATCTCGCAAAAACTATGAATTTTTTGAGTTTTCCTTAGGGAAATTAGTTTTTGGCTAATCTTTTCATGCACTTCTTTAAAAGAAATTTGGAAAGTAATATTGCTTCAGTAAGAACTAAATAGTATGAACATACCCAAGTTTGAAAGAAAAAAAATGTCAGAAGTTGAAAAGTTCAGAAAACCAATCTTTTCTAAGGAGGAAACACAAGTTGTCTGTTCCCTTATTAAAAACAGGAGAGCAGAAAACATCTGTGCTCAAATATTTCATTTTCTAACATCTATAAAATATTTTGCTTTTAAGGATGGTCGTAAAAGGAAGAAAGAAAAAGGGAAAAGAGAACAACTTTCCAGCTTACTGATTGGATACAGGAATGGTGGCTTGGTTGCCTACAATAGCAATTCTGACCAACTTGAGCAAAACTATGTAAGTATTTCTGTTCAGCACTTTTATCTTGAAAGTCTCCTGGGGTTTAAGGTCATACACAAATAGTAAAAGAAGTGAAAGACCTTTTGCTGCTGGCCAGAGAAGTTAAATGAAAAACAAGAAAACTGTTTTTCTGATAGCCTTATTGTCTTGATAGAAAATTCCTTTAATAATTTGAGTCAAGCCTAAGAAGTTATATACTGTATGTCCCAATTTAACACAAATCTGAAATCCAGTGGAATTTCTTTTTTTAATTTGAACAAGTTCAAAATAATTGAAACTTTTTTTTCATTTAGAGAGATGGGCATTCTAAAAAGGTCAATTGTATTGACTATAACTATTCAAATAATAATTTCTACAGTTGCTCTGATGACAAGCATATAGTAGAATGGAATATACATACCAAAGAACTGATAAGGTAATGTGATTTTTCACAATTCTAACTCTTTCAGGCCTTGATATTTATTTATTAAATTGATCTTTTTAAAAAAGAACTCAGCCAAGTTGAACCAATTGCAATTGGTTATAGTAATATCGCAAAGTTAAGTGTATGGTTCTGCGTGGTTATGAAAAATTTTGTTTTGCTTGCATGATTCTGGATTTGACTAGGACAATCTGAAGAGTGTTTAAAAATAAACTTTTATCTGTTGGACATTATTGAAAGTAGCCATCATAAGTAGGGCTGCTTTACCTACAAAATTTTTGGACCTACCCCGGTGGAGGTCCTATAAATTAACCTGTGTTTGTTCGTTCGTTCGTCTGATACCAACTTTTCTCAGTATTGAATCATAGGAATCTTTTGATTTTTGGTACAAAGGTGCAAAATGTGACGGAGCCCAATTTTTGGGCAAATTTGGGCCAAAAAACGGCTAAAAAACGGGGTTTTTGGACTTTGGATCATTAATTTTTTTTGATTTTTTGCATGAAAGTAGGGTATCATAGGTAAAAGATGGCTCAGGCAGAATTTTGCAAAAACATTTTGTTGGCTCAAAAAACGAATGTTTATCTATAAGAATCAATATTAATAAGCATACATCAATGTTCTTAGTCAAATTACTTAATTTTTTATGAGATAGATGTTTCTTTTTGCTTACATTAAGAATATGCATGTGTGTTTAAGACAGGAAATTTTAATTGCTTGGCGTTTTCTTGTAGAAAAGCTGTTATTATTATATTATATATATATTATTATATAAATTATCAATTACTTAGGTATTAGCTTTTCTCGAGATTGGTTTTTTCATTCTTTATGATATTTTGCACAAAGATGCATAACTATAAACCTTCGAATGTGAAGGAGTCTGATTTTCAAATAAAAATGTTATTGGGCAATGTTTCAAATGTTTTTGGACTTCGTGAAATATTGGATCGTTTTTTTCTGATTTTTAGCATGAAAGTAGGTAAAAGATGGCTCGAGCAGATTTTTGTAAAAAAAAAAAATTCGGCTTAAAAACACATCTTTATCTATAAGAATCACTATTAATAAGTATACATCAATGTTCTTAGTTGAATTACTCAATTTTTTGATGAGATAGATGTTTTTTTTTTGCTCACAAAGTCTTGAATATGAAAGAATATTTCAAGAGCATGAAATTTTGGTTTCTAAACGTTTTTTTATTAGAAACAGACGACTAATTTAAATAGATCATCACTATATGTGTTCTAAATGATTGTTTAATGGTCACGTCACGTAGATATCAATTATAAATGTGTTAAATGCATGACCAGGTAGGTCCATAAAAGTATCACTTGTTTTTCATTGAATTATTTTGCTTCATATTCCTTTAGTAAGTGGAAAGCAGGAAAGAGTGCAATCAACAGAGTTGCAGTTACTCCTAGTGGAAAGAATCTATTGTCAGCTGGGATGGTAATAAAGTTATGGGATCTAGAGACAAAGAAAGAAATTATGGTAAATATTTCCTTATGTATTTACAGGGGGGTCAGGGTCCAGGATACCAACCCAGGGCCCAAAAACCTGACTTTTCGAGATTTGAAAGTAGGAGACACCACCACCACCCCCTAAATTGGTATCAATACCAACTTGAAAACCCTAATTTTCTAAAAAAAAAGGGGACCCACCCACCTAAATTGGTGTCGATACAAACTTGAAAATCTCAATTTTTCTGTAAAAGAGGTTAATTAGGTTTTCTTGGGTACCTAATAAGCGTCCCCCCCCTTGACTTAAGACTCAGTGAGTCGCTTAATTTTTGCCTGGGATCGTAACCTAGGCCGAAGCTATGAATCTTCTTTCCATTTTAGAAATTCGATGGACATGCTTCACCTGTATCCATATTACAGTTCTCTGGATATCGCTCTCCAAACAAGACATCTGATGATGATGATGATGATGGATGCTACTTCTTATCAGGCTCTCTTGAAGATAGACAAATAAGCTCTTGGTATTAAGATTTGTTTTCCAACTTTGTGTTATACAAGACCAAAAATTTGTCACTTCATTTTCCTTGCATGAATACCTTGTCTTTTTCAATTTCCGAAAACAAATTGTTTTCTTGTTATTGCTAAAAAAATTGCATTCAAACCATGGAAAAAAACTTAACCCGTTGTGATGTTTATGTTTGACTATTTTATTTTCTCATAATACAGCCTCTTGGGGCATCAAATCAGACACTGACAAGGCTGGGAAAAATTTTTAATGAAGCTTTAAAAGGGGTAGGATTTGAAAGGTGTAAACATCTCAAAATCTTGACGCAGAAACCCATTCTATAATACCACTAATCAAAATTACTCCTGAAAGTAATATTTTATTACCTTTGATTATTGTAAGGGTCAACCAAGACCTTTTTAAACTATTTTCAAATATCTGTTTATAGGCAAATTAATCATTCACAACCTGATAAATCAACAGTGGCTTCCTTTGTCACCAATGAAATTCCTTTGTATCTCAGTGTTGCTCTGGAAAAGGATTCAAAGGTAATGTGGTTCCCTTAGCTGTCTCTTCTGATCTGATTCAAATCTGTATCATTTTTGGTGTGTAAGAGCTTCTCCACACAAAACCAAAGATTATTTAAGTTGCAATCAATCACACCAAGATTCAAACTGACAACTTGTGGGAAGATTGTCACACATTAAGTTTTGAATTTTGTATTGGTATAGCTTTCATGACTGAGACCCCTCTCTGAAAAATTATTACAAAGGCAGGATCCTTTATTAATACTGTTCTACAAAACAACACCTAATAAATTTGTAAGAAGATCTTTCCTAATAAAGATTGCTTTTTGTTTCAGCCTGTCAAAATGGTTGTTGGTTGCCAAAATGGAACAGTTCATTTCTATGAATTCCAAATGAATGGGTAATTATCATTAACTTCCTCTGTTATTTTTGAACCAATAGCTCTTTTAGGTATACCTCAAAGAATAAATAACACTCACTTTGTTATTTCAGAAAAGTTCAAAGACCATTAGAACCAAGCAAATCATTGTCACTTTCTCTTAAAGACGGAAATGTAAGTTGACATTTTGATTAAATTGTCTAAATATTTTTAGTCTGTTAAAAGTGTTTTCCTATGATATAGAAAGGTTGAAAACATTTTATGCTTTGGGAAATTTTTGTTAGTGCAGTGAAGAAAATTGTTCTTTGTTGTGGCAAATGGTAAATGATCTCCTTTTCAAAAAGTTTGAACAAATTATTGAAAATCTGATTTCATACCTTTTTTTCATTCATAGAAAAATATACCAGCAAATCTATATGGAGGTTATGTAGAAAATCTTCAGGGAGATTTGACCACTAAGATAGCTAATGGCTCTTCTGTTCAAATGGACTTCAACTCCTTTGTAAGTTAGGTTTATCAATGTTTTCCTCGTCCTATTCTAATATTAATATCAAGAAATGATGTTGTAATGCTGTTATTGAGTTCTACTGGATCAGAGTATATATCATCTTTTAATATTAGTCTCCATTCTGACGTCATGGTGTATTTTGAACTTTATAATTTTAGAATTTCACTGAAGCAGGAAAGGAGGAGAGCATAACAAAAGACTTATCATCAAACTTGTTTATGAAAGAGCATTCCAAAATATCAAAGAAACCTGTAGAATTAGCTCAAATACGAGGAAAACAACATGTAATTGGAAGTACATTCACGGCACCTGCAAAAATACCTAAACTAGACATCAATGATAATTTGCAAGATCTTCAAAAAACAGATGTAAGTCAGACCATTTTACCAGGTTTGTCCCTGTTGTTCCCTAAGTCTCACCTACTGTCTTCACAAGAAGAAAAGGTGCAATGTTTCAATTAGGAGAGAACTATTCCATGTGATTGAGGTCTTAAATTTGGAAAAACATTTAAATGAGCAATAATTTCTCTACTGAAACAGCATCTGCTTATGGTGTGTTTAACCCAAAATTTTGAGATGGTTCTGTGAGCTGGTACTAAATGGGTTAACACTTTCCAGATACAATACAGGGATCGAATTAGCGTATCGCATTTCGCAATTCGCGATGCGTTTTTGGATTACTTGCAAGCTAAAAATTGAAAATTGATCCATTTTAGGATGCAAAATCATGCTTATCAAAAAATTGCGATGCACTTTCTATCCCTTATTTCGATGCCTGCAATACCATAATTGAGGAAGGCATTGCTATTATTTCTTTCTTTTTTTCTTCCAGATGTCAATGGTTGAAAGGCTGAAGAATTTAAAAGATAACGAATTCGGGTAATTCTTTTTTATATTTGGCAAAATCTTGATGTCTTTAAGTTGAAATTCTCCTTCAGACAAGACCAAGAGGTTACTAGGTCAGTTTGGATTTAGGTGCATTAGTTTTGACCTCTGAAATCAAATTCATGGCTAGTCGTACTGACTGACCAACTATAGATAATTGGCTCATAAAACAAAAATAGATCAATTTTAAATATTTTATGGTGTTCCATCTTAATTGAGCTGGTGAATTTTCATGAATTATACCTTATCTTCACAGTCAAATGACAAATGCTGGTTCAATTTCCGTGCTACTCACACAAGGACTTCACACAAAAGATACTAAACTATTAGATGAAGTCATATCAAAACAATACCATGTCAATGTTATTAAAAATACTTTGAAGAGAATGTCTGCTTCTGATGCTGTAAAACTACTGATCCTTGTAAGTTGCTCGCTCATGTTTTTATTGTTTGTTTTTTGTTGCTGTTTTTCTTTTAGTATATCAGGCAAACTGAATTCCCCTCAGTTGTAGAGCTTTCTGCCTGCAATTAATTATGCAACCTGTCTCTCATTGCATGCAACCATATGTTTAAAATTGCAGCAACCATATGTTTAAAATTTTGCAGAAGGATTTCCATCTATGCTTACTACAGCTTATATTCAACTCTTTTTATTCTAGATTGTTGATCAGATTCATCACCAACCTAAGCTTATGGTGTAAGTTTATTCGTGTTTTGTTTTGTTTTGTTGACTTCTTTGATAGACAACTAAGAAAAATTGCAAGATCAGCAACTGTAGTGCAAAGGTAGATTACCTTATTACACAAATATCACTAGGCAAGTATTCAACGGCCTTGAAATTTGCACGATCTGAAATTAACACAAATTTTGCTTTTTCAAGGAAACAGCGGCTGGTTTTAATTAAGGGTTTTTTAAATGACTAGTGATATTTGTCATGGTATGCAACACGTATGCCAGATCATGGCAACATTGTCAGGAATAGTGTGTGGTATCTCTCTGCTTTAATGACCGACAATTAATGAGAAGGTTAGCTATTGCAATCCATTGAGAAAAAGTGGCACTCTGCCATACATTCATTTCTAATATTCAGAACCTGAGTGAAATCTTTTTTACTGTTTTAGATTCAACAACATGATGGCTTGGACAAAGAATATATTAGCAATTCATCTCTCGTCCATTTTGTTGGTAAGAAAGGTCTTGAAAATGTATTTATTTATTTATATGAAACGCATGTCTATGATGAGTTGTGCAGGGGTATTGAATTTGCATGCATGTATGCAAAAATGGTGAACAAGACTGACTAAACTTCAAGTGGAAGGTTGGTTGGTCCCTGTTTGCATTAAAATTGCACAATCTGAGCAGCATGACATCCTCATAAGCTGTTTTCTAGTTTGGTTATTGTCACACACTCTTCATAACATAGCTATCTTTTTACAATTTAGATGTCTGATGTTGGTGATGCGACTGGCAAACTATTTAATCTCTTGAAAGCTCAACAGGAAACATATCCTGCTCTCTTCAGCTTTCAGGGAAAAGTCGACCTGTTGATTTCTCAGGTAAGTTTTTTTTAGTCCAAAATTTCAGCTGAATGTCTTTGGCAATTTTGTTGTTATATGAAGTCTGTATTTATGATGAGTGAGAACTAACTGATGTTCCTAAATTCTCTGAAATAGGACATATAAAACAAATAAACATTAAATTTCCAAAGTGACTGCCAGATGATGACTTATGATAGGAATTGCCGTCTGAACGACAATTGAAGCTAATTTTTTTTATCTGATGGCGTTTTGTTATTTTCTTTTTGATTATATATAAAGTACATTTTGCTAGTTCCTTTGTTGTTTTTATCCACAGTAATCAAATGATGACTCTTGATGGGAATTGCCGTTTGAACGATAATTGAAGCCAAATCTTAAGTCTGATGATTACTCTCTGATTTTTGTGTCTGTATTCTGGTTGTTTTGACTATGACTTGATGATGATTTCCATATAATTGATAGGAAGAGTCTGATTTTAATTGATGTTTCCTTTATATTCTGAGAGTGCAAGTCAAACTACCATTTATTAAAAATTGACCATCAGGTTCAAATTTCTAGAAATACTTGATATTATCTTGATGATGCTTGATGACTCAGAAGTGGTCCTGGAAACTTCAAGATAAGCTGATCATCCTGAAACCCTTCGTCAGTCCACTATGAATTACTATCTTGCTTTATTAGGTTTCAAAAACTCCAGATGAAACCAAGACTGAGAAGGCTCAAGAAGAAGACCTCCTCAACCCATGTGTCGTTTTTCATGATGGTAAGTGTTTCTCCTACTTTAGTATTGTGAATACTGTAATTCATAATTAATTCAAATCATTAAGTACTTATCGATGATGAGTGAGAATTTTTGATAGGAAGAGTCTGATTACTGATGCTCCTAAATTCTCTGAGATAACAAATATCGCAAATACATTTTGGACTTTTCTCAAAAGAATTGATTGCCAGATGATGACTTTTGATAGGAATTGCCGTCTGAACGACAATTGAAGCTAATTTTATGATCTGATGGCAACTTGACAAAAAAATAGTATACATTTACTAAAATACTGAAAAGGGATGGTGGTATGCCAAAAATTCTCGAAATTCCCTTTTGTATGTCTAGGATCTTCGACCCTGCTCTCAGATGAGTTAAAAATCTGAATGTCCAATACCAAATGACGACGTAAGATAGGAATTCTGTGATTTCCTTGAAATTTAAACATTCAAGAAGTCAGGTTCAATATCAAATGATGACTTTTGATAGGAATTGCCGTCCGAACGATAATTGAAGCCAAATATTCAGTCTGATGATATTACGAGCTTTCCAGAATCGTTATTTCTGCCTTCATTTGTTAATTTAACTCTTTTAAATCCACACCGAATCCAATTTTATTGCCTCAACCATTTCAATTCTTTTGTAATAATTCAAATCATTACAAAATTAAATTTTGGAGCCAGATCGATGCAAGTCTTTTCGCATTCATAGACTCTGTAATGTTTATGCGTGTAGTAAAACCTTGCGACACAAATTATTGAGTTTGAAAACTTGGCTTGCTAGTTGTATTTGGCCATTCCATTTCATATCCATACATGGGGTGGACCAGGGGGGGTACATGTTCAGTGTAGTGACCCATGGCCGGTGGGGTGGTGGTTTTTCGAAGTTATTTCCATTTAGTACATGGTAGAAAAAAGGGTGGTCTCCTAAAAAAAATCCCAGAAAAAATTACTACCATGTACTAAATTGGGTGGTACCAAAGTAAACTTTAATTTTAAAGGATAGTATGATGTAGTATATTCAGCTAGATTTGATCAAACCAAATCGAAAAACTGCCAGTTCTATTATCGTACTGCACTGCACTGCGTGCCTTAACTAAAATCTTTCTTTCTTTCTTTTTGTTATGTTTAGAAATTTCAATTTCGAATGTTTGAAATATTCGAATTTCGAATATTTACATAAATCAGTGCTGATTTCGCCGTGACGTTTAATGTTATTGAAGGACTTACTTATTCAAAATGTAAAATGCAGTCATTAACTCAAGAAATGATTTTCAATAGGTTTACTGTATTACTTTCAAATAAACGCCCCCTCAAATAAACGCCCCTCCTAAAAGAAAAATTATTTAATAAACGCCCCCTTGGAATGAACGCCCTCTCTCGCGGAGGGGCGTTTATTAGAAACTTGTTACTTTCAATACAGATTTTAGTCATTTCTTGTAACCAGAGCAGTTTTTCGATGCAATCCCGGGGGGTACTAGGTTTGCGAGGTGACGGGTATGTCCGAGCCGAAAATCGAAAATTGACCCTTTGAGAGACAAAATTTTGGTGATTTTGGGACCCTTTGAGAGACTTTTTCCTAAATTTTGGTCCATTTTTTCCAAATTTTGGTTTGATTTTCACCAAATTTTGGTCAAAATTTTTGGAAATCATGACCCTTTGAGAGAGAAATTTTTGATTTTTGTGATTTTGGGACCCTTTCAGAGACTAACTTTTGAATTTGTACCCCTTTGAGAGACTTTTGAGGAATGAGAAAAGGTACCCTTATGGCTCGCACATACCCGGCACCCATTTTGCCTAAGTACCCCCCCCCCCCCCCCCGGGGATGCAATTTTAATCCTTGAACCAAAGAAGTTTTGCACTAAAATCCTGATAAAGAACTAAAACAAAGAAAGGGCATAATTGCTCCAAATATTAGACTTGAGTCTAAAATAATTAAAAAAACGCCCCCTTCTTTTAAACGCCCCCCTCCCTCGAAAAAAACGCCCCTCTTAAAATAGAAAAAATTAAATATTAAATAAACGCCCCGGGCGTTTATTCGAATTAATACGGTAAGTAGGTTCAAGGAGCCAGCGAAAGCTTTTCTATCCCAAAATTTTAGAAAAAAAATCATGGTTAGTATCAATGACTGTGTTTGTTATTGCTTTCATACTTTTTCAAAAGAACCAGAAAGAATGGTTATTTGTATCAAAAATAAAGACAAAGTAAATGGTACAGGTGTGGTTAGTTTCCTGCAGCGTATTAAAAGGGTGTTGTAAAGATTCAAAATAGGTGATGGTAGACGCTACAGGGTATTAAAAGGGTGGTATGAGGATTGAAATGGGTGGTGCTAGCTTCTACAGGTTATTAAAAGGGTGGTATAGGGATTTATATGGGCGGTGATATCTACTACAAGGTACTAAAGGGTGGTATAAGGATTCGAATTGGTGGTAATAGCTACTACATGGTAGTAAAAGGGGTGGTCCCCTAAAAAAAATCCCAGAAAAAACTAGTACCATGTACTAAAAAAGGGTGGTGGTCCCAAATTTTTTAAAAATTACTGAAAATCAGGTTATTACCCCATGGGTTACTACACTGAACATGTACCCCCCCCCCCCCTGGGTGGACGAACATTCCCATGGAGTAATCCGAGAAGAATTTCCAGAGGGTCTAAAGGAGTGTTTTTCTTCATTTTTCTAAGGGGTAAAAAGTTATTCTAAAATTCGAGGGGGTTCAAGTTTGATTTTTTGCAAATTGTGTTATTTTCAGGGGGTGTTTTGACTTGAAAAGGTCTTCCACCCCTTGTGTTAATTTTTAATGGAACAGCCCATTCAGCGAAGCGTTGTTGTGAAACATGCAAGATCAAATCAAATCTCTGAGTTTCGTAGAAGAGGTCTGGAATTAAGGGGCTATAAACTTTCCTTTTCTTGGTACTCTAACAAATTATCGATGATGAGTGAGAATTTTTGATAGGAAGAGTCTGATTACTGATGCTCCTAAATTCTCTGAGATAACAAATATCGCAAATACATTTTGGACTTTTCTCAAAAAAAATAATTGCCAGATGATGACTTTTGATAGGAATTGCCGTCTAAACGACAATTGAAGCTAATTTTATGATCTGATGACAACTTGACTAGACACTATAGTGAGTCTCATTGGGAATGTGTTGCACTCTCAATGGACCAAGTTTGTATTTAGAATGTACCAATATATCTTCTGGCTGTATTTGCTTCTGCCCTTTAAATTTCTAACAATTATATTATCTAACGATAATTTTAATAACAAATTAGCAATGATGAGAGAATTTTTTATAGGTAGAGTCTGGTTAGTAATGCTCCTAAATTCTCTGAGATGACAAATATCGAAATACCTATTGGACTTTTCTCAAAAAATTTAATTGCCAGATGATGACTTTAGATAGGAATTGCCGTCTGAACGATAATTGAAGCTAATTTTATGATCTGATGGCAACTTGACTAGACACTATAGTGAAAGTCTCATTGGAAATGTCTTGCACTCTCAAGGAAATATACGGATATATCAGACTACGCATAAACTTCTGCCCTTAAAATTTCTTCTCTTTTGCTATTGATTAAATCTTAGTAATAGTTATTTTAGGGGTCAGAAAAACGCAAGTCCTTTCGCACTCATAAACCTTTTAAATGTTCATGCGTGTAGTAAACCCTTGCCACATTTCTTTCTGTGTAAGCTATAAGTTGTTACGCTTTGAGTGCTCTGTGCATGCATCTTACAAAGCAGCATTGGGAATCCTTATACGATGGAGGGGGGGAGCATTGTCGACTAAAGGGACGAGAAAACTTGTTTGAGTGACAGAGGTTAGAGTTTCACTTTTATATCCCCGACTTTTTTTTTTGTTTTCTGCGTTAGATTCGGATGATGAGGATATCCTGGACCGCGTGCGTAGGGATGACGAAGATGTGAGCGAATCATCTCCCGAACAACAAGAAGTAGACGAAGGGGACAAGATGGGAAGTGATGGAGAAGAAGAGAGCGACGCAGTGTCTTCCTCTGATGACGAAGAAGAGATGGAAGTTGCCGGCAAAGGTGACGAGAAAGATGATAGTTCAGATAGTGGAACCTTCTGATGACCATTGGTGTAATGTAGCGAGGGGGAGAGAAAAATGAAAATTTACATCGTGTTAAGTTTACCCAGCTTGGAATTGCTTTAGTTTAAGAACAACCTAACTAATTCAGGATGTGAAGATCTTCTCTCTTAGGCTGACATAATAGGAAATAAGGCTTAGATAGTACAATTTGCCTCCAAATTCAGTTTATCGTCAAAGAAAATTGATTAGGTCTTTGAGTTTTCACTCGTCCTTTTCACTGGTGTAAACTGCACTTTTTCTGAAAATTTTATATTTTTAAGAGATATTTTTATACCCTTTTCACGTACCCGATCTTTTTAACCCTACGTCGTGTTTAGGTAAAGTTTTTTTTGAAATTTTTATTATAACCTTAAAATTTGAATTTATTATTTACTTATATTATGAATATTTCGTCCATGATTTTGAAATTAAACATTTGCTCTAAGTTCAGTTGATTCTATGGAAATCGTGATCTTTGTCTGCTGGCACCCTTGAATCGCGTAGCTCAAAAACCAGGTCGACGAAATGTAATCGTTTTAAAATCCATACATTTTCTGATGCTGAAATTACATCCTGTTTAATTCTAGAATCCGCCTGCAGTGCCTAATTTCGAGGAAACTTCCCTTCTATCTACAGATTTCTGATAGTTCCACCCCCTTTTCTTTAAAAGTATTAATCAAGGAAATCAAAGAAAATCCTTTTTATTTTACAGTGCTAGGATTTTTAGGTACGGAGATTCTCGAAAGTATAATACTCTTTAAATTCGTTCGTCCTTACTGTCTTTGAGTTGGTCAGAACGACCGAGTGAATACTTTTTAGAGTGGATTAATATTGACAGACAAAATTTCGAAAGTGCCATTATATTTTTATTGGATTTATTGAAAGATTAATATGGATCTTATCAGAGTTTCGACATCTTGATTTCTTGAATTGGATTCTTTTTAAATTTGGAAATGATTATGGGCTGCTATAATTTTTTTTACATTACGTTAAATTTTGTGTAGAGATTTTTTATTATACTTAGGCTGACTTTTTAAAGTTTTTTTTTTAATTAGCTTGTCAACCAAAGTGGTAAAGATAACATGTATACATCATGGAATATCAATTTCTTAAATTCGTTGGTATTTCCTTTCGTTCTGATTCTAGAAAATGGTCCATGACTAGTATACTTTACCTTCGTACCAACCCTTGTTCCATACACCTGGCAGCCGTAGTTTTTGAAATTTGAAACTTTGTTGAATTTACAGTAGCAAATATTTAGGAATTTATTCTTCATATTATGGGATCGGAGCCGTTTATTATCCAACTGGAATGAAAAACTCAAACAACTTCGAACCATAATTAGAGAAGTGACCGAAAGGCTGATCATATTTCGAAACGTATACTTCTATGAGTTGCTGGTGAAAATTTGTTGATATTGGTGATGTATGAGAGTTTCTTTACCGACATTTCGTAGCGAAACTTGATCCCTTTTTAGTGGACTTATTTGGAATATCTCTGGTTTGTTTTCACTCGGCTTACGTAATGCCTTATCGGGGGAAAATATTCGTCACTTTTCCCCGATAAGGTACACCAGACGGCGTTTTTCTTGTCTGCAAACAGACCCGATATTTACGGCAATTTGGAAACTTGAGCCGTAAGTACTACGCGAGTTAGACTCGAGTAGTTCTTTTCTTACGCATCCCAAAAATTATTTTGTGATCGAGAGTAGTCTGAATTGAGTTACAACATTGCACTGTTGGAATGTTGCTACACCAATCGCACTCAAGTAGCCAGTCATGGACCATTCTGAAGGGTGAATACGTTCTCAGTACTCAATGTACTTCGTCGAACATTTATGTACCCTCCCTTTCAAATCCATCTAGTACAGATTACTGTAGCCTTCCAGTTAGAAGGTGGGAGCGACTTTTGTCTCAGACCTTCCCAGCAGCCCTAGGCTCCTTAGATGTACGTTCGATCACATATGAAACATAGAATGACCTTATATGCAATCAAGACAGTTTTGTGTGATTATTCACTTGTGGTTCAAGGGGAAATTCCCTATCGACCATAACAAAATTATTTAGTGTTGAATACTGGCCTCTACTTGTTGTTAGCTTTGTGCATTAAAAAGTCTGGGCTGGGGCGTGGTAGTAACTACCAGATTGAACAAAAACATTACACCCTGTCTCTTCCGAGCTTCTATAACTCGAATACAATCTCTGTCTTGTTCAACGTAAATTTATTATAAGAAAATCTCATATAATATTTTCTGCAATTCGAACTTCTGTAACCCGAAATTTTCTATATGAATAGACCTTGTACTTAAAGGGGGCCTTTAAACAATTACCATGGTGATTGAAAATAATTTCAAAATGAGGCAAGTGATGGTTCGTAATGTAATTTATGAAAAAGTCTATGCTACCAGTTTTTGTACGTCGACATACGATTCAATATTCAATAAAGTACTTATCTTTCCAAATGATCTATCTATCTAATAAGTACCAAAGTTAGCTTAAAAAATAATGATATTGAGGCAAGTGAAAGGCCTGTCTCGAGGCCTGTTATGTGCATTGATTTACCAACCACATTTCATAGGTCTTACATCGAAAATAAGTTTGTGGACTCGCAGCTCGCTTCAACAAAAAGAACACCGAATAGTTTGGAATATAGGTAAACAGATTCTATCAGTGCACACATTATGTTTTCTTAAAAAGGCTAAAACGTAGCGGGGTAGTTTCGGATATTGACCGGCAGGCATATATTTAGTTTCACTTCAGTCTCCTACAATCTCTTCCCACGCTACTTGTATAGATATCAATTGAATCGAGCAAAATTGGAAAATTAGATGGCTCTCATAATCTGTTCAAAAATGCGTGATATGCAGATTCACAGTTAGAGAAACGTGTTTTGAAAGAGAGATCTCACTATGTTTACAAAGGCGTTCCCAGCTCAATCAAAGGGACTTCTCACCGTTTTAAAATTTTGCAATATTAATTAATAACAGACATTTTCTGATTACATTTTCAGTCAAAATTTATATCACATTTCAAATCAGTTAGAAGTGTACGACAGCCATAAAAGGATTGAGATTTAATGTGTTAGGACCTTTCCACTGTCCGTAAGAGAATCGACAATCGTTGGAACTTTCATAGAAACACAACACAACCATGAAGACCACAATCTATTTGGCAATTTTAGCTTTCTTGGCAACTGTCTATTTCACAGAAGTTTCTTCAATGTCAACTGGTGGTGGTGGTATGTGGGAAACAAAGAAAAGAAGCCTATCAGCAAAAAAGGTACAAGTTTCTCTGTTTTTTTTTTTCTCTTTATAATCCTTATAATTTGTGCGATTTTCAAAAGATTTATATTATAAAAATTTATGATTCGTCGTTGAAAAATTTCTAAATGTTTGACCCGTAAGACGTGCCCAACTGTTGCTGAAAATGAAATCGTTTATTTTTCTATTTTTTCTTCTATCATAGGATGTCGCATCACTTATACCCGACATCTGCAACATTTGCTCCAAAGCTCAACAAATGTGCTCTCAACAATACAAAAGAGCCGCCTCCGCCAATCAGAAACGAGCTGCAAAATCACACTATCACAACAAACGAACTTACGCCAAAAGACATTTTCGAGAACAACACGCACAAGAGGATGCCGAAATGAATTAACTTGATGTCTGTCTAACTTAATATATAACCTAAAAACTTTCCATCGAGATATTAGATATGTTTATAAGTTCTAAAAGATAAAAGCGTCACCAAAAAAAATGCAAAAACACTGAATAACATTGCTGGATTTTTATGGTACCTTTTTTAACCTAATTTATTTCCTAAAGTCTTTTATGAATATCATATTATCGGAATGCATATTAAATTTATGATATTATTGTCGGAGTATAAATGAATTACATGATACCAACCAAACTTATTTAAAAACTAATTCATTTTCCTGAAGAAGAAACTCAGGCTGTTAAATTTATCATCAAGACGAAGCCCTCCTTTTGAGATGAAAACCCGTGGGGGGGGGCACTCGATTTCTAAACGACGGCATACGCCGCCAAAAAATGGCTTTTAAAACCGGACCCTTACACAGTACACCTCTTGAGCAGTGAAAAGGTACCCTTACAGTGCATTTTACCGAACGTTTCTGACGCTTATAAAGTAGTTTGATTTCATATCTTATTTTACTGAAGCCACCTTAAAACGAGCCAGAGATGTCAACACAATGTGCAAAACAAATCAAAATGTGTGCGAGTCAAAACTATAAAGATAAATCAGATTTTTACTGTCAGACTTTCAATTCAGTAGTCCCAAACACACCCTTGCAGTGTATCCAGTTAAAAGAAGACCCTTGTAGTGCACTTTATCAAAAGTACACCCTTACAGTGCATTTTGAAGGTCTCGAAAAACCTACCCTTAAGGTCGGCACATGCCGTGGATCGAACCATACGAGTGCCCCTCCCCAGTTGTACGCTTGGTATTTGGCTGGTCCTTTTGGCGAGAATCACTGAGCAGATCACAGACAGAAGACGCCTAATATACCCCCAATAGAAACAAGAGACCTTAGCCATTCAGTGGTGGAATAAACCAATATCTAGTTCCTTTTTTTTCTCCCTTTAGAAAACAATAGGGCAATGACAATCAATTTTGCAGCAAACTGAACTTCTCTATGAATTTGATGAAAGTACAGCCGATTTGTAACATTACTAAACAGTGTATAATTTTAAATAAGGATCAAAGTGACGCAGTAATCCTCTTAACTCGTCAATGCTACAATCGGTGACGAAATACTTGGCACAAAAGGAAAATCCACCGGGAAGTTTTGAAACCACAATCGATTTGTAAGTGCTCTAAAATAGGTTCGAAGGGTAGAGTTTTAACTCTGAGTTTTAACGCTAGACTTAAGACTTCAAAAGTTCAAAAATGGTCCAGTAGGGCTTGAAATATAGCCTAGAACCCAATAACTCTCTCCCAGATCGAAATAATCGTTGAAATCAGGTTGAAGGCCTGAAATTGACATTCTCACTCGAACTTCAATTTTCGAAAAATGGTAAATTAGCCAAAAGTGCTAATATGTTATGGCACTGATTGTAGTGTAAATGTAGCTAAGTGACTCCTTTACATCAAAATGATTCAAGGCCATTATAACGATACTTGATCCAAAGTTTTCAACACCTTTTGGTGAACATCAGCTCTTTTGTGACAGGGATGTCAATGTTTCTTCAATTAAAAGTTAATTTTTCAACAATTGAAACGCTTTTATTATCACCCCTATCTCGTTACATTGTAAAATTAGTTGTTCACTGTCAATGTCTGCCTCTGACCACTTGCATCACTTTTAATTTTACTGATGTTGATACAACCAATCGTTGAGCGCAATTTAGAATTTAGAATTTAGAATGGAAAGAAGCGAACTAAGGGACTGGGTTCGAGTTTGGGTCACAGTTGGATAAAGTTGGTGTGAGAATTAAATCGTAGAAATTAATTGAATTTTGATGGACCCGTTTTTATTGTCAACCACAAAATTTTATCCAGGCATTCATATTTCACTCTAGGAAATAATTGGACTATCTTGATTGCTGACATGGCAAATTTTTTTTCTTATATTATCCTCGAAGGAGCTAACAGCCCTAAAAACCTTCTCCCCTACCCTCAGAGAAACAAATTAAGAGGTGGGGCTACCTAAATTATTTTGACAAACAAAGGTAGGTAAAAATGGGCAACTCTCTGGTTGTTTGTCTAATTGGATGGGCGTGGCAAAATATAATGATTTATGCAAAGATTATTAATATATATTTGTAGGTAATCATTTACCATCATTCAATTAGACTTAAGTTTCAAATTATAGCAAAATTTAGTCAGAGTTCAGTTTTGATGAATTAGAATTTTGAAATCTTTTCACAAAGCTAAATTGGCCAATTAATTTGAAAAATGATCCTTAACCCTGACATATATAAGGGGAAACCTATTTTGATGATACAACACTCACTCGCAATCTTTAAAGCTCCGTGCATCTAAAGACGTCATAATGAAGACTTGGAAAACCTACTTCATGGTTTTATTTCTCGCTTTGATTGGTGGAGCATTTAGCATGAGCACAGGGGGAAATGGAATTTGGGAAGGTAGTAAAAAGAAACCCAACTTGAAACAGGTCAGTATTTTTCTTTGCGGTAAAGAATTACCGAGGTTAAGCATACCAGGATAATCACGACGACGCGGACGAAAAATAGCTAGTAAAAATACGAAATTTGATTGGTTGAAACTCACTAGCCTGTTAACTTTTCGTTCGTCGTCGTGATTTTACCGATTTACTTAACTTCACTACTATCAAAGTAAACTCATCGATTGCCACCCATGCAAAGTGATTGACAGGCGTTGCCGGGCGTTGCTCTTTCGTTTTGTGTCTGTAGTTTTTGTGGCCCTGTATAATTGCAATACGTCCATGATGTATATAATGGACAAAAAAATGTTACGAAAACGACAACATGTTTCCCCTCTCTGGTTCAAATCTTCATTATTTGATTCGTTTTGTGTCTACCATTTTCACATTTGACGAACAACACATAAAGGTGACCATTTTTCCGATTTCTTTTGCAGGACACGATCTCGTTGCTACCAGAAATTTGCAACATTTGTAGCAAAGCAAAGTCAGTATGTCCATCAAACCCATCAACGTCCTCCTCCTCATCCTCAAGCACGTGGTCAAGCATCAACCACGCCCCTGGAAGCATCGTTCGATTTCAAAGAAGGAAATAAACAAAACAGGAATTATGGAAAAAAATTGATTAGCTCTCTGTAAGCATTCCTTCATAACATTTCATCGTTTATTTTAAAATTTGTACCTTAAAAATCATTTAGAACTATTATTTACAGTGTTTTGTGGTTAATCAAAATATACATAAAACAAATTTTTAGTCCATCTATCTATCTATCAAGACTACTTTTACTAATGAAAAAGTTTTCTATGTTGTGCAAATTTATCTCAAAAACCATTGCCACTATTTCGTACTATTCAAAAACTGGTCTTTAAGCACTCTTCTCAAAAGTTTGCCGGCAGCCGATTTCGGTAATTGTTCGATAAATTCAACACCTCCTCTAAGTTTCTTATGATCTGAAAGTTTGTCGGCCACGTAATCTTCGACGTCTTTTGTCGTAAGGGTTGAATCAGGTCGCTTAACGATGTACGCGCGTGGCAGTTCGCCGGTGCGGTCACACGGTACGCCGATGACACAAGCATCCGTTATTTGAGCATGACCGAGGAGAAGGTCTTCAAGTTCAGCTGGTGCCACCTGGAAAAATAAAATTCAACTTAGGAAACGATGTTTTCTAATAACAAACAAAACTCAATGTTTTTAAAATTATTTCTTTGCTAAAAGTCGGAAGAGCAGTCGCACTAAGAAAGTCATGAGTTCGGATCTCAGCTCTAGTTTAGACGGCCCAATTTTCCCCGCGTGCCTATTCTAATTCATGATATGCACCACTACAATGTCTTCTGACAATACATCACGGACCAAACAGCTGATTGGTTGTAAGTAACGTACGGGTAACGTAAAATCAGTCAATACGTCATTCTCAACCAATCAGTTGTTGAAGAATTGCAATGTCGACAGAAAGTTGGCTGTCTAAAGTCAATGCATTGCCCTCTTTTGACGTCAATACAATGACTTCTTTCAATCTATTCCAGGGAAAGATTTTAACTTTGTGCCCACTTTTTGCCTACTCTAACAGTTTGAACAGGCAGGGCAGAAAGTCGACCGTCTAAACTAGAGCTCACTTCAGTCTTCAGTTTAGTAGTTTACTATCAAACTAAGGTCAATGCGCGTATACATGTGTTGGCACACTATTGATGAAATATTCTTACTTGCAATCCTTTATACTTGATGAGTTCTTTCAATCGATCGATGATGAAAAAGTTAAGATCATCATCATAGTATCCAAGATCACCTGAATGAACCCATCCTTCTTCATCGATCGTGTTTCTCGTCGCCTCTTCATTGTTGTAATAACCTGTAGGTAACCGAAATTATTCGACTCATTTCTAATTATTGATTTCGATTCGTACTCTCGACTTCTTAATAAGGTTAATCTGTTTAAGGAGGCCTAAAGTCCCATCGCTTTTTAAGGGGGTAGTCATATGAGAAATTTGAAATGTCATTTTTTAAACTTTTTGTTATATCTTGTGAAGTAAAAAATATTTTTCAATGAAACTTTCCACAATTGTAGCACAACTATAAAGGATATGAAAAAGTAAAAAAAAATTCTAAAAATAGTAAAGACGGGGGTAATATCGTCCAGGGGGTAAAAGCTATAAAAATATTGTGTCAACCTTTTAAGAAAAGCTAAGAAAGCTATTCAAAAATTTTTTTTTGGTGAAGGTTAGTATTATGAAAGTCTCCAGAATGAGTGGAAAAATTTTTCAAAATTTCAAGCCAGGGGGTCTGGAACCTAAAATTTGTACTTTTTCAGTTTAAAAGTCAAAAATTGATTTTTTTGAAAAACTGCTTCATTCATCCTGAGGCTTACCATAATGGAAAACTACCCTGAAAATTTCAAGTCAATAGCTTTTCTCAATCCTGAGAAAAAGGCTGACAAGGTGCGGGAAAACCCCCTAAAACGTGTTTTGAGAAAACGGCGCAGAAAGTTAAAAATAGAGGTTTTTCTCAATTTTTCTGCGATACATAGACCGTTTTACAAAATTTTTGCTGTGGTTGACCAAAATGGATTGACACATTACTTTTAATGTTGAAAAGGTACTGGAAATACTAAAATAGTCCAAGTTTTTTGAAAAAAATGGCCTTCCACGTGCTCCGGGAATCTCCAAGTATTTTGCGTCAACTCTGCGTACAACGCGTAAACATGGCTTTAAGTCAATAAAAGTGCATTTTCTCGTCAAAAAACATATTGCCAACAAAATATATCATCCTTGTGCTCCCTCAAATCTGTTTATATCATTTACAGTTGAATTTCAGTGTTGATCTTAGGGAAACGTGTCTTCAGGTTGAACGTCAATCATGCATAGTTTTACTCAATTTTCCAGGATCACTTCCTGGCGCCATGAGTGCCACGATTCATCAAAGACTAGATTTCCACTGGATTTAAGACTCATAATGGATACATCATTGAATGTGTTTAGTTCCTTGTTTCAAACTTTATTCATACCATGGTTCATAGTCTATAGTCCATCACTTTGAAAAGTTTTTTCGGTGTACAAGTTTTACTGCTCGAAAACATCAGTTCGCAGAATCAAATGGTTGCTTTCACTCAATTATAGGCTTCCAAAGCTTTCCCAGATGTGAGAAATGAAATGAAACATTCAATAATATCATAATTCAATCCAAAACAATACATAAGCTCAGTTTCCATGTCAAAAACACAGCTGACTGCCTCCAAAATGTGAATGTTTTTGAAAATACCACTTCTTCGGTTACCATCTTTAATTACGTCATATTTAGAAATCCCGGGGGAAAAAGGCGGTATTGACTTAGACGCCCAAAAAGGGCGTAAAAAGAGCTTTCATTTGGTATGTCATGATGCTATGTTTAGAGCAGCCATACGGAAATGAGGCCCTAGCAACGGATGTGATTTACCGTTGCTAAGGAGAAAATTGTATACCAGGGCTCATAAGAAACCCTATATATCGGCAGATATTTATGCTACGGCCTTGAAATTTTCAGGGTATGTTCAGGGAGGATAAAGGATACTAAAAAGCCTTAAATCCCGAAATTGATAAATTTTTCACCAATTTTCAAAATCTCATATGACTACCCCCTTAAGATACAATGTCTTATGTTACCATGTGGAAACCGCTTTTAAGGGAATTGGTCTTGACAACATTGGCATGGTTTCCACATTGCAAAAACGAGTGCTCACTTGAAATTAACGGATTTTAGGACAATTGAGAATCGAGAATGCTTCACAATGTTGACAAGGAAGGAATAGATACTGGTTTCTTGATTTGTGGGGATCGCTCCTGCTTGTAAAGAGGACATGCTGCATTTCATCAGATTCTGATCAGATTGTGACACTGTTCCATTTCTGACTTTTTTTCAAACTAAATAGCTTGTAAAGATAAAGAAACTTCTTCCATGTTAGTTACCTGTCATGAGTTGATTTCCTCCAGTACAAACTTCGCCTTGCTCGTTCGGTCCCAATGCTTCCCCGTTATCCAATGAAATCACCTGTAAAAATTGATTTTCTCTTTCAGTTTCATCTTGATTTGTTCAGAGGGTTTAAAACACCCCTGTCTCATTATTTTGGCAGAGTTCGAAAAATTACAGCGGTGAATTGAAATATAGTTAAGATCTCACCAATAAAGAAGTTTTACTTATCCAGATACCCCATGTAAGCAAGAAAGTGAGTTTATCGGCGATACAAAAAGTTTCTGCAATCTGATTGGTTAAAAAGAGTACAATCATGGTGTTTTTCTAGAATGTATCTTGTATTTTACATGTACAAAATATGAATTGACGTAAAGATGTTCTTTGCTATAAAAGTGCCCTGCACTTTTTTCCAACACAAAAAGTGCATTTTTTGGGTCACCGATAAACCAGTTATGAGACATTTGTTCGTACAATATGTAATAGTTATCGATTCTCATATTGTACTTGCAACTGTCCGATAACTATGTATTACGTATTGTTATTGTCCGATATATGGAAAAGTTAAACATACCTTGCACATAACATCAGGTAAAACAGTTCCACAGGATCCTGCTTTTTGAAGTTGTGGATAAATACATTGGGAATGTGTAATGTTCGTTTCTGTCATACCATATCCTATACAAGAGGAGTTGGAACAGGATGACAAATGCCATCTTTAACGTACCAAAATATCCCTATACAGTGGAGTCTCCTTAACTCGAACCTCTATAACTCGAACAAGTTTTTATGATCCCTTCAGTTAACAATGCCTTGTAAACCTTACTCCATAACTTGAAATTTCATTAACACGAAAAAATTTGTGTTCGAGTTATAGAGACTCCATTGTACTTTAAAATGAAACTGAAAGTTCTTCATGAACATTATATTCCAAACCACGAACAAACCTTGCTGTAGAATAACATTTGGGAATTTCGTGTTGAATTGATTGATGGCGATTTCATCGATAGGAGCGGCTCCAACGGTGATAGAACGGAGAGATGATAAATCATACTGGTCCACTAAAGGATGGTTTAACAGAAACACTGCCACTGGTGGTACAATGGATATACGCTCGATCTATGAGAGAAAAAGAATTCTTATCTATTTGTCAGTTTTAATTTGAAAGTAATTTCCAGTCTAGTTCAAAATTGACTACCAATCATGGTTTAAATATATTGAGAATTCTGGTTATTTCAACGTTTTTCAAGATTTAAAGTTCCGGCGAGAAAGTCGATTTTGGGCTATTTCTTTAATTTAATCGAATATTTCAATTTGGGAAGGGTTGGCAGATTTCCAGGCTATATTCTGAGCCTTATTGGACTATTTTTGAACTTTCGGATTCTCAGATCCTAAGGCCCTAAGTATTAAGTCTAGCGTTAAATCTCAGAGTTAAAACCCTAACCTTCGAACCTACTTTAGAGCACTTACAATAAAGCAAGAAAGGCGAAAAATGTAGCCTAGAATTTTCAATTTTTGTGTGAAAAGGTTTTACATATTCAAGTACTAACCTTTTTCTCTTGAATGAGCGATAGGAATTGAACTGGATCAAAACCTGGTACCACGTGAAGTTGACTTCGATTGTAAAGATGTAACATCATAATATAATTCAAACCATAGATGTGATATATGGGTAGAAAACATAATGTCTTCTTGGGGAGCATTCCTTCCAAAGCACCTTAAATATAATATACACAAAACTATCATTATCTTTTTTAAGACAGCTTTTTCTTTATTTTTGCTAAGTAGAATGTTAAAAAGTCCTGATATTCAAAGCGGCAAGGCAGAACCCAGAATATACTTTTTTCGCTGCAACAAGAAAAAAAGAGAACTAAGTTCGAATGATATAAAGTTTCTGAAATCATTTTTAATTGATGCTCTCACAAATACGGAGGTTTTAATGTCATTCGCCTTGGTAAACTTAGGGCTAATCAGATGAGATATTCATTTGAGATATTTTGCGGTCGCAGTAGATTTCTTCGACATCCGGAGGTGCTGCTTAGAAGGATTGATGGAATCTACAGGCAAAATATCTCAAATCATCTGACTATGCCTTTTAAACCAATCTCCAAGAAGTGTGATGTCTATCAGGTACCCAGTTGTCATTAATGATCACAAATCAGACTCATTTCTTACCAGTAAGCTGGATGATATTGGAAGAGAAAGCATGATGGCTGATCATAACACCCTTTGGTAGACCTGTTGTTCCACTCGAATATAACAGAAATGCCGTCTCCTTATTGAGATCCAACTTTGAAAGATCTTTATTGAAATTCTCATCACCGTTATTCAAGATATCCGATAAATTGAAAACTCCACTGTCATTGCAGGCTACGTCATCCACGCAAATTAAGAGATCTGTGTTTGTCCCATCGATACATCGTCTGGCTTGTTCTAGTTGTGCTGAGCTTGTGACCAACGCACGAGGCGTAGAGCTGTTCAACAAATTCTTAAGCTCAAAGTTTGTATAGGCTGAATTTACTGTGTTTAAAGTCAATCCACTGGCAAGGGCACCCATCGTTGCGAAGGAGTACTCCAAACAATTTGGCGTATGTATGGCTAGTCGGTCACCCATTTGATAACCTTTTTGCTCAAAGAAAGAGGATAACCGCTTTCCATTTGCAATGAGATCAAGATAACTTGTTGATTTGCCAGTGTTTTCATCAATCTATGGTTAGAAAGTGGCGTTGAATGAAAGGTAATGGAAAAGTAATTTTTATTAAACGAGGTAAAGAAATGCAGCCAAAAAAGGGGCAAAATGTTTGACTAGAATAGCTGACTTCAAATGTAGCCAAGAGAATTTTCTAGTAAATTCAAACCAGTATATTTTTTGCGTATTTGAATCTTTGAGAAGCAAATTTCAAATAGCATACTGGTACAGGGGTGTAAGCTGAATTTGAAGCCTTCCAGATTGACTCGAAATGAAAGGGTCTCGAGCGTTCTCGAAAACATGATGACAGAGACTTTCAAAAACTCTGTTCATATTGAATAGTTTCTTACCATGGCAACCTCATCTCCAAACTCCTGAAACTTTTTACTAAAAAACGTAAACAAATCCTCCACCGGATGATCTAACTGAATGGTCGATTTGACGATATTATCTTCCGTCAGATAAGCGTAATCGGTATGTTGTGGAGATAATGAAGAATGACATCTCGAAAGTAGTGGAGCATACTTTTGTAAACGCCTGATCGTTCTTAGTGAGATTATGGATGACATCTTGATATTCAGGTGATTGGCGAGTCCCTATTGAAGAAACTGTTTGATGGATTATATTAAACGTGGATTGCCGGCTCCGAAAAATGTCTTTCGAAAAGTCTTAGAATTACAAAATACATGTTTTTCATTAGAAACCAGCCAAAAAGAATATATATATGCTAGAACTTTTGGGGAAACATGGTAAGAACTGACCACCCTTAGATTTGTAGAGCTTAGCCAAATTTGCTTAAAATTATCTGAAACTTTCGCAATTGCATAACACTAAGTATTTTACATTCCGACTTTAAATTGAGCATATTTTGTTCGACTTGAGCACCAATTTTCATAACCCAAGGTAATTTTTTATATCTAAATAAATTAATTTGAAGAACGCCAATAAGCACATTCAGTTTCAGGCTCTCAGTAAAAGTTAAATGTTTAATGAAAAAAAAGAAGCACAAAGACTTTCTGAAAGGTTAAGCATAAGGGAGTCATCAGAAAGTATCTATTAAGGGGATTCTAGGAGGGGGGGGGGTCAAAAATTTTCATGTCATTTAAAGTGGCCTATATTAGGAGGGGGTGCCAAATTTATATTGACTGCTTAGGGGGGTATGAAGTTTTTTGGGGATATCAAGGGGGTAAACGAATTCTTTCTAGAATTTTTGAAAATATCCTCCATCCCACCCTAGTAGATACTTTCTGACCACTCCCTAAATAAGGGGTATAATATAAGTATGATTCCCGTTCAACTCAATGAAATCTACATGATGAACACAACTTACCTAAAACACAAACTGTTTCTTGTTCAACTCTCAACTCAAGCCCCGTTGAGCTTGCAAAAACATGAGATTTGTCTCTCCCTTTATAAAACGTTTCCACTTTAAAACTACGAGTTCAAAACCGCAATAAATACATTTTGTAACACGAGAACGTTAAATACTTTTGTGATCGAACTTTTTGTTTGCTTATGTTAAACAAATCAGTACTAGTACGTTCAGAAATTCATCACTTTTAACAAACTTATTGAAAAAAACATCTTTTTTCTGATCTGAGAAACATCATCGCTCTTGGGACCTTCCAGTTCCTGGCTTATTACACAGCTAATACTTAAGAATGTATTCGTAATGTATTAAGCAAGCAAAAGATAACCAATTACGTTGGTCATTACGTGAATTTGCAAAATCATTAAAAAAAAATCTCTAAAAGTGGGGATGAGCTGGAGTTTTTATAAGATACTTCACTAATTGGTCATTTAAAATAATAGAGATGACGCGTTCTTTAGAAAAAGTAATAAAATCCTTTGTCTCAAGATTCAACCATCAACCGAATCATCGAAAACCTTCTAAAAACTCCAGGTTGACCCTAAAAGTGAGCTTTTTTGTAAACGTCAAAATGAATAAAATTCAAATATTGAATATGAAAATATTTTGTGATCGAGAGTAGTCTGAATTGAGTTACAACATTGCACCAATGGAATGTTGCTACACCAATCGCACTCAAGTAGCCAGTCATGGACCATTCTGAAGGGAGGATACGTTCTCAGTACTCATTGTACTTCGTCGAACATTTATGTACCCTACCTTACAAATCCATCTACAGATTACTGTAGCCTTCCAGTTAGAAGGTGGTAGCGACCACTGTCTCAGACCTTCCCAGCAGCCCTAGGCTCCTTAGGTGTACGTTCGATCACATATGTAAAATGGTGTAAGCTTACATGCAATCAAGACAGTTTTGTATGATTATTCACTTGTGGTTCAAGGGGAAATTCCCTATCGACCATAACAAAATTAACTGTTTTCTGATCTGAAAACATCTTTTCGAAGATAGTATACAGTATGAAGTACAGTGTCAGTTAGAAAGTGATAGAGTATATCGTTAGAAAGATGGTTTAGAGTAGGAAATAATAGAAAATACAAGTAATAGCAACATGACTACCCAAATCAACGTAAAAGTGTTGATGATTATTTCTAAGCCAGTTTTATTTCGCCTTTCCACACAAACCGGTTTTTGACGAATTTCCATAAAGCTTTGTATGAGGCGCGATAAGGTTTACACATCACTGCATAAGCAATAGGGATTGCTATGGAACTTGTCAAACTCAGGTTGTATGAAAGCCATAAAATATTGTAATAGTTCTTGATGAAATATTCCAACCCACTAACCAATACAATGTTGATTGAAATCTGGAAAAGAGAAAGATATAGAAATATGTTAGAGTACCAAACATTTAATTAATTGCATTTAATTACATCCCTGTCACAGCTCAGTGACGGTCATAAATGGGGTTTTCAGTTTCAGTTCGGAAACTGGAAGTTTATCCCTATTTAGAATATGGAAAATTACTACAAAAACGAATCATACAATTTACTTACAGCTAGCGGTAACCAAGAGATATAAAACAAACACACGACCACGCCCATAATTTTCGCAAAACGTTGGCTTTCTGTCCGAAAATCTTTCAATGAAGCATTGGACGTCCGATTTCTGTTTCGTTTGCTGAGATGACGAAGTATATTAAACGAGCTGAAACGTTTTTTGGCTTTTTGACTGATTGTGTAATCGGATATGGCCCGAGTGAAGGAAGGTTGGTCTGGCTTGTCTCGATGAGGTAAAGGACTACTATGGGTTTTGGCTAACTTTGGTTTATCTGCTGCTTGGGTTATCGAGTCATTTCCACGGCTATCGCAGCTCTCGCTTTCAGCAGTATTGAGCCATGAGACTCGATTATTTTTCTTTTTAATGTTCTCTTTGAAAGGTGGTTTTGAGTAATCACTTTTAGATACTGGTCGATCGTGTGTAGTTTCACTTGTAAATGTTCTTCCCTTTGTTGGAGTTTCTCCCTCCTTTATATCAAGACTTGTTTCTTCCATAGAAACTCGCCTTTTCGTATCTGGGAAATTTTCAGTAAAATCTTTCACCAGTTTTGATTCCTCGTTATTTGGGGTGACTATAAAATCCAAACTACTGGTAGATGGACTTTGTCCCTCAAAAGCAAAATTATCTAGTCCTGATACTCGTTTTTCACTGATAGATTCAAGTATTGTTGAGCTCATTGTTATCTCATTGGCGATACCTTTCTTCCGTGTTGGGAGAGGAGAAACGTAGCTTAAAGATTGTGACTTTTTCATTGTCTTCTGACGACTAACAAGGCCTGATGTTGCTCTAAAGATACCTACATAGCACAACAAAACAATCGCGAATTGAGCATAAGCCATGGCGAGAACAATGTAAGCGATATCTGAAGTCCAGTCTGCGGTGCAAAAGCTCTGCATGTGCATACTAATGCGACCAAAACCTAAAAACGGTAGCGTGGATATGATTCCAGAAGAGAGCCACAAAATAATACAGATAATTTTCCCATGTTTGAGGTTGATTTTGACTCGATATACCAATGGTTTGTATAAAGCAAGAAAACGATCTATTGTAATAGCTGTAGTTATGGTAACATCAAGCAAACGTAACATCGTTCCAAAGAACACTTGGGTATAGCACAGTGACATCAAGCCTGTGAAATTCTCATTCCCAGTCGCACGAACATAAGCTAGGATCAAGATAACAGTCGCCATGGTTAAGATAGACGAGATGGCTAGGCTCAACATAAAGATATCAGGGATACCACGCTTTCCTTTCTTTCGCATAAGATATGATACGATGGTCATTGAGTTGATGAAGATTAAGAGTAAAGCACCTAAGCTATACAGGATAGCTTTCTGTTGGTCACCGTCGTGATTCAAAACCAACGCTGAAGTGTTTGACATCATATGCTTTGCTGAAAATCCAAAAAGTGTTAAATAATAAAAAAGTGAACTGAATATGAAACACTATTCGACGCTTTCATGTGTAAACCAGGACATTTTAGTTGCACTCATTTTCTTCAGCCTGGTTTCTATCAAAAACACTGAAAATTTTTTATGTAATTTCTTATTATGTGAGATTAGCTTGACAAGTTAAGCCTCATTTTGTTACCTTTGCTATATAAATCACTTTTGAACTATTTCAAACTTTTTTTTCCCAATAGATCTATAACCGATGTGTCTGAAATTTGACAAAACTTGTTATAAATATTTCTGATAGTAACTCAATTGATCACAAAAACAAGTTTTGAAGGTAAAAGGCTAAAGGTTTCCAGATACGAAATTACGACAATACTGTAATATCCCCTTCTCACAAACCCGGTGGAACCCCACTCCACTAATCGTCCCTAATGGAGAATCATACAATTTTTGTCCCCGCTGAAAATGATCAAATAAACAAATCCTCACTGCAAAATATGCTTTTTTTCTATCTTCACTCAATTTTCTGGCTTGAAAATAATGGAGCTCAAACCCCCAGCCTTAAAAAACAAAACATCATTCCGCATCGAGCTCAGTCCGTTATTCTTACACTGGCTAAAATCCTACCGGTACTGTGAGAGGGGGTGTATTATATATCTGTGTTGGAGGACCCCACCCAAATCATGAACAACCCTAGAGGGTGTGAAAGCTTCCTGTATAATGTCAATTAATGTCAACATAAGAAAATACAATAACAGCTTATCAGCGTAATTCTCATTGACAGATCTTTTGACTAAATTGTCGTCAAATTTTTCCAGAAACCAAAATCAGCTGTCAACAGCTGTCAATAGTACAAAGTATAGTCTGAAAATATTCATTTTTTATTCTTCCCACCAGAAATGAAAAAAATCGTAAAAATAGCTATTTTTCGTAAAAGCATTCGCTTACATCATTCAGGCAAGATTTTTGCACCTGATAACAATTTTAAACCTCAACCTTTCAAACTGAAATGAAAACTATGGATTTTCCCTAGACAGTAGTATTTTGATACTCGATCAACCCCGCTAGCCATAACATTCTTACAAACGAATTACTTATCAGGGATGTTTGTACTGAAATACATCTCAACGAAAGCTACATAACCTTCAAAATAGTCAAATAATAACACTTTGACTCATCATGCAAGAAACGATTCTTCCGTACTTTAAAAAGCCAGAAAACACATTAGTCAAAAGCCATCTTTGTCAAAAAACATGTTATGTTTGCACATTTAGGCTTGATGGCTTAAGTTACACAAGCAAACATTTAGACATTTCTAGCCTTTGATCTGAATGCTTAAAGGTATTAGCACCTTCGCTTATTTCGTTCTGTTTTCAGTGTATGTAAGGGAATCGCAACACCATAAGAAAAAGATCATAAACTTTTATGAGATACTTTAATCGTAGAAATTTTAGCGATTTCAAAAGAATTCGCGTGGATAAATTTTAGCGAATATTTGTATTAAATTATTGGCTGAATTCGTTTTCTATCATTTCTTTGGACTGAAACCCTTCTTATTGATAAAAACTTATCAAGGCAATATAACCAGAAATTTTGCGTGGATAAATTTTAGCGATCTGTCGATTCGGCGTGTTTTAGCGAGATTTATTTTGGCGAAAATAGGGTAAACCTCGCTAAAACGCTAAAATTAGTCTCGCTAAAATTTCTACGATTAAAGTATTCACCTTCACGAGAAAAAAGACAGATTGTAGCACTGAAAATACAAAACAGCACTAGCTGTCCCTGTCTTAGTGATCTGTTAGTTGATAAATCCCTAGCCAAGGAAGGTACAAAAGGCACCTTATGTTATGGGATGAAGAATATCTTGTTTTAAATGGCTTCAATTCTATTGAGTGCAGTTTTCCCAGTCAGGAGGAGAAAATTTAGAAGCATTTTTTAAAACTAGGGACAATAAGGCTTATAAGGTTATTCATGAAACTTAGGGTAACATGTTTTTTTCGAAGTTGTCTTTAAAAAACCTAGAAATATATTTTCCATAACTTGAAGACTCCCAACACAATAAATACACAACCGGTTTATCATTCGTAAGCCCTTTACCTTCCATTTTGCCTATCATAGTCTAAGACGAGCAAATGGTCGCTTCAAGATCTAGTCAAGCTTGGTTCATGATAAAAATTTCAAAATTCAACAACTTTTTGTTAGAGTGAATTCTATTGAATCTTAATTTACAAACGTTTTGATTAATAAATTAGTTACAATATTTTGATAACAATTTTCCAAAAAGCCACAGCGTAATGTAGTAAGTATGTTTAAACATTATCTCTACTTATTTACAAATATTTACAAATCCCAAAGCGCACAAAGTTTTTGTTGTATAGTATTAGTCTGAATTGCAGAACCACAGGTAAAATAGGAAGATGGGATCATTCTAAAGTTCTGTATGTCGAAAAGACCGGCAGCCGACCGCTAATTCACCGTTTCCTTGGTCGTCGACATCATGCTTGTTTCGCCTGCCAATCGACTGTTTTGTTTCCATAGCGACATCAAATCTTTTCGGAAGGATTTGCTTGACCAGCAATAGAGCAAAAAGTTGATTCCGTTATTTGTGTACCAAAGTTTATGACAAATGTGGTGTCCAAGGTTGTAATTGGCTTGTGTTTGTGGCGAAGACTGACTGATGTCGAAGCGAGCGTAATACAAGCGGAATATTAGAAGCGGACATGTTGTTATGATGAACATCGTAGAGACGAGAAGCAAAACTCGAGTTAATGCTCTCTCAGTCTTCCGCTTCTTCTTACAGGCTTCGTTTGATTCGTTCTGGTCAGCGTTTAAATCACCTGGTTTCACCTTCGATCTTTGTTTGATTTTGACGATGATCAAGATGTTACAAAGCAGGATCATGATGAAGGGTACAAAACTCGAAATGGTTACTTCGAAAACTTGATACTTTGCTACCCAGGGTGCTTTGTTTTTCAGCCCGAAAGCACAGATAGCTATCCCCGATTCCGGGTTCAAGAAGAAATCGGTTGTCCACAGGTAATGAAAGTTTTTGATGAAAGCTACGGCACCGATGATAGCGATACACATCAGACCTTTAGAGACGGTCAAAAATTGAAGGCCTTTCATTGGATAACGTATGGCGATGAAACGATCGATGGAAAAGCAGACGATGATCCAGTGAGAATAATTACCAAGGAAATTGACGACGAAGAACATTCCTTTGCAATGTGCTTCAGTTAACACACGAGGTTCGAAATTAAAGAGGATCCAATATTGAAGAAGACCAACCAACAACATTAATGAATCCAAGATGGAGAGGGCTAAGATTAGATAGGTCGACGAACGATTGCGATGTTTCTTGTCTTTGTAAACTAAGAAACTCAGGATGTTTCCGATTGTCCCAAAGAACACCAAACATGGTGGATAATACAAATTGATTTGAGCACCCACCTTAAACTCTGACAATTGGCTTGCGTTGCTTGACATGATTCTTTAAGTGGAAAAATGAATTTCTGAAAACATTTATTTATCAAGTATGTCTGAAATGAAAAATAGAAGAATTAATTAAATAGTTTCGTTGAAAAGAGTTATATTTAGACAGCTGATTACAAAATAGGGCTTCCTCTTCACGCTAAAGTCAAATGGAAAATGAATTTGATATCGTCGTCAGGATCGAATAAAAATGGTGTATATTCCTTCTCGCACCAACAATAAAAACAAAGGATGGGCTAGGAAAAGAAAAATCACTATGGCAAATTAAGGACAGTTCCAAAGTTATCTATGGCGCGCCAAAAGGCTTTTTAATACTAACTTTTTTTTATAATATCAACTTTTTTTTATAATAACAACTTTTTTATATAATACCAACTTTTTTTTTATAGTACCAACTTTTGTTTTAGTTCGAAGTTTTTTCATAACACCAATTTTTGTCTCGCTTACTATGCGTGTATAATCGATCAAGTGTAGAAAGAGTCTTATCGCGATTACACCTAGCCTGGAGGCCACTTAAGGTTTTTTGATAGACTGGATGACGCGATTCTCTAATTCATGATATGCACCACTGGAGAGTTGGTATTATAAAAAAAATTTAGTATCATAAAAGAAAGTTGGTATTATAAAAAAAAGTTAGTATTAAAAAGCCTTTTGGCGCGCCATAGTTATCAACCAATAAATGATTCATGTCAAATTTAATATTAAAAGTAGTCTTTTGAAAGCCGTTCCGGATGGAAATATGGCAAAATAATTTTCTTCATTTTTTGAAAATTTTTTAATATAGGCCTCAAAGATTTGTAAAATACATAATTGATGATTGTCGTCCATACGGGCGGCATGAAAGATAAAGTTCTGAAACAATAAATCAAAGTCTCTTTCTTTTAATTTGAACAAGGTCTGATATCATCGAGCATTCTCGGCAGATAAGAAGAAAATAGACTTGTAAATTACATTACATAATATATTATTTTGAGAGTAACTTTCCGAAAATACTTTGTTTGACTAAAAGGGCGAATGTGAATTAAAAATTGTAATAAATGCGTTGACTGCGTATTGCATCTTTCATTGAAAACCTAAAATGTACAAAAATCTTAATGTGAGAGGTATATAAAACTCTAAAATTAGGAATACATACAAATTTTGTATATAAAACTATTTACAGTAAAAATTTGAAAGTTCATCATAAAAACTGATTACTTTCGGTTCACTTATTATCTATTCGTTGAAATCATTTTGAAAAATAGATTTTGGTGATTATCCTAAAACTTACTATTATTTGAAGTAATGGAGTTGTCTTTCAAACATTTTGGAAGAATTGAAATACTAATTTAAGCCCATCTGAAGGAATAATCAATCAGCTTTCAAATTCGTTAATTCATTTCATCATTTTTCATCTGATTGTTTAAGCTTGGTGAGCCGTCCAAAGCCCCGTCCCTTTTAATCAAATTTGATAGCTAGTTCCAGTCCCTTGAACTTATGAGTGATGGATTCATCAACTTTCGTTGTAGACGGTCATCCATTTGCGAAACCAGATCTTCTTCATCTCCATATGGTGAACTTCCGGTAGACTCTTCTTCAAACGGCTGTAATCTAGCCAACTTAAAAAGACCTGAATAAAAAGTTAGAAAAAGTCCTCATTACATTATATCCACAAGGGTTGGGTTATCCAGAAGATTTATAAGAAATATGAAAGGAAGAACCACCGCCCTGAAGTCTTTTCTATCCTTCCCAACCCTTTTCGAAAATTGACTAAAGGGAAGGGGCAGTAGGCAGCCAATGTAGGAAACTGTGTAAATGTGGAAACCTATTCTTAGCAAGGAGAATCGTGTTCTTTAGGTGATTTCTCTGCAGGTCGGGTCCAAACGAAGACTTCGTACTTAGTACGAGATGGTGCTTTTTATATATACGAAATATAACCATCGATTCTTATTAAAAGCATCTAAAGAATCTAAAGATTGAATGTGCGAAAAAATATTGGGAGAGAGATGGCGTAATCTCAGGGTCTCTAAAGTTTATGAAACTTAGTTTGTGTACGGTGCTTCTTTGACTGAAGTTTGTTTATGTTTTATTTTAGTATAAAAAATACGATATTATATAGGCCAAAAAATTTTAAAATGAACCAATATTTGCGTGGAAGAGACTCTGAATAAGTTCGTTTATTTTATCTATCGCGCAAAATTTGAACTTCTCTTTGATGAATCATTTTAATTTTGCTTTTAGGTCGAAAGCCAATAAAAAGAAATCCAAAAAACTAGAAATCAAGATGAAGTTTAGTGCTCAACCTTAATACGATATGATGAAATAAAAACTTTCATAATCAACAAATTTGCCGGGTGCTCCACGAAAAAGTTTAACACTTTGAATTCAATTTTCTCGAGTTCTAATGAGTTGTAACAAAACAAATCGAAATTTTGGCGAATTTCATTATCCGATTCAGTCAAGTTGGCCAAAAGTTATGATCAAAAGGAATAAAAAACACTTTTTTTACACACGGTCAAGTTTTTTAAAGAAAATCGCCAGTTCAAACTTTAAAGGCTTATATCTCCGGATCTAGAAGGAGTTAGAAGCTCGTTTATAGTCCGTTGGATAGCTTAGAGTCCCCTCTTTCTTTAAGGCGCCTTCGGCACCATCCAATTTAGGAAGGGCGGGGTGGGCGGCAGCTAAGGGGGAGGGGTAGGTAGGGAGAATTAAAGCAGCGGACCTGCCTGAATTATAGAAAGGCGCCCAGTGGTAAAACTTCAAATTAATTTGCTTGACCATGAAGCCCAATTCAATTCCTATGAGTTAGACCAAAAATGACGATTTCTAACTCAAACTGGACATTACAGGAGGGTTTCGCCCTCCTACATAGGCCATGTCTGATATATACGACATTAGCACTTAAAGGATTAAAGTGCTCAAAATACCAAAAATCGAACGATTATCTTTTTATCAAGAAAATGATAATTGATGGGAACTTTTAAATGAATATAAGGTATTTTTGCAACAAATCGCATGAAATTTGAATCAAACATCTCAGGAGAAATATGAAAATCATTTTAGAATTCTCAGATCTTTAATAGTCAGAAAGACTAGTATTTTACCATGAAACACGTGTTTGACGATTTTTGATACGTCGCTTTTATAACGTTTTGAAGACTTTCTGGCAGTAAATATTTTATTCTTTTGTTCATAAGTTAATCTTCCCTTTTTCCGACGCGAAAGAATTCATTTCTCAGTTATTTGTAGAAAATTGAATCCAAATTTTGAGAATTGTCGTGTGATACACCCGGTATATTGGTAAACCAAAACGATAAGATTTTTTTTCAATTAGAGACATTTTGAGAGCGGAAAAGAGAAAAAGTTGGATTTTCTCAACTTTTTATTTTCCGCCGAGAAAGCTTCAAATTCCGCCTTACTATAAATCGAGCATGCGCAGATGAACCAATGTAGACGGAAAACACTTTGCGAGTAGAATTTCCGCCGAATGGAAAACGGCCTTTATAGTATATAATATTGTATAATTCTGTATATTACCTCGGATATAAGCTTCCTTCGATCTTGTTTCAGAAGATTTTCAACGACATTTCTTCGGATAAGTTCTTTTCTCCATTTGAGCCACATTTTGCTGAACAAGTTCTGTCGGTACTAAAAACATGTACCAGAAATGAAAGTCAAAGGCGTGGTCATCGTTTTTAAAGAAAGAGGGTTAAATTTCTGAACGAAGCTTTCATATGGGTTCGCTAGGCTAAAACTAGATTAGAAATATAGCATCATTTTCTTACCATTGAGTCTGCCAGTCGTAACATCGCGATTCTTTCTAACCATTTTTCGAAATATTTACGAGACAATTTCTCTTTACGCCGTTTTTCGAACAACGATCGGTCCTTCTTCTGTTTCCAATGAAGAAATAATCGATGTCTAAAAAAAAAGAGGAAGAAAAATGACGTCATCAGTACTGTATGGAAGAAATGTTGAACTTTGAGTGTTCAGTGATCCTTATTCTTATTGATACGATTCATGTACCTTCGCACAGTGCAATTCCTTGCCATGGCTAGAAAATGGCCACATTGTTTGTGTTAAATTTTTGTCTGTTATGGAGTATGTGATATGAGTGATGATCTTACTTTATGTGGTAATTGTGAAATTCTTGAGCAGCAATCAAATGCCTCTGAAATGGAAATGAAAAACAGCTACATTTGGTTGTCCTAAGCATAGGCGGTTTTAGAACAAGTTGAACTTATCAGAAGAAGAGATTTGTAATTGTAATTTTATTGTCTTTTAACGAACGTTGCACGCCTTCGCATGTTACGACGTACTTACTCTATTGTCTTAAATGCGCCATTGCTAAGGCGAGAGTGTTTTTTGCTTCAAATACCAAGCTGTTCGAAAACAAACCGGGTCAGTGGACAAAAATTTGTCGTGACAAAAATCATGCAATGCAGAAAAATGAAGAGGGCATAAAACCACATATTACAAAATGTAAAGGAGATTTTACTTTGCTTTTATCAGACTTCCAAATCTTATTTCACGGTAAAAAAATGCTATGAATAAGACCTTTTCGAGAATAAAATAAGTCACGAATAATTTAAGATGTAGCTAATAGCTGAGGAGAGGTGGATGTGATATAATGATAGGGAACATTTTTATCCGGTAAAGATACGTCACAAAGCTATATCAATGATAAAATCTGGACCAGGAAATTGCATGTTTTTTCTTCAGGTTGAAATTTCAAGGGCTCCTTTTTATTTTCAATGTAGTTGTTGTCGATAGTAAATTAATTCTACAACTTGTCCGACACTGATGTAGAAATACTCTTGCAGCAGGAGGCCTGAACCCCAGCTCTTATTTTTAGAGATTTTCGAAAATATATGTGGAATAATTCAGCAAATAGACTGGGGATGCGGCATAGCAAAGACTGATTATTCCTCTCCGTCAGGAAATTGGCCTGTTTCTTCAGAGCTTCAGCGCGGGCGGCCGCCAATCCGCCATCGGAATATCAGCAGATAATATTTTACCTTTTCAATTTCTTTACGTGCTTTCTCTTCAGTGTGAAAATCTTTCCAAACCTTCAAATATCTGTTGTTTTTTTAGAAAAGGAAAATGGATTTGCAATTTCAATATTAATTGAGAAAGAAAACAAGTTATAATATAACAATATTTCTGAATGAGCCAACCGCAGTCAGTCATAAAACTCAATACGTCAAGTTTGCCGTTTTATAATTTCAATCGGCAATATACTAGATTCGATTCCAAATAAATGTGCAGCAACTTCAAGTTTTTTTGACGAAAACAAAAGAAATCTAAATGCCGCGGTGGTTCATCTGCAAGAATGAAAAGAATTTAAGAAAATACAGCTGGAGAAATGTAATTTAAGATTTACCTTTTCGTGAGCTGTGCATTGTAAAAATCTTGCCAAGTTTTCTTCAAGTCAAGTTCGTTTCTCCATAGTATGAGCATTCGTTTCATTTGGTTTTGGCGATAATATCTTCTGAATTGATTGACTATAGAAGAAAAATACACTCACACTCATATTCGTATTTATATGATTGGGCGATTCGTAAAAAGCATGACAATCAGTAGTACCCAGATCTCTACAACAATGTAGTTTGTATGAGAAGAACATATTCTTCATACAGCATGTCGGCATCCCAAACAGCGCAAGTCATGCTTTTAAATTGACGTTCCCACAAAAAATAAATTTATTTTTTCAAAAGGTCATATTACCACAATTTTCTTTGTACAAGCTAAATAGTATCGATCAAACGAGCCACTTTACACTGATTCAGAACATTTGAGACTACGATGCTGAAGATAACTAAGGCAGTCTTATTGGTCACCTTTTGTTTGGAGTCGCCATTTATCAGCAAATTTCTTGGTGTTCCAAAACACAATTTTCTAAAAATGCAAAAAAAACAAACAGTATTGACAGGAGACATCTGTTTATTGCAGCGTATCTTGGAGGTGATTCCTCTACTACTTTTTTCATGGTTTATGGATAAAGAAATCCTATTATTTCGATTGATAGTGTGAAGGTTTCGATCACAGACTTGCACCACAATTTACTGTGTTCGAATCTCTAGCATTTCCAGGCGGGGTGTTAGGGAAATATGGTGATAGACCTTCTACCTTCACTCAGAAATATTATTCCGTGTGATTTTCTCAAAGGCATCGAGTTTGGTATCTTACTGGCCGCGTGTCTTCACAGTAATGTTTTACCTTTTGAATTTTTTGCAACGTCAGCAGTTTGGTCTTCTTCTCCTTCCACAAATTAAAAGCCGATCGAAGCTAGAAAATCAAGGGAATGATTATGAAAAACTATTTTGGGGTGGTTTTTCGATAACTTTTGAATTTCATGAAAGTCGCTTGTAAGCCCAGTTTCTTTTGCTACAAATACGAGACAACTTGAATATTACGGCCTACCTATCTCCCCTACCTCGAACGATGGATGAAGCTTCATTTTGGATCAGTACTTAAATAATAACCTTACTAATTTTTGAGAGTAGTTCGTTCCATGTTCTTGTAGAGTTTTTTCTCTTTGTTGTTTTTCGTTCTTATACTTCGACCAGTGTTTCAATATACTGAAATGAAGAAATATTTTACTTTTCAAAAAAAAGATGGCGGTCAAATTATAAACAATGTTTAGATATAATTTCTTATGACAAATATGACATACACAGCAATCAAACCCTACTCTTCTATGGTATGGCTACAATCAGTAACATATTGGCAATTTCACCATTTTTCGAATATTGAAGTTCGAGAATGTCAATTTCGGGCCTTCAACTTGGTTTCATCGAATACTTCGATCTGGGAGGGATTTATTGGCTTCTAGGCTAAAGATCAAGCCCTACTGGACCATTTTTGAACTTCTGGATCCTCAGATCCCAAAGTCTTAAATCTAGCAATAAAATTCAGAGTTAAAACTCTACCCTTCCAACCTAATTTAGAGCGCTTCCAAATTGTTTGTGGTTATAAAATTTCGTGGGAAATTTTTCTTTTGTGTTAAGTATTTTGGCACTGATTGTAGAATCAGATCGGTGTATAGACATCTGAAAAAGTTAGACTGGAAAGCCGGGTCGTTTTCGGGTCGTTTTTTAGTGTTTTTACCGGCCGATATCTTTGAAAAAAAATTGCTCTCTCTGTACGGCCGTTTGTTTTGATTGAGTTTAAAGGGACGACGGCCCAAGTAGCCAGTCAAACTCTTTCATATGTCTATGATCGGTGCAATCCACCAAAAGATACCAAACCTGTTATTAAAGGAAAACGATTGTAAACGATTTACTTGGAAAGTAGAGTCTTGTGATAATGATGTTTTGCTGTGATGGTGAGTTGAGTTTGGTGTTTCCATAAGATGAATGTTTCATTGAGAACAATCTCATTCTTCGTTTGAATAAACACCTCCATAGTGTTTTTGTTTTGTTGACAAGCTAAATAGTGATTTTTAAACCACGTTCGCACGCTACGGTTCCGTTTCGCTCCGAAAAGAAACAAAGCCATTTTATTGGTTAGAAGTGACGTAATACTTAAATCTACCCAATATAGTTGCTTTATTTTACTTCATATTGCTTCATATTTGGTTTCGGAGTGAAACGGAACCGTAGCGTGTGAACGTGGTTTTAGTTACACTTACCCAGTTTATGTCCGACGGGGTAGTATTTACATATACATAACCAAAACTTAAAATCACCCTGACTGTACCTTGTATTCGATTCTTCCATTTTCTTGAGGAGCTCTTCACCAACGATTTCTCCTGACAGAAAATAATGAATTTATTTACACTTCATCTTGTAGGTCTTGCAAATTTACTGATTATGGATTTTGGTTTTGCGCGATATGTAAGCCTGATAAAAAACTCCTCTACAACAGGGCATGAAACCTCACTATGGAATGATTGAAAGATTTATTGCCAGTGGTCAAAGCAGAGATTCTCCTGTTAGACGGAAATGTGGTTTAACAACACTCCAACCTTGGCCAGATTCTTCAAACTCGGCTGGTTTTTATACATAACTTGAGACGAAATTCGCTTTTTTAGACTTCTGTGAAACGGAAATCCGTCTGAGACGGAAGAACTTTGAACACTGTATTGTTTATGAAGATCAACTCGCATTGACTAAGTTCATACCATACCCTGTTTCTGATGACGTAATGGTTTCTCCACAGCGTGAAAGACTTGCCAAGTGATTGATGCTCGTAAAATCGAACACCTTTTTGTTGTAAGCAGCACTTCCTCCACGTCACAAAAGTGTTGGTTAAAAGTTCCCTTTGTAAACAATGATATTTGTGTTGATATTTGACTGATGCTATCGCGCATGCCCGCCACCACGTGAATTTCTTCTTCAGCTGAAATCGTGGATTGTATAATTAGTTATTTTGGTTATCATAAATCAAGTATCAACTAAAATTATCGTCATAAATCTCGACCCTATTCAGGCCCATCAAGTAGTGACTTAGTGCCTAGGCTCTTTCAACCAAGAAACTTCATGATAGTGATGGCTATCTAGAGCGTCTTTCTTTAATCAAATACCTTATCTAGCCCCAGTTATTTGAATTTGTTTTCCTCACTTTGAAAGTACTGAAATAATCGTTAGTAAAATAACTGAATTAAAAAAAGTAGAATTATTTTAGGTTAATACCGTATTTTGTTCTTTCTGTGCGACCATCTGTTGTAAATTTGTAGTTTGTTCTTTTTTCCTTGTGGTGAAGATATACCAGCTCTCGAGGATCCTAGTGAAGGTAATTTTGATAGTTGAATCTTTCAATAAAACGGTAGAACAATTTCAAGGAAATCTTAGCGTATTCATCCTTTTTAAATGTCGTCAATATATGATACCTTTTGCTTTTGCTGACAGGAATTCCACTTTATTTTACCTTGTCATTTTCTACAATCGCAAAGAAGAGGGAGGGCGATTGAAGATGTTATATTAATTAGAGTATAATACAGGAAATACTTAAAGACTAGCAGGTGATACATAGGATAGGCATTGATCCTTTCAATATATTTCAATAAAATCAAGTACTAACTTCTGACAAGTTGATGTTTTATAGTGTAATTGGGCGGCTTTCACTTGACACCAATGAACCGCCCATTCAATGAAGGCGTCTTTGACGAGTTGCGTATTTCGCCTGTTGATAGTGCACATGATCTTTTCGCTGTTGTTTCGTTTCGCTGGAAATACGAGAGGAATATATTTAACAGCGCCTCATCTATGGTTGATATTAATGCAGACAGACAACAGTCCAAAAGGGTTCAGTTCTGGGAACAGAGAGATTTGTCAAATAAATTTTACACGGCAGAATGGATTGGGGGAGTAGTAACCATTGAGTTTAAAGCCCGAAGATCTAGAGTTAAATCTCTAATCTTTCTCAGGCAAGAAAAAGTGAAGCCTTAAAAATGCGCCGCATTTTTGACGACAGATTGAATCTAGCAATTCCTTTGTTTACGATTGATATTTTTTTCGAAATTTAGCAGTAAATTTTAGTTTCAATCTGTCATTTGTGTACAAGTGATACTTTTATGGACCTACCTGGTTGTGCATTTAAAACATATATAATTGATATCTACGTGACGTGACCATTAACCAAAATTCCATGCTCTTGAAATATTCTTTCATATTCAAGACTTCGTGAGCAAACAAACACTTATCTCATAAAAAAAATGAGTAATTTGGCTAAGAACATTAATGTATGCTTATTAATAGTGATTCTTATAGATAAAGATGCGTTTTTTGAGCTGAAAAATTATTTTTTTACAAAAATCTGCTTGAGCCATCTTTTACCTACTTTCATGCAAAAAATCAGAAAAATACAATGATCCAATATTTCAAAGTCCAAAAAACACTTCTTTTGGCCGTTTTTTAGCTGAAATTTACCCCAAAAACTTTTTTTCAAAAATCGAGCTCCGTCACATTCGAGGGTTTATAGTTATGCATCTTTGTGCAAAAAATCATAAACAATGAATCTCGAGAAAAGCTAATACATAAGTAATTGATAATGTGCTTATAAAAAAATATCAAATTTGGCCAGTTTTTCTATAAAAACACGCCAAGCAACCAAAACTTTCATGTCCAAACACACATATTCTTCATAAGTAAGCCCTCATGAGCAAAAAACATCTATCTCATAAAAGAATTGAGTAATTTGACTAAGAACATTGATGTATGCTTATTAATAGTGATTTTTATAGATAAACATGCGTCTTTTGAGCCAACAAATTTTTGTTGCAAAATCCTGCTTGAGCCATCTTTAACCTATGATGGTATCCTACTTTCATGCAAAAAAATTAGAAAAAAAATAATGATCGAATTTTTCACGAAGTCCAAAAACCCCGTTTATTAGCCGTTTTTTGGCCCAAATTTGCCCAAAAACATTTTTTTTTCGAAAGTCGGGCTCCGTCACATTCGAGGGTTTATAGTTATGCATCTTTGTGAAAAAAATCATAAAGAATGAGAGAGCCAATCTCGAGAAAAGCTAATACCTAAGTAATTGATAATGTGCTTATAAAAAAATATCGAATTTGGCCAGTTTTTCCAAAAAAACACGCTAAGCAACCAAAATTTCCTGTCTAAACACACATATTCTTCAAAAGTAAGCCCTCATGAGCAAAAAAACATCTATCTCATAAAAGAATTGAGTAATTTGACTAAGAACATTGATGTATGTTTATTAATAGTGATTCACGTTTGGTCCAAGTAAATAGATATCAACATTATAACAAACAAACCTCTGATCCAAACCAACCAGTTTTGAAAGACCATTTTCTTGAGATCAATTTCTTTGGAAGTTTGTGCATCTACCACTTGCTTCAAGCAATACATTTTGCGTCTCCATAATTCGAATAGCTACGGAAAATAAAGATGATTAACTTTTCTTATTTCTGATTCTCAAGAGAAGTGGTACGGTTTGTTGAGGGGGAAATTGTGCTTTACTTTAATGTAAAAACACTACCCCTACCTCACAACCCCTGTGGAACTTCTTCTCACAGTGGGGACGCAAAATTGTAGGTTGTTTTCTCCACAGGGGACTAAATATTGACCAGATTTTCCAGGTGGGCAAGGGTCCAACTAGCCTGTTAGACGAAAACCGCTTTTTTATCGCGATTTAACGTCTGTTAATAAAATGGTGGAAAGTAAATTGACATATGATTGAAAATAAAGTGAAATTTGATTGTATTCGATTCGAAAGTTTGCCGGGAATGGAAATGAAAAACTTTCTTCACAGCTGTCTTCACCAGTGACATAGACAAGTCTTGACAATTCTGGACAATTGCCAAAACTTGACACTATTTTTATGATATTATTCTAGAATTTTTTTTACATTTTAATGTGAAGAGTTTGGTCCTGTATAATCAGAGTTAAAACTACTAATTAATTTTGAGATCTCGAGCAGATTGTAGATTTAAATTTCTCAACTTTGGAAACTAGATAGTAAGCCAGTAAAATGTGGAGGTTTTGCTTCGAATTGTGAGAGGAATCTACCTAAATTTTATTAGTTTTATCTAACTTTCCTATAAATTTATATTTTTAAGATGTTATAGTCATTGACATAGTTTTATTACAACTTTAGAACTTTGCTAAATTTTATGGTAAATACATTATTGATATATTTCTATTATTTGTACCTCTTAATCCTGAAATTGCACGAGATCGACTCATTTCCATCAAATGATAGTCTTGGAATCCTCATTATTTTTTATTTTACATCCCTGTTTCAAAAACTGGCTATGGCTAGTGTTGAGAGTTTTCTTTTATTTGATTTTGGTTGCTTTTCTCTACAACTTACGAGGAAGAAAACCTTTTGAAGAAGTGGGATTATCTCATTACCTTTCTAAATTAAGAGGCTGTTGACAATACCATTAATTGGAGCTGCTTGAAGACCTTTGGAAACTTTTTTGCTTCTATAGTTCTTTCGTTATGATAGGGGGGTATCAAAATAATTTCAAAAAAAAACATTTTCAGCTCACCAAACTCCATCCCGATCCCGAGGATTTTTTTGTTTTGATTTTAATGCACGGAACTAAAAAATTGAGACTAGATTGAACATCAACGCACATCCTCTCCTACCTATTCGATTGTCCGTTCCAGTCTTTATTTTCGAGTTCCGTGTTTTCCCGCCCTTATGCACTCCGCACGGGATCGACGTCACCCTCCACCACAGTGCGATAACTTTCGACAAACGCTTCAAAGTGTAACTGACCATAAAACAAAGAAAAAATTTGGTTTGTGGGAAGGTACTGGCTAGGGTCCAACCGGGTCTTGGACACGGGGTGTATAAAACAATGATCTCGTGATCAATATTTTTAAGATAGCCAAGAAACATATTTGACTCCTTGATGAAGAATTTTATACCTTCGCTAAAAGATGTTGTGTTTGGAATTGTTTGATTTTCTTGCGACGTGTTTCTCTGACCAAATTGTGACACCACCAAATATTCAGAGTTCTAAAACAAAGGACGAACGAATGTATGTATAATGCTGTTTAATACACTTTATGCGCTTTGAATGGATGTTAGTCCATATGGGTATTATAGTTTAACCCTATTAGTATTAGGGGGGGGCTTTCTGTTCGGGGTTGAAACTATTGTTTATAGCTCCTGAAATAATAGAGCTTTTGGCATGAAATTTTCTGTAAATTCCTAACTTTTATTTAGCTTCAAAATAATAAAAAAATTGACACCTAAAAATTTTCACACCTTTAGCATGTTGACATTTCTGACAGTAACGTGTCACAAAAATTGACACTTTTCTAATACAAATTTATTTTTTATGTCAAATATATCGTTTAAACCGTAATTTATTGAATATTTAGGATTTTAAGCATTTTAGACTCGAACACAATAGCTATTCAAAAGAACAAAGGAAATTTTCGGTTTTCGCTCACTTTGGGCATGATGGGTGACGTAATATTTTTTTTTAAAGTTACCTTATGTGACAACGAACTTGTGTACCAAATTTCATCCAAAAAGACCAACTAGATCAAAAGTTAAGGGATGGTACAGGAAAAGCCCCCCTGGTTTTGAACCGCCCCTAAAAGCCTAGTATGAATAGGGTTAATTATCAAGAAACATTCGGAATAACCCAAAGGTTTGGTCCGTGAGATCGTTCACCTCGGGATTGCAAGGATTTAAGGCAGAAAAAACTAGCAGTCTTCATAATAAAAAACAAGCAACACTTAGTTAGGAAGATGGCAAAGAGTTATGCTGAAAGAAATTAACATGATGTCATATACCTTATCGATCGTTTTTACGGCGACGTTATTTTTTCGTCGATGACGTAAAAAGGACCAGCGTAAGGGATAGGAATTAAATTACGACCAGGCTAATAATGGAAAAATTGAGCTTTGGCGTTATACGTAATAAGGGCGTTATACGTAATAAGGGCCGGCGTAAAAGGGACAGATAAGTATGTGAAAAGCGAACCTGTTCAGAAGCGTGTCTTTGTAATGCTGATCGGCGATTTCTTGTTTTTGTATTGTTAGTTTCCATTCAGCGAAGAAGGATGTTTTGACGACGACATCCCATCGTTGCCGGTGGTTACGAACTTTCTCTTCACCTTCTCCTGTTCTCAATGAAGAAGTCATCCACAGTTTGGCAAAATTACTCACTGATTGCTTCTGTGTATGCTAGAAATGTGATCAGATTGAAAAGTTCTCAATGAAAAACCACATATTAGAGGTACAAATATCTATAATTTTTTTATTAAGAAAAGTTTCATAAGAACAGCCGAGCCCACATCAAAAAATTACTGATTCTTATAGAAAAAGTCAATCTTGTTCCAGAAAGGTCAAATAATTTAAGGCGACAGCTGCATTTGAACATTTTAGTTTCCAATTTTACTTTAATTATTCGTGATTTTGGATACTGGAAGATTTCTTTGAAAAAGGTGAAGGTTTTAGCTACGCGAATTTTACAATTAAACGCCAAACCTTATCTTTCCAACATCTGAGGTGCTTCGACAAACATTGTGAACGATATTTGTTCAAGGCAAGCTGACTATTTTCCTTTTTCCATCGTTGCAAGGATGTGTAGTTTTGCCATTGTTTGAAAGAACGTCCGACTGCCAACTTCCACTTAAATTAAAAAGATTTATCAAGAAAGTGTAACAAGGATTTCTGAAGAAACCCCATTTAAAGTGTACCAAAACCTTTCGTTATCCGCAGGTCAAGATTTTGAACACCATACCACAAATTCCGATCGAAGACATGACACACTCTTGTATTGTATAAAATGGTGGTAAAATGAAACCAATTCGAACAGAGAAACAGAAACAAACGAATACACCAGAAACATACCGATAAATCAGTAGAAGCGTTTCTCCCGTACAATTCACGATTCCATTTCAAAAACATCGTATGTAGCAAGTATTCTTGTTTTCTTTCTAGCAAAGAATCCTGTGTCTGACGGAGAAATTTCTTACGCGCGGTGTATTTGAACCAAGCGTAGAACACAGTACTGACATCGAGGTTGCGCCAATATTGCAGCGTTCCGACCAATAGCATTTCTTTATCGTTTTTGTTTTCTGTCATGATGGTTGATGCCATGGAAGCGTTGTCCTGCGCAATAAATTCATCATACACATAATACACAAGAGCAAGCTAACAAATTAGGTAAACTATGATAGAGAGCAAAAGAAGCAAGGATTAGACTATGTAAAGTCAGCTGATAATTTAGCGAGACTTAATGAACCAACGGTCGAAATCGGTCCATCCGAGGTCGAAAAACAGAGGGTACTCGAGATACACCATTAAAATTGAAAGAAATATTCTCTCAGTGAAAAAGAACAAGTCAAGCTTACGTCATCCGTATTAATGGAATAAATGCCTGACGTCATCAGTTCTTCATTAGACCTCCTTCTTACGAAAGGGAACGTTCGATTCAATATCTCAGGTTGCTTTGGTCTTAAGTGGTTCGAGTTGAATGAGAATGCCGAACTACCACCAAAACTACTGTTGAAAGACTGAAAAGAAAACGCACGACAATCATTATTGAAAAGTGTACAATACCGTTCGCTTTAATTGTGCAATAGTTTTTTCTAGGCGGTACCACATGCCACCTACTGCCTGGAGTAACCGTGTAAGTCAGGAATAAGTCTAATCAAGTTAACATTGTTTCCACATGATAAAGTTGTTACACTCAAAATTGAATGGCTTTAATGCTTCTGTTAAAGTCTGTCTCGATACAATATGCAGAGGAGACAAAAAAATGAATATTGAATGTTATCACTGGGAAAACAATTTCAAAAGATATTCATTTAGTCAAAAAATGCAGCTTAAAACTACTTGTCTGGTTGAATAAACAAAGGCTCCTTTTCTATCAGAAGTTACAGCCGTTTTGTGTCCGCTGCAGATTATATTGAGATACACTTAAATAGCCGAGCTTTTTGTTTCTAATGAAAAAGAAATATAACGCCACATTTTTATCACTTATTCTTATCACTTTTATCATATATTTGTCTGTGAACGAACAGAGTTACTCTTGGTATAGATATATACACTTTAAACGCATCGTATAGAAGCCATAATTACACGAACAGAATTCGCAAAAAGTAAATACTTACAGATTTTCGTGAAGAATCGCATGTTTCACAAGTCACCATAACTCCTGCCCGCGCGGTCGAACATACGGAAGGTTGGAATTCCGCTACGTGCGATAACCGGCGTGACTTGGCCGTCTCTTTAGACAATTGATATCGGCGTTTCCAATGATCGGTCCATGAAGGTGGGTTTGATCCGAAATATTTCGAATCCGATGCACTCAAATCGGGGAAATCGGAACACGTGGTATTGTTCATGTCTAAGTTGAGAGAATGTTGAATTTCGGATTTTTCTTCCGAGCTTTCAAGAGTCATTTCGTACTCAGAATCGTAAGTGAAACTTTGCAAATTCAAGGGGTCTTCCGAGCAAATAGTGTCTTCCGGGCTTACAGACTGCCCGGTGAAAGGAGTGCCCAGTTTCTCTTCTTCTTGTATGGTTCGTGCAAAATTTTGATCCCTATAAGCTTTTCTCAGCGCACTTGCGTCCATACTCTTGTTAAATTCAGGTTGTTTTTTGATTCCAGGAATCTTCGAAACCGAATCGGGATAACTTGTCGGGAAAACGGGCATACTTCCTCGACGTGGATCGAAGTTTTTGATACTGAAACTCTTATTGATGGTTGAGTCGAAATGAAGGTTGAAACCGTTTATTTGACTTTGTACTTCTGTTTGAGTGTCTTTTAACCAAGCTTCGAATGTTTTCCTTAATAATTCCATCTTCTTGCCGTGTAAATGGTTTCTGAAAGAATCAACAAAAATTCAAGTGTTTTATTCCTTAAAAAAGATAACATAATATTCGAACATTTCAAGAACATTTTACTGTATGCGAAATTTTTGAAAATACCATGAGCCAAATGTCACTACCCCGTTTTATTTTCAGTTCCTTTTGTTGTGATTATAGCTCAGGAACAAGAAAGAACTTTAAAGGGTAGACCACACACATTTAATTTTACTATAATAAAAAGTGACTCTTAACAAAAACTGTTATCACCTTAGAAGTTGTTTCACTTGCAGCTGTCGGACCCAGACCGCTAGCGTGACATAACATCGTCTTTCGTTCAAGAAAGCATCCGCTTTTCTCTCCAGTTCGCTTCGTTTACATTGACTAGCCTCTGATTGATGTTTCCATTTGTAGAAATAGACTCGTTCCAAAAGTTTCATGTTAGCCTACAATCACAATAACATTTAAGTCGTTGAAATTAAGAATTCAGTAAGTAAGTAAGTAGTAAGTAAGTAATGAATTTATTTGTCTTAATAAGCGAGACGAGCGACCACACTCATAGACATAAAGCTAAACTAAGGAGGTGGCCGCACGCTACTGTTACAAGAAAAAATAGTTTCTAAGATCTTACTAGGATACATTGAAAATAAATTTTTTATAAAATAGCAATAAAGAAATGAAAAATTCAGAACGAAACTCGAAAATCGTAAAAATTAAGTATATGAAGAGACGAAATATAATCTTGTTAAATCTTTGAGACGATCCAATGTTAGTGTAGAGATGTCGTCATAGGCTAGGTATTTTTGTATTTCGTTCCAAATCGAAATAGATTGGTATAAAATTGAGTAATTACCATAAGTCACTGTAGTTACTTCAGGAATTTTAAAAGACCAGACTTACAACGAATTACATTATGACGGTCAGTATCATTTAGACGCCTATATTCAAGACTTTGCAGAAGAGGAAGAGGTAGCTTGTGATTTAAAAGTTTAAACAGTAAAATGATATTTAAGTATTTGACAAAGTCAAAAAAGGAAAGAAGTTTAAAGTCCAAAAGCAAGGGAAACGAATGTGCACGAAAATCAGAGAAGGACATAATTCTAAGAGCTTGCTTCTGGAGAATAAGAGCTCGTTTAGCATGAGTAGTTTGACGTTGGCCCCAAATTTGGGCTGCATAAGAAAGATGACAGTGGAAGAGAGAAAAGTATAATGATGTTAAGGTTTTTTTGTTGACATAATGTCGAAGTTTACTCAGAGCCCCATTGGCTCTTTTTAATTTGTTACATACAAAGTCAACGTGATGTTTCCAGTTCAGATGCTCGTCAATATACACGCCAAGATATTTTACAACTTTGCTTGGCCTAAGCCGATGACCATTGATTTTAATTTTTAAATCGTAGTTGATTTTCTTTCTGACTGGACGGAAGATCATAAGCTCAGTCTTGCTGGTGTTCAGAGATATTTTGTTTGCCTTCAGCCAATTCATCAAGAGTTTTAGATCAATATTGGCTTGCTTTGAAATTGGTTTTAGAGATTCGTTTGAAAAAAATAACATAGTGTCGTCAGCAAAAAGATTGACCAATGCATATCGAAGTGCAATGTGGAGATCATTCACATAAAGAAGAAAAAGTAAAGGGCCAAGGACAGAGCCTTGCGGGACACCATGTTCCATGGGTTTTGATCTTGAGTTCTTACCAGATACTGACACGAATTGTGATCTACCAGAAAGAAAAGAACGAAACCAGTCAAGAGCTTTGCCACGAATGCCATAAAAATCGAGTTTTGACAGTAGAATTGAGTGATCGACGGTATCAAAGGCCTTTTGCAAATCGATAAAGATAGAACATCCATACTCACCATCATCAAGAGCTTTAGAAATTTTATTTATGCAGTAAAGAAGGGCTGTCTCAGTTGAATGATTGGAACGAAAACCAAATTGTAAAGGATATATAGAGTTAGAATGATCAAGAAAGTTTATTAGCCGCTTGTGCATAAGTTTTTGGAAAATTTTGTCGATGTTTGAAAGAAGAGAGATGGGCCTGTAGTTTTCAGCATCAAATGGAGAGCCCTTATTTTTGAAGACGGGGATGACTTTTGCTTCTTTGAGTTGACTAGGAAAGATACCAGTAAAGAAAGAAAGATTTATGATATCTGCAAAGATTGAAGAAAGACTTTTCAGATTTGAGGAGATAATTCGAAAAGGAATGCTGTTTGGACCTGAAGCTTTATGTTCACTGAGAGATGAAATAACTTTGGAGATTTCATTTTTGGAAGTTGGAGAAAACGAAAGTGATTGACGTTTCGATTGTCATTCTTCAGCCATTCTGAGAAATGATGACGCGTGTAAGGAATTTTAGAGCGTATCTTACCTGCAATAGTAGAGAAAAAGTCGTTAAAAACTGCAGAAACTTCTTCAGGATTAGAAGATAAAGAGTCATTGATATTCAAGGAAATGCCAGTGGAAGAAGAAGAAGAAGATATAATCTCTCTGACGCCTTGCCATAGTTTGCGAAGATTACCAGAATTTTGAAAAAAGTAACGAGAATAGTAAAGTTTTTTACTTGCACGAATAAGAGACACAATTCGATTTCGATAAAATTTATACCTACCACGGAGAAATTTTTTAAGATCAGGTGAAGAATCAGGTACTCTCAGATAGTCGTTGTTAAGGTTATCTCTGATTTCCATGGAGTAACGAATGCCTTTGGTGATCCAAGGTTTTAGTAAGAGATCAGCCTGACGTCTGGTCAATTGTTTCAGGGGAACATGCTTGTCATACAAAGAATTAAATCGAGTTATAAAAGAGTTAAAAGACGAATCAACATTTCCCCTTTCAATATCAAGAAGACCTTTCCAATCCACGTTCTCGAATTCTTCTTTGAAACCTACTTCATCAAAGTTTGACCAATCTCGACGAAAAGGAAGTTCAGGTTTATAGTGAGAGCTACAATCGGTGTTTAGAATCAAGAATTGTGGAAGGTGATCGGATATCGAGACAGTGAGGTTTCCAGAAATTGAAGAGCAGTTTAGAGGAGAGATAAAAATATTATCAATGAGAGTACTTGAAGTATCAGTGATCCGCGTTGGAAGAGTAATAGATGGAAGAATTTGATAGGCACCAAGGACGTCAAGAAATTTGGAGTGAGAGATGTCAGAATCACAAGTCAAAAGATCAATGTTGAAGTCACCCAACAGGACGAGATTTTTGTTTTCTTGACAAGACTTTCGCAACAAAGGAGTTAAGATTTTTTCGTTAAAAAGGTCAATGTCGAAAACAGGGTGTTTATAAATACATCCAACAATGAAATTTTTACGGTTTTTCAAGACAATTTCAGCAAAGGTGGATTCAAGGTTGCCAGAACTAGAATATACAAGCTTTGAAAGATCTTCACGAGGCTTGCTATTGAAAGATTTAGAAATAAAAAGGGCAGTTCCCCCAACTGTTGTGACTGCCGGGGTATCGAATGACTTAAAACCAGGGATGGAGAGCTCAGTATTTTCGATCGTAGAATGAAGCCTTGTCTCAGTGATACCAAGAATGCTAAAGTGATGGTTGAGACGAGAAAGTAACGTAGTAAGATTATCGTGGTGTTTTTCTAAAGAGCAAATGTTCAGATGGAAGCAAGAAAAATTTTGTTTTTTGAGAGAAAGAGAAGAAAATTCTTGAGTACTAAAATATTTGCAATCAAAATGATTAACATGGTCATCATATGTAAATTCATCTCGTTGTTCATCGATTTGAGAATCAAAATTAGAAAAAGTATCTGAAATAGAATTTAAGTGTTTAAAATAGGTTTTCAAGTGACTTATGTCTTTACCAATGGGTAAATTTTCATCAGAATCAAGGTTAGGTAAAGCATCATACCTGCAAAGTTTACAAAGCCAGATGTTCCTTACAAATTTTGATTCGACACCAAGACACTTAGCATGAGATCGCCTTTCGCAGTTAGGACAAAAATGAAAAGTTTTAGCTGTTATTTTTTTCGAGCAAACAGAGCATTCATCGTTTGCCATTGTAAGAATTTTTGTCACTGAATGTAACAAAAGTGTTTCTCGAGCCAAACACAAAATAGAATAAAAAGAGCATAAAGCAATAATCGGTTATAAGATCTACATAAAAGAAAAATCAATTGTAATTGTATTCAAAGAGATCACTGTAGTCAGGAAAAGACTCAATTAAATCATCAAGATGTGTCACTTTAAACACTTCACCATTATCACCATTAAGTCTCACGTTAATTATACCATTCAATACCCAAAATGAACCAATCGCTTTTTCATTATAAAGGCATTTAACTTTTCCCCAGAGAAATCTGTAATAGCTGCAGAGATTGTTATTTATATAGATTTTTTCAGTTAAATTGGCTTTTTCAAAAACATCACGTCTCTTAAATTCTTTCCCTTTTTTGATAAGATTTTCAGCAAGTTTTCTGTTGACAAATCTAACTATAGTACGTTTTGGACCATGCTGATTTCGACTTTGATATAAACGGTGACACGCCTCGATTTCCTTCGGACAGATTTCAATGTTTACAGCTTTCCCAATCTCGATAACTTTTGATTCTAGATCACATTGTTTTACCGAATCTGGTATACCAACAATTTCAACATTATTCCTTCGTATATACTGCTGCATTTCATTTTTTTCTCTTTCTAGCTTTATAATGTCGTTTAAATCAGCCTTGGAATTCGCAACTCGATCTAATTTAGTCTGCAAACACTCGATGACTTCAGATTTTGTTGAAAGTTCTTGTTTGAGATTATCTACTTCTGTTTTGAGTGACAGGTTTTCGTTTTGTAGTTGAGATCAAAATATCATCTTTCATTTCTTGCATTTTCTTATTAATGTCATACCTTATAACTTTCATCTCGTAAAAAATCATTTCTAGTGTGATTTCTTTCATAGGATCTTCATCAAAACGTATCATTGAAGAAGCAGGAGGTTGAGAAATTGAGTCATGGAATATATCCCCATCAGTAGCATCTTTATGTGTTTGTTCTTGTGTTGATTGTGTTGATTGAGTAGTGTATTCAGGAATATCAGCAAGTATTTCCTCCATATCAGCTTGTTGATGCTGTTTTCTTGTTGTTACAGGCATTTTGGCTCGAGAAACAACGCCTACTTTTTACGCGCCAAAAATCTTGAAGACACGTCTTACCTCAGCGAATGCCGAATGAAAATGTTTTTCAATCTAGCTTTAGTGTAAAAACCACGCGAGTGGATTTCATGGGAGAGCTTTCTGTTATCACTTACTGCCGTTAGTAAGACGATGACCTAACGTAACACAGGGTTAGGTAGGCAAGCTGTCGACATATTATCGGATTTGTAGAAGCCTGTGATTCAGACTGAGGGTTAGGGTTTATAGGATCTTGTTGGTTCCTATATGACTTACTATACTACTGGGATGTTGTAGAAACCAAATCTATTTGCCAAAGTGCCCCTCCCCCGAATTATATAGTAAGATACATGATCTATCCATCAAAGAACAAATGTGCAAGACTGTCCAAATGAAATTTCTCGACCTTAGTGGAACACACTTAAAGTCTTGTGGTTTGTGGAACATTACTACTTGAGGCTTTGGCATATGATAAAAGATTGCCCAATGATATGTATACTGTAGTCGAAAACAAAGTAAGAAAACGCACGAAGTTTGAAGCCACTTATTTCCCTCCTAAGTAACGGGCCACGTAGTGTTCACACAAATGCTTCATTAAAGTATCATTTGTCAACAGATTTTTAAAACAATAACCAACAGAATATTGTAAGTGGTCAAAAAGAAATAATACCTGATCAGCCTTGGCTATCTCCCTGTCGAGTTTCCCTTGTTGAGTGGTATCTAACCATAATCGAGCGTAATTTTCCACACGCTGTTTTCGTTTGGACACTTTATGGAAAACAAAATCTAGAAGAGAAAAACTGTTGAATTGCTTTTTCAAAATAGATAAATTAACGTATATTTCTTATTTTTAGTTGCCTGAAGATTGTCACAAACGTGGTATGAAACTGCCAGTAGCAAAATAAAAAAGTGTCTTTTCTTTTTGACTGACATCAAAATGCTATAATTCAAGTGATACATTCTTTGAATTTGGTGTGTTGGTATGTTTAGGGTGATCTCCGGAAATAACATATAAAAACTTACCATTCCAGCGGGAGAGACATTTCTTTATGATCGTTTGTGTTTTTTCTTCTTTCACTCTCCTTTCCTCCACAAACCTCTCTGTCTTCATTCTCCATCCAGTGAACATTTTTCGGACAGTTTCAAGATCACGTGATCTCGAAAATCGGACACCTTTTGTCTTAAAGGACGTCCAGTTGTGCCATGCTTCAAAACAACTGTGAAAAACAATAAAATGCATGAGACTATTTATTATTTTAGCCAAAGTTGGAAAATAGATTTTCCTTTAACAAACTCTTTGGTATAACCAAAGGCTAGAGGCGAATTTCCTGATTAGGATTTTGAGCTTCTTGTTTCTTACAGAAGTTGACTGGCCCACGTGGTTTTCAAACAAACGCTATATTAAAAGTAACATTTACCTCCAGTTTATGTATGACAGCAATGAAAGTAATAGGTTCAACCGGTCATCCGAAAAGCGACGCAAATCTCAAGTCTTCAATTTCTCTTACCAGGAAATAGTTGAAGACCAACCTCTACCCTTTGGCTATATCTACATCCTCATTAGTTCAAACTAATCAAGTATTAAGTTATAAACAAGTGACTTTTGTCATTGTGAGACACCTACCATCTAAGCTGTTTCTGTTGGATGGACAGTGCAAGTGGTTTGACAAGAAGATCTTGTTGCGTCACGATTCTCCAATGAAAAAAAGTCACAAGCAATTTTCGCTGAGTCAGCTTTTTTTGAGCGTCCTCAACTTTTTGGTGATTTTCCAACTCAACTTGATACTGTTGTTGCCATTGGGTCAAATAACCTGCAAAAAAAACATCAAGAAGTTGTTTGAACAAGTAATGTCGACCGAGACAGGATAGATGTAATTGTGGTTGGGACAGTGAAATGTCAAATGACATATTAATCCGATAATAACATTTAAGTCGTTGAAATTAAGAATTCATGGGAGAGCTTTCTGTTATTACTTACTTCCGTTAGTAAGACGATGACCTAACGTAACACAGGGTTAGGTAGGCAAGCTGCCGACATATTATCGGATTTGTAGAAGCCTGTGATTCAGACTGAGGGCTAGGGTTTATAGGATTTTGATGGTTCCTATTTGACTTACTATACTACCGAGATTTTGTAGAAGCCAAATCTAGTTGCCAAAATACCCCTCCCCCGAATTAAATAGTAAGATACATTATCTATCCATCAAAGAACAAATGTGCAAGACTGTCCAAATGAAATTTCTCGACCTTATAGTGGAACACACTTAAAGTCTCGTGGTTTGTGACAGGATAGATGTGATTGTGGCTGGGTCAGTGAAATGTCAAATGACATATTAATCCGAGGTACGTTCGACGCAGTAAAGAAAGTATAAGTAGTATGTAAGTAGAAAATGGAGGTAGTAAAGTATGATTCCGAGAATTAGAAGTTAGAGCACTTACTTTTGATACTCAAAAACTTTCTCCTGTCTTGAAATGGTAGAGTAAGTGCTAGTAAATGTTTCTTCTTGATTTTCAATCTCCATCTTTTGTAATATTTCCTGAAAACAATTAAACAACGATGAATATAAAGCAGCTTGTTATTCCTTCTAAAGTTATGATTGAAGGAAAACCTATGGATTGGAACAAAAAAACTCCATTATACCTTGCCAAGTATTTCTTTTGCCAATCTTTATGACGTAATGCGAACTGCTTGATATTATGACCGCCTCTCCATGTTGTAAATGTAATTCTGAGCGTATTTCTCTCGCATAGTTTCTTAATAATAGTAAACTGTTCCCTGAAATGGAGAAGGAATTCATTTCCAAAATGACCGTAGTATGTAAACAAAACTTTTAAAAGGTAACTATAAACTTATCCACCTTGTACATCATAAAGGGATGGGTTTGAGTTAACTAGGTTCGAAATACGCCACATTACATCTGAATCCATGAGCAGATAAATTTTAGATTTTATATAATTGACTGGGTTGAATGCCGGGTTGAAATGTCATGTTCATACAGTTTTTAGCACAATGGTTGATAGATGTGATTGGATGTGAAATAACCTGTGTGTTTTCTGTGTCGACGCAAATTTTCGCCAATCTGCAAAATATTGTCTCAAGAACACAACATTCAGTCTTTCAATGAAGGTTGCCCTAGTTTGAAGTTTCTCTCCACATTTGCTCTTCCAAAGGTTGAAAAGATGTCTTTGTAATGTCTAAAGACAAGCAATACAAATGGTGAACGAACAACACTAAAGAATTTCTGAATGTACAGTTAACCATCTTTAATTCTATTTTCAAGGAGTTGGATATTATATTCATCGAACAAGGGAGCGTATCGAATAGTAGAGAAACTCTCACAGTGTTTATGAGTTTCTTGTTGACGGCGACTTTCAATATTTTCGAATAAGTGAGCGTATCGAATAGTAGAACGTCGAACTAGAGAGCGTTAACTGTATTCAGATCGAATGCCACTTTCCCGGTTCTTTTTGCAAAAGTGATTGATTCCCATTCGAGAAAGTGAAAGTGAAAGTGAAAGTCAAACCTTTCTTCGATGAGCTCTTGCTAAGCGTCGTTGTATTTTTCGTTTGAAATATTGAAGTTGCCATAATTTAAAGATACGTCTGAAAAGTAATCGAACAAAAAATTCTATTAATCGAAAATTTAGTAAAAGAAGGTTGTTATTACATGTTTCCATAAATGTCGAGGTCTGTTGCATTGTGGGTAGTGAAATTATGAAGCTATTGTCTACTCTTGTATATTCCATGTCGAAATGTTGACGTGTTATCTAGACCATCTGGTATCTGACACTGTTGAACGTGCCAACTGTACAAATTTGAAAAATGGCCGATCTGATTGAAAATGAAGTGAGGAGCAATAAGAAGAAGTGTGACAAATTTCATCCAAATCAAACCATTTTTGAGTCTTCAGGCTGCCACAAAACTTTTCAGTCAGACAGAGACATATTCTCAGGTTTTACACCACTTACTACAATATGTCCATTCAACAGAAACAGTATTACCTTTTTTGGTGCAGTCGGTGCAAATTTTCAGCTTTTGCAATACTTGAAAATTCTTTCCACCGTTGGAAGGATATTTTGAGAAGATTTAGAGTATAATATTCTTTAGCCAGCTGCAGCTTTCTCTGTCGTGTGACTCTGTATGGAATTGTAGAAGGAATAGATATTCAATAAAGACCAATCGTGACCGATCTTGGTCACGATCGTCAAATTTTCCCAGATCAACCGGGTGCTGCAAATCCTTCTAGCAATTTAGTTGGCAGATAAAGTCAAAATACATAGATTTAGCGTTTAAACCATAGAATAACTTTGCAATTTTATATGTCATAGGGTATGAGATTGGTCTGATAAATATATTACGGATAACGGATTTAAAAGGATCTCGGCAAAAGTTTGTTCATAACGGCTAAATCAATAACTTAGTACCAACCTTTGTAAAAGATGTATTTTTCTCCATTTCGAAAATGTGCTTTTCAATAAGTCGTACCTAAAATGTTTCAAAAGGGTTTTACATGAATCATTTATACTCTACTGAGTTTTTTCAAAAATTGACCTAATCTTTTTTTGGACTGATAATATTTTGATATGATATTGTAGATAAGATTGACACGTATTATGAATCCTTTCCTCTCTCCAGGTCAACAATGTTCAAACTTGGAGATGGTCAGACAATCGAAATCAATACAAACCTCGCTTTTTCTTTAAAGGAACAAACTTCTTTTTGTCTAATGCGCCATTTTGTGAAGAAGTTCGATAAAATTTGGTCTTCTCTGTGAACTCTATGAGTCAGAAACATGAGAATATATCTAGAGCAGATTCAAATTCGATGTCAAATTGAACAATCCAACCCCTGAGTGTAACATAAAACTGAAAGAAAACCTAATTGACTGAGTTGTACGAGACATAAATAAAAGTGTCCGAATCACGATTTTCAAAAATGCCGTCAATACAAAGCTGTTCAGCAATTCTTTTTACATTTCCAAGGCTTGCTAAAAAAATGTTAGAATTTTAAACTAATTTCCTTGAGAGTGGTTTCCACTGTAGACGAAAAAGATCAGCTATCAGCTGAGGTTAGGGTGTGCATACATTGCGACATCCTTCATGCGTTTCTTGACTCGTTGTTGAATACAAAACAATCTCCACTTGTGGAAATGGTCACTCAACAAGTTGATCCTGAAAATAAACCATAAAGAAAGTAATTATAAATTCGTACTCAGGTCTCGCAAATGGAAAAACAATCAAACGAATAAAAAACAACCTCCATAGAGACACATCCAGAGAGGAAGTTTGCAAAATTCGACCATATTCAGTCATTTTTGAAGTATCCAGTCTATCCCAAAGTGGGATGCGATAGTCTAGTAGTCTAAGGCGTCAGCGGCACAATCCAAGAGTATTTTGATCTTGCGCACCGTCGCCGAACGCTTTACCTTTACACTACGGCCGCTTTGTTCAAAAAGCCGGGCCGTGGACCCCATGAAAACAATCGAAAGACTCCATTTAACTGACAAATAAGTGAAGACTCACTGATAATGAACGAGTGCAATGTTGAGTTTCTGTTCTTCATTTTCTTCTTCTTTTACACGGAAATAATTATCCGACAAAACATGTTCATCAGGTACAATCATCTCAAATGCACTCAGTGATGTGTGATTAACGTCACTAGAATTTGAAATCGAAGATTGTACATAACTAGCTTTAATTTTGAACTTGGGCTTTGGTGAAATACCTTTTTCTATATCAATGAAACATGTTGAGTGTTTCTTAAAGCTAAAAATAAACCATGACCATGGCAAGAAGTTAAACATGGCATCAAACCACAGCTCTTATTTGCTATCCTTCTCACACTAACTAACTTCGGAATTGATAACAAGGGTCATTTATAGGCGAAAATAAAAAAAATGTGATGTTTCCGAAAACCGGCCGGGTGAAAAAAACAAATTTTCTGACCCGGCCGCAGACTATGGGTTCATCTATATGGTTTATCATAAAGAAAATCAAGTTGACCGTTAAAGCTATCAAACGTCGTTTGGTTAGATGTTCCCGCTTGTAAATCAAAATTTGTTCGTTAGTTGATGCATTTGTATTCAGGGCTTACTTCATACTGTTTGTAAATAAAAGTTATCTTTAAAGTTCTATTTCAATGATCTTAAGTTATCAAAAAATTTTCCGGCCGGTCGCATGAGAGCTTTTTTCCTTCATCCGCATTCCGGAAACACTACAATTTTTATTTTCGCCTTATAAATAAATTGATAAAATAGTGTTATTGAAAAGTTTGAAAATCTCACATCGAAAGTTGTATAATTCAAAGGTAGAAAGATTAGCAGGCAATTTTCACGACTGGCCTCTTTGTGCAAAATTTTCTGTGAATTTAGAACGATGTCATGCGGGAAAAGTGAGCATAGGAGTTAAATAAGCGTAGAGAGAAAACTTGTCGGTGGGCACTTGGGCAGGGTTGAAAACGAAAGAATGAAAAGGAGTGATTCTTACTGGAAGTTTGATTGTGATAGTTCTTTCATTCTTACCATGTCATTCATTTTCTGAAAAAACAATAAACATCGATAACCCTATGTCGTCGTCAACAAGTCAAGTCACATCGCATTTATAACCCGTCTACCAAAAGCAAACAAAAACAAACCGTGAAGTACAGTACTGCGCAATCTTTGGGACATTGAGAAACAGGAGGATTTCAGATAACGCGGTTCTCGGATCTCTGAGATCTGACCCTAGCTGGGTTTTGCTGAAATTGCTATTACCCTTTTGAAAGATCAGCTCTTTATCTGCGCATTTTGGTAATCTAATGCACGAGAAACGAGGAACAAATTTCATGGATTCCGGCAAATGGTGCTAAACGGATTTTTCTAATCTAAGATTGTTATACAGGATAATCTAGAGCCCCAAAACGAGAATTTTTACTTTGCTGGAAGGAATTGAAAATAAATTTAGCGCTTATTTCTAATCAGAGGTGAAAAATGTAGTGCCGAAAATAAAGATTCAAACCTTTCTATGCCATCATGTCTCCAAAATCAGCCTTTCTGATATAAACATATCTATATATCGTCTTTTTTTGACAACCGTGATTTAAGCAACCATGGGGTGAGCATTGAATAGATCTAAAGGTAGAAATAAATAAGACTGGCATAAATCCATTGGAATTGACCGTGGTCGTCATGTTTTTTTATCAAAAAGCGAGGCCTGTTTCAAACTTTGCCAACCAAACATAAACAATGAAGGAATATCACATGCAAAGAAGGTTTGATTAAAGTCTCTCGAAAAACATTTTTTTTCGTCTAGCCTTTCAACGTTTCACTTTACTTTTTCGAGCCTCTAAGTTATTGTAAAATATCAATATTTACGGAAAAACTTTTGAAGAAGGGGATAAACTTAGACCTTACCATCTTTAAAAATGTATGTACCAACAACATATTCTTTTGTCAAATATGAAATTTTCATACTAAACATTCATGTTTCAAAAAACTTGGATAAAGACAGGATTTCTTTATTTTAAATTTTCCGTCTAGAAAGAACCTGTCGAAGGGAGAAAACACGAGCGATGATGGTGAAAGCTAGTTTTTAGGCTTTACATTAATTCATTAGAACCCAGTTTATAAAAACATTTAGGCTGAAATTTAGGAAAAAATAAGAACATCCAGGAATGTCGCATAAAAAGAGCCAATCTGAGTGCCAGATTTCCCCCAAAAAAACAAGAAACTTTCGTAATTGCAGAAGACAAACCTGTGTACCAGACCCGGTTGGACCCCTTTCACAATGGAAAATTTTGCTAATAGTTCCTCCCCGGTGGGAAGGATGCCCTACAATTTCACCCACTTGAAAATGTTTTCATCCCAATTTGAAATTCGATGGAAAAAATTGCACTCCAAAACCATCGAAACTGGATCTTCTGACCTGGGAAGAATAGAATTTCTATCACCCACTGGGATTTCAATAGAAATTTTTATCCCGACTGTGGGAAGAAGTTCCACCGGTACACGTGAGACAGGGGTGTCAGAAGGGTCAAAATAAATTGTACAAATTGGGTATAAGCTTAAAAGAAACTCCATTTCCGCGTTAAAAATAAGATAGGAATAAGAACAATTTAACGCTCCAAGCACCAAAACCAAAAACATAAGAGCAGCTGAGCTTAATAAGAATTTCCTAGTTCTTATGAAAAAAGCACATTCTTCAAAACAAGTGGAAAAATTAGAAACGACCCAAAATTCATACAATTAAAACCAATCATCAAATATTATCTCTCGATTTAACGATTTAACAGATCCGAAAAACAGAAGAAGAACTTTATACTATGTAGTACTACACAACAACAATTTCATGTTACAAATGTTGTTTGCTTTCACGTGTAAGAAACACGAATAAACCGTAAATATTTGCTCATAAACGAACATCCAATGAAATATGATAAGGGATAATCACTAATTCTTGTAAGGAGATTTTAAAAGCTTTTTTTTCTCTAAAAGTTGTAAGAAATCAATACCCACATACCTACGGTACTTATTTATAAAGGCTCTCGTCCTCTCCACCATTCACATAGTCAAAATGTTTGATTACCCAACTACGGAAATATTTAGCCTGTGCAAAAACATGAGAAAGAACTTGTTAGAAAGTTGTATGTTTATTTTATAACATATGATAGAAAGAGTTTGTTTTCTTTTACGATGGTTAGAGTGTTAAAACACTTGTCGTGAGAAGATTTTTGTGTATTTTTCAACCCTCAAGTTTGAGTGGTGCTTTGACACATAAAGGAAAATAAACGCAAGTTTTTAACCTCAGTTCTAAGCTTTAAAATGTTCTGTTCGCATTTCTACTATTTTGTGAGTATTTTTGTGCAATTTCCTAAGAAATTAGGTGTTTTAGAGTCCATGAAGCCTTGAAATATTCTAAGTTGTCCTTAATATTTTGGTCATCGAAACCTTATGTTATTATAAAATGTATTCTTATAAAAAACGTGTATGTATTTACAGTAGGAGGATTATGGAAGGCGGTATGAAAACTAAATACAGTATTTACATTCAATATGAGGCATCGTATTACCTTTATTTGCTTATATTATAATTCATGATTTTTTTTGAAGAAACGGAAACACCTGACAATGGCAAATTTTGAGTAATTTTTGTATAGTTTAGATTTGTCATTACGGGTAAAAAACCGGGCTGTTTCCGTATGAAACATTATGTAATAATGTCACCATTGGCTTAAAAATTTGTACTGATATTCGTAAAAGAAGGGAAAGAGGGTACTTTATGTGTAATTTCGCGAAAGTGTAATTAGGGACTGAAACACTGGGATAAGGAATTAATCATTTATCACACGGTTTTATTTTAGAGAAATGGCTTAATTTAATAACACGCCAGGGTTAAATTGAACAAACACTGTGAACCTTATCACCTATAAAGAATATTCTCCATTTTTAAAACCTCTGACAACATCATGTCACTGGATCAAGATCATACGTGGAATGTCCAGTTATATAAATTTCGAAAAACAACAACAATATTCTAAAAGCCGTACCAAAAAGGGTGCAGAATGTTTCATAGTTATATACCGTTGGAAAGGTAATTCGATGTTGAACTTTATGTGTTTTACTTTCATACATTTTCCAAAAATTAAAATAAGAAACATATTTCATACCTTCAACTCAACTCTCTTCTCTTTGACGAAGTAATGTGTTCTGATTTCTCCTTACACTAATCCACACAAAACAATGTTGAAAGATTAGATGTTGTCGTTGTATTGTATTGATTACAAATTGATGACCTATGAAATGAAATTGTAGAAGTTGTCAAACGAAATAACGAGGAAAATGAGAGAAAGATTTTGTAAGCTATCACAACTCATTCGGATTCCTAAGGGAAAAGGTACGCAAAAATACGGATGAAAAAAAGAAAGAAAAACAACATTTATCTAAAGTCCACTTACCACAACCCCTACAGGAATTAACAACATAAAAAGACCTAAAACAATAAGGAAAACGCTCAGTATTGTAATCGCTAAACCAAGAAATAAATCGAAGACCATTCATAGGTCAAGTAAATAAAAATGGACACTCCTGAACACCTATTAAACATTACAAACATGTAAAAAGTTTCTTGTTAGAATAGGTAGTAAACATTGGATGAAAAGTTCATACTTTGTTTTAGCAGGAAAACGCTACAACTAATCAAACTAATTGTAGCAAGGGAATATCCAACTAATTTATAATTCTTTCTCTCTCCTTTAATAATTTGTCAAGTTTGACAAAATATCCCATTGAAATAAGTGTATTAATACAATTAATAGCAAGCATTTATGTAAGTTATTCAGTTTAGGTAATAAACATGCCATTGGAGTAAAAGTGCCCTACTATCTTCTGTTCATATGTTAGCACTATTCTGTAAAAGTAATGAAATGACTGAAATATTGTTTATGTTTTCCTGACCATAATGTTTTACACAATGCTGCGTTAGCGGCGGTGTAACCATCTTAGCAGGATTTCAACAGGAGTTTGAGCCTTAATCTTTGTATAATCAATACTAAATGCTGGTATGTAAAGTGTAAGCCAAAAAATCTCATTCAAGGAGTAGAAAAATAAAAGCAACACTTTTTAGAAGTCCTAACTTGCAATGCTGAATAAAAGGTATTAAAATATATGTGAAGAAATCAAGAATTTCTGTCCAACTATATTCACTCAGGAGATTTGGGTGGCAGAGCAGCGTATGCATTTCGTCCATTGGGACTCATACTGCGTGTTGCACCCTAGCAGATAGATTTAGCCAGCATCTCTGCACAAAATCACTGTGGTTTAAAATGAGAGAAATAGTGGACAGAAGCAAACAGCTATTATAAATACATGAGGTTTATTATGACAAATGAAATTGAAAATGAAGATGGCAGGCCTTACCATATGATGGGGGTGTGGTAATTCTACAATTCTGCAGCGTCAGCGTTTTATTATTTCTTCATTTGTGTTGTTAGTTTATTATTCTTATTCTTGCTAAACGAAGAAAGACAATTATTGTGAACAATGCATTTGAATGATCAAAGTGGCAGAAGGAAGACCTGATGAGATATCAAGGATAAATAACGAGGCGTGTCTAGGAAAGGGGGTTTGACAGGTTAATTTATCTAACGTATACTTCCTTGAGACTCGAGACATGAGGTAAAACGTAACCATTTAATATAAATCGTTTTTGATTTTTTGTTTACAAGTTATTTACATTGAAAGCTCTATAAAGATAAGTTGTGAGTAAGTAATAAAGCTAAGCTAAAAATATTAGACTACATTTTCATACCTCTAGTAAGAGTTAGTTCATGTATTGTTTCCAACTCACCCAAATAGAGACTTAGACGCATGCGTAATTTGCAGTTCTTTTAAACCACATGCAGTTAATTCCCGTGATAAACAGAGATGGAAGAATCTGTAGGGGTGGTAAAGTCACTTTCGGTCAGCGTTGTGGGCGGCGAAACGTGAAATTTGTCGTTCTTTTTGTCGCTTTCTAATAGTTATTTGTCGTTCTTTTTAGATGGTCTGGAAACGTTAGATGAACAGTCTCGTAAGTAACAAATCAAATTTAAATAAAATACTTTTAAAAAAAAGTCACGTCACGCCACATCTATATTTACGAACACACATAATGGTCTGCTTATTTTTATAATGGCTGAAAAAGTTTTTTAAGCTCGATTTTCTTTGTCGACACGTCAGGATAGGGTCATGCTTGCGAGTTTCTTTGTATATGGTTTTACTTCTTAAACGTTATTTTGAATCGGGATATTATTTTAAGGAAAACTCTAGAGCTGAAGATTTCTGAAAAATATTTTCTAAAATAGATACGTATAAATTCAGAGATTCTGCAAACAGAGTTTAAGCTGCGATAGGGGAACCCCTTGAGATTTAGTCTACTTTTTCTTAGACTTCTTTCCATTTAAAGCAGTTGCAATACTTGCTCTCTTTCTTTTGCTGTCATTCGTTGTTGATGGTTGTTGACCAGCATTCAGCCTGTATCTGGAAGATAGAAAGACCAAACCATGATCATTTTTGCCGTGTATGACTCGTATGCATGAGGTTGCTTTTACAATAAAAGTCAATTTTCTCAGTAAAGCATCACTACATCACTTTATCTGAACTTATAAAAAACGCTTAAAGGTTTTCGAAACTAGTAAAGATATCTTTTCTTTTCTAAAAGAGCCAATAATTCTTCCTTACTGTTCCACATCCAGTTGTTGCTTGAGGATGCCCGTCAGCAACAGTTCATTGGAACATATCACATTCTTGGCAAATTTCCCATGGTCCTTTGCATCTTCATCACATGAGATGACAATGACGTCATCAGCAAGCTTCGTTGACTTTGTAATGTACTATAATGAATAAAAACAGATTTCTGCTAAATTTGACTATTTCTATTCTTTATAGAAAAGAGTAAAAAAGATTCAACAATTGAAACCCTTAAAACTCAAAACCCTTGAAATATTATTAAGTGCAAGTTTGGGAACACAGCAAAAAGTGCTATTGATGAAAGCGGAGGAGACTTATTAGAAAGGGTTCGAAGGAAAGCGTTAGGATTTGCCTTTTAACTAGAAGAAAAGAAATGAAATGAAAAAATGAAAAACCTGTCCACCGCAACATTCGACCATTTCTAAAAAAATCGGAAAATGATGTCATTTAGTGTAAACAAAATGAGCATTGTCAAACATTGAAAAAATGGGAACTAGCCTAGGCGTTTCTTCATTAGGCAATAACTTTTGAGCATCGTCATGGTTCGCACCCCCCCCCCCCGCCTGAGCGGGGGGGGGGGGAGCTACACCTAAAATTTGCCATATAAGAGGTGGGAGCTGGTTGTTTTTCCCAACATGCGGCGGGGGAGCTCTATCTTGGGGGCTCTATCAACCTGCATTAGTTTATGTAACTCTGGGGGCTAAATTCCTAAATATTTTTCTTTACTGTTGGTTTTTAATTTCTCTAAACCTTTATGTTTTCATGCAAAGTGTGATCTGATCCTTAAAATGCAAAAATGAAGACATTCTATTGCATTATCTAAAAAGTGAACACATGTAAATAGAGCACCTTGTTCTCAGGACCTAAATTTGACGGGGGGACCTGGGACATAGAACCCTAGTCGGAGCCATGGTCGTGTTTATAATCTAAAAAAAAGTGTTAAACTATCATACCCTTCATATGTTTAGGTTCCGGTTTCACCGATTTGGTGATGTGTATCTTTTTGTTTTCCAACAATGGTTGACTCCGTGACTTCACAAGAGATCTAAGGATAAGAACACAGCGACATAATGTATCAACATTTGGAAAATGCCTAAATCAAAATGACCATATTAAACTATGCACGTTTTACAATACTTACGGTATTGAGAAAAAAAATGCAATCACGTTTAGTAGCTGATGATAGTCATATAGCCGTGAAACTTTGAGTACTGCAAAAAAATGCAAATGTTAATTTTTCTTGACGGCTATGTAAGGCTTCTTTATACAATCGAGTACAGTTGAAACGTTTACAAAACGATGTTATAAAATCTAAATCATATTAGAGTAATAGTTTGCTCTTGAAAAACTTGACCTTCTAATGGCAAATTTGAACAATTCAAACAGCACATAGAACTTACTCTTGTAAAGAGCGGTTCATAGAGGCCCATGTGCTCGCATGGTGGCCTGCGAACTTGTATAGCATTATTAATTATTATTATTACTTACTCTTGTAAAGAGAAACCGTATTGTTTTTCTGCTGCTTCGTCTTTCAATATGTGCTCCTGACAATCTAGAAGGGAACAATATTCATTTGCAGGTAAGCATTAGAGGTAACCACAGTACCCTTTCCCAATCGTTGGTAAATCAATTCTTCCCCAGCCCCACACTTTAAAAGCATTTAACGAGTCTTTAGCAGCCTGAATTATATCTTGACCATCCCTTTCACGGTTAATAAATCCCATCAGATCGTCTCCATTTTTCACTTATAGACACTAAACCTCCTACTCCAATATTTTGACGCAAATATTTCTTCTCGATGCAGTCCGAATAAACTAAACGTACCGACAAAAGAGTTGCTACTTTTGGAAGCTTTCAACCATTCTGGTGTCAGTATAGGAATTCCTTTCGCCAACGCACACATGAACTTCACTGTTCGACGAACCTGGTAGAAAAGAAAAATCGTATAAAAGAAGATGTCTTGAAATGATCAAAAGCAACTACAGTATAGATAAAATTCGAATCAATCCAAAGCAGAAAAATATCGACGATTCCTTCGAAAGAGCTTCAGGTTAAAACAACGTCCACAGCCTCTATAATTTGATATTTATTGGTGCTAATCGGGTTAGGGGGAATTTCAACTATTCGATACACTCCAGTATTCGATGAAAATCCTAATCCCCTTAAAGACCAAATTAGGGAGTGTCAACTTGAAATTCGCATCGTTCGGGAGAGAAGTATACCTTATCTGTAACAAGATGCGAGGCTTTGTCGACGTGCTCCACTGTGGAACCTCCAAGACTGGAAACAATCTAAAAAAGATGAGCACATAGTAATGATCAGGAAAGATGCAAGTGGAAAGCTTTTGCTGATTATACAAGGGATTTCACAATTGCAAAGTAATAGTCTGAATAATAGTTTTCTTCCAGTCATAATAATTCAGAGTAGATTTGAATGACAAAACAAGGTAACGATGTATACCTCATTACCCAAATTTTAAAATAGTTTAAAACGCTTATTTTTGCTGATTCAGCACTTTTTTTCGATTTCAAAATCGTTATATCTCGCCAACGGCTGATCTAAATATATTAAACCATATACTTTTCTGAAAGCCCATAATCAGGGTTACATGATGAGCTTGTCGATGTTCCAATTTATTGCTCTCAGTAAAAAAGCTGACGTCATCAAAATCGTCATTTTTTGGACTTTAGAGGCCATATCTCGGGACCACGTGGTCCAAATTTCAAAAGTGACCCCATTTTCTTTATCTACTCTTCGAGAGGAATCTCCCTGTCTAGTTATTTTTGACATTTGAAAACAATTCAAAATCAGTTATCAAGGGTCCCTCCTTGATTAATTGTAGAAAAAAGTACCCTACCGCCATTATGGATTTGAGGGGGTCCCCATCTTCCTGAGGGTGGGGCTTTTTTTTGGTGATTCCTGACATGTTTCTGGACATTTGTGCAAAATTTCATCTGTACACCATTTTTGTCCCGGTTTTGGCGGTTTATGACCTAATTCTACCTGACTAAAAGTTCGAACGCAAAAACAAACCTTATTTTTTGTAAAATAAACTCATTTTTTAGGCAAAATAAAAGAACTAATCTGAACTAATTAAGTTAGTTCTCCAAAATTTTGCTGCCTCGCCAAAATAAGTTGTTTACCGTGAATTTAAAATTTTTTCATCTGAATATTTCTAATTTTGTTCGAACTTTGTTTGAGACCTAGGTTTACTTAACATTATTATAGGATATTCTCAGCAGAAAATAATTCTGCAGACAATAAAAGCAACAAAAGACCATGACAAAGTCACATCATACTTCAGTCCGGGGGAGAGCACTCATATGGTCCGACCTACGGCATGTGCCGCGGTAGGTTTTTCGAGACCCTGGAAATGCACTGTGGGTGTACTTTTGATAAAATGCAGTACAAGGGTTTTCTTTTGTTTTTACACTGTAAGGGTGTGTTTGGGACTGCTGAGTTGCAAGTCTGACAGTAAAAATCTGATATATCTTTATAGCTTTGACTCGCACCCATTTTGATTTGTTTTGAACATTGTGTTGACATCTCAGGCTCATTTTCAGGTTGCTTTAACAAAATAAGATATGAAAACAAATTGCACTGTAAGGGTCACAAACGTTCGATAAAATGCAATGTAAGGGTACCTTTTCAATACTCAAGAGCTGCACTGTAAGGGTCCGATTATGAAAGCCAAATTTTTGGCGGCACATGCCGTCGTTTAGAAATCGAGTGCCCCCCCGGACTTCAGTCAAGCATATACCGAAACACACAACAAACGAATCTAACCTTTTCGACTGAATTATCACTGATGCCGGTGAAAACCACTTTGGGTTTGCTTGCAGAAAGTGTTGAGCGCCGAATGGAGGAGCTGCTTGCGGTACTCAGTTGACTTGTGTTCAATTCGTCTTGTGATGTCTCTCCCCCTGTGTCTTCTTTTGCAGGTGGGGGAGATGATTTCTCTTTTGGAGGTGGTGATTTCTCTTTTGGAGGGCGTGGTTTCTCTTTCTTTTGTTTTCCTAACACGAAGTTTAAAATAAATTAAGATTTATGCCATTACATTTGACACGTTCTACTATTTGGTACACTCCATTATTCTATAACATTGAAAGTCATCGTCAACGAGAAGCACGACGCTCTACTATTCGACACGCTCCCGTATTCGATAAACATTTCATTCCCCTTAAAAAATTCGAATGGGAGAGTGTCAACTGTACTTACTGATTGGTGAAATTGCTATCTTCTTTCCTACATTTCACAAAAAGATAGCAGAGAGGGAAAGTTTCGTCAATCATTTTTATTCATACTCACCTTTAGAAACGGAAGATGGTGTTGGAGCTGCAGTAATTTCTTCCGTTGTCTCCTGAGTACTAGCCTTACTTTTCCTTCCTCGCTTGGCTTTCGTTCCTCCTGTGGCTGCACTATCAAGGGACTTTGTGTCATCTTCTTTACTTGGTTCAATTGACGTTCTCCCGTACCATACCTTCTGTTTACGTGAGCGTTTCCCCGTAACCGGTAACGGCGTTTGAATATCAGGCGTACTTGAGTTTTGGGGCGGCTTTTCTGGTACCTCGGGTTGAGCAATCGAAACTTTCGCTTTTCGTCCACGCTTTGGTTTAGAGTGTTCTTCTACACTAGGAGAATTGTCGGCAGGTAGTTCAATGCCTTGCTTCGTTACTACTTCTTTCACGTTTTTCTGTGAATTAGAACCCCGTTTTCTGGATGGTTTAGTTTCTGTAACAGTCACCACAGGCTCGACATCATTAATTTGCTCAGTGTTATTCTCAATATCACAATTCTCTTTCCGACCCTTTTGTGTCGTCTTATCATTAGTACCCGCGTTAGATGTCTTTATCTGTATCGAACTCTCTACATCATTAGCTTTCTTACCACCCCTTTTCGCTTTTATATCAGGCTCATCATTAATGGGAGCAAGTTCTACAACAGCTTCCTGTGATCCTTTTTTAGGCCGACCCCTTTTAGTCTTCTTGGGTTCTTCTTTCCTTTCCGGTGAGTTTTCAGCCACCGGCTCCTCCGTGACGCTTTGAGAACCTTTATTCGTACGTCTCCTACCAGTTTTAGAAGCCTTTACAGGCTCATCAGCGATATTAGTTTTTGTTTCAGAAGGTACTTCTTCGATTTCTTTCGCTTGTTCTTCCTGTAAAACTTGCTCTTGTGAACTTTTCTTTGCTCTACGTCGTTTAGAATTGGTTGCATTGTTCTCAGGTGAATTATTTGTAGTTTTTGTTTCATTAGTTGTAGCAGATTGTTTATTTTTACCCCTCCCTTTTACTGTCTTTTTCGTCGTCTCGTCAGAGTTCGCTTTAAGGTCGCCCTCTTCTTTATTTACACCAGCATTGAGAAGTTCAGGAATAGTTTTCTGTGCTGGATTAGCCTTTCCAGTTTTCCGTCGACCTCGACCCCTTTTTGGAGGAACAAACTCTTCGCTATTTACAAGACCGGCATTTCCGTCCAATTCTAAATCATTTGTCTCTGGATTTTCAGTATTAGAAGGCTCGTTGGTGTGAGGTGAATTTTCTTCAGAAAGTTCAATAATACTTTGCGTAGTCGTCTTTCGTTTATTCGTCGTCACACGCCTTGACGTCGTTTTCTTGGGTTTAGTGTCATTACTGTCGGGTGAATCTTTCTTACGTGGTCGTCCTTTACGTTTTGGTCGAGTGTCCTCACTATCTTCTTTAGATTTAGTCGATGCTTGACTTTCTGACTTCTGAGAGCCTGCTGTCGATGTAGAGTTTTGACTTTCTTGCTTTTGTGGCTTGGTGTTCATCGACTCCGGTTCTACATGTTGCTCTTGTTCGTTGGGTTGTTTTGCATCTAGAGAAAATTAGAAGGGCAGATCATTTGTTGAAACCCTAGCAAATAGGCGTCGGAGCACTGGGCACTGGGTAGTAAAAAGCTCAAACAAAACAACTTCTCAAAAGGGTTTCCCAAAGGAATAAGTGTGCCAGTCCGACGAAGGTTCGAAGTCTATATGCTTACAAGCTGATCTAAATAAAGCGTTGCCTCCTTTTTGCAAAAAGGTCCAAAAACTTTGAAATATAAACAAGAACTTGAATTTCCACATGTTTCGAAACCCTAACAAATAGTCCAGCATGTTCGGTGAACTGTGCTATGTGTAGTCAATCGATTATATAGGAGCTAAATTATTGGAACAGTAGTGAAAAACTCATCCAAGGCATGAAAAGTGAAATCCTTGAAAAGTTATAAAGTATGCCAGGTTTCAGCCAAGTTCGACAATATGCGAGGTCTACACTTGCAGGCTGAACCAAAGAAAGAATTAAAGGTTTTGTTTTTAAATGAGAGTGATATCGTTTGCCTACTCATCAATTGTAATTCACAAGCTTTTTCACATTGGATTGACACGGATGTTGAGCAAGACTGGTCAGAAAGAGGAAAAGAAAAACATTTTTTTGCTTATATCAGCATAATATAACAATAGCAAGACACTGTCCTGATATAAAATATGTGTCTGATATGAAACAGAATCACTTATGTCAAAATAAAACCTTTAACCTCTTTTTTGCGGAAAACTTTTTTTTTGAAATGAGAAAAAGCACTTTCATTATTGAATTATAGTAATAACTTTCTTTGTTGAAATATCTGTCACGAGAGGAAAACATATTTTGAAAAAAGTGTCAGAATATCATTCCACTTGCGTAGAGCCCAGTGGTCGGAAATAACCCAACTATAACAGATAAAAGTTAACATATTATGAAATCAAATGGGTAAAAGTAAGCGCCCTTTACCGCCAATGAGTTGTTTTTGCTGTTCTGCTTCATCTTCGTCAACTTCAGACAAGGTAGCATCGCTGTCATCATCTTTTTGTTCCATCGCTTCATTTGTCGGTAGGTCGTCGCCAACGTATGCTTGTGTCGCATCGCCGTATGCCTGATGGAAATGGATAAAAAGTTGTGAAAAAAACGAGTCAGAAAATACAGCGTTTAGCGAAAATGCGTAACGCAATAAATTCATCATTGATTGTTGATAAGGGGTGAGGGAAGGGTTGTAGGGAAAAAATAAATAGAAAGTTCTGGTCACAAAAATCAGTTTTATTGACAAAGGAATCATGCTTGATGGTGAGCATTGTTATCAATAATGTTTTTTTGTCAAAAACATAGAAATACAAGGAAAAAAATCTAATGAAAATCTGCAGAAAACGGCGATTTCCGGCATTTTCAACCGGAAAAAAAAAATTCTCAAAAATCGAACTCAGCCATGTTTTGAGCATTGCGAATACGCATCTTTCTGCAAAAAAATCAGAAAAAACTAAAAATGAAAATTCGAGAAAATGTAAAAAACCAGTTTTTCCGGCATATTTCCGGCATTTTCGGCCGGAAAAAATGTTTTTCGAAAATCGGGCTCCGTTACATTTTAGGTATTGTCATATTGCATCAGTGTGCAAAATTTCATAAAAAAATATAAAGTACAGCTCGAGAAATTCAAGAAATACTGTCTTTCCTCCGAAAATAGATTGTTCCGGCGATCTTTAAATAGTTCCGGCTTCAAAAATCAATTTTATTGAAAATTGAAACATGCTTGATGGTGGGCATTGCTATTAATAATGTTTTTTCTCAAAAATCGGACTTGGCCATGTTTTGGGCATTGTTGATACGCATCTTTGAGCAAAAAATCAGAAAAAACTAATGATGAAATCTCGAGAAAATGCCAAAAAAACGGTTTTTCCGGCATATTTCCGTCATTTTCAGCCGGGAATGATTTTTTTTCGAAAATCGGGCTCCGTCACATTTTAGGCATTACCATTTTGTATCATTGTGCCAAAAATCAGAAAAAACTAATGAGCCAATCTCGAGAAAAGCTGGTAACAGACGGACGGACGAACGGACGGACGCAGTTAGGTCCAAAAATTGTACGTACTCTCTGTGAAGGACCGTTACTTATATACGGTTTCATGGATGAAAGTTTTTTGTACAGATTTCCGACATCCAAAAAAAATAGTGTGAATAGTTGACTGAGATTGGAAAAATAAAGATTTCTTAGACATTTCAAGTCACTCGCTAGTTAGTTTGTGCTTTAATTTGTACCTTTTTTCTGTTTTTTTTTATACAGTCTTTTGCTAATGAATCAATGATCTTCAAATACTTTTTAAGAGTTTTTTTTCACTGTTTTATCAGTGTCTTTGTATTCTTCACTATGTACAGACCTCAGAACTTTCGCCTCTCAAGCGTCATTAGCATGTCTTAAACCATTTTATTAAAGTAGGAAGCAAATATAGGAGATAAAGAGCATTACTTCTCCGATGTAGGCTTGCGTGGCTTCACCATCGTATCCGTAAGCCTGTGTCGCCTCTCCGTAAGCTTGAGTTGAAGCACCAGCGTATGCCTGCGTGTTTTCAGCCGCATAAGCTTGCGTACTTTCAGCCGCATAAGCTTGGGTACTTTCAGTAGCATAAGCCTGAGTAGCTTCTCCAGCGTAGGCTTGCGTCGATGCACCCGCGTACGTCTGCGTAGCCTCTCCAGCATATGCTTGGGTGCTTTCGGTTGCGTATGCTTGAGTTGATGCCCCTGCGTAAGCTTGGGTAGACTCTCCTGCGTAAGCTTGGGTGTTTTCGACGCCGTACGCCTGCGTTTCCTCGTCGTCAGATTCGTGAATGATTTTCTTTGTTTTCCGATTTCGTATGATTACTAGAATTGAAAAGCAATAGTATCTATTTCATTGCCAAAGTTGTTGGTTCAGATCAGCTCTTTACGCACACAAAAAAAACACTTGTCAATTGATATGAAAAGTTAACTTCTAATAAAGAGTGTAGCCTCAAGTTTACCAACGTTAAGGATAGAGCAAACCTCCTGGTCTGACATTCCGATGGCGGAATGGCTGCCACCCACGCGCCCACGCTAAAGCTCTAAAGGAGCGGAACAATTTCGGAAAATCTCCGAAAACGAGGGCCCAGGTTCAAGCCTCCCAATGCAATACCCTTGACGCGATTTAGCGAAATTTCGTAATCTAAACCGTCCAGATATTGTAGGTTTTTCCCGACGTTCAGAGCTTTAGCATATGGGAAGAAATTTTTTGCATGGGATGACACATAGCAAACCCTCCCTACCTTCATCGTCGCTGGATGAAGAGGCGGTCATTTGAGTTCCAGCATCTACTGCATCATAAACATCTTTTGGCTCAATGGTTGAAGCACCTGGTAGACTACCTCTCAAACCTAAAAGGAATGGCTGAGTAAATGTATTTCAATCAAATTTCAGAATTTAATAAACTATGCTGGTTAGTATCGAAAAGATGCTTTGAAAGCTCTTTTTAATTGGCGGTGCTAGAGCTAACAACTGTTCCCAAAAGTGAAAAGACGAAAACCTTGAAAAATACCGGCTAATACGTGTAAAATAAAAACTGGAATCGACGGTCTACATAAAATTCTTTATGGAGATGTCCAGTTTGGTCCAGCCCTTATTTTGGTTCACAGTTCGATTTTATACCTTGTGCAGGCGGCATTGAAGGAACAACGAATCCATCTTTGTCTTTGGCAGGATCTTTTTGAGGACTTGGCATGTTATAAGCTTGTGTTGGTTCCAAGTCATCCTCCCCTTCGCTGTCTGACACAACCTTTGAAAAAAGAAATAAGATTCGGCACCAAATGCAAACATGTAAAATAGCTGAGCAATGTCTTCAGTCCACGGTGTTGGGCCAGTTTTGTTAAAAAACCAAGATGAACACTTCAACCAAACAAGCGTCAAACTAAGATGTATAAATCTTACTAAAATGTAAATGTTCTCAAATACGGTGTCAAGTAATTGAACGACTTGCCCAAAAAAGTAATCTGAATGTGTTCGAAAGTTGGACCTCTCGTAGAGATACCTAAGGATTTCGCAAACACGTGATTGGGCAGCCTTCTTTATTCCAATACTACATTAATTTCACAAGCCAAAGATCTAGGCTAGGGGAACGATCTGGCAGAATGTTTACCATCAGAGTTAAAAAAAGTTCATAAAAAAGGGTGAAAGAGTGAGAAAATTTACCATTTTAGGCATGGTAGATTCAGTCTTTTGGTGCGATCCTCCCTGCGATGAAAGTGCATCAGATGAATTTATGGCACTAGCCGGTGTTCCAAAAGACTGGAAACCTTCAATGAGCCTTGATGGTGTCTTGTACTTGTAAGGTACCTCTTGCGAGTCCTGTGATTCGAAGTCTGACGCACCTGTTGGGGTCTCTTTGCTGACTGGTTCAACTAGTTGAAAAAAGAAACTTGAATTCCACACAATAAAAACGAAAATGAAAAAGTTGTTTCTTATCAACTGCTCTATAACTATTCTTCAAGTCCCATTATGTTGGTTTTCATGAGTACAGCTTTTCTTCGTTATAATATTTTGTTATAATAAAGCTGAAAGTACTTCCGGCTAAAAAAATTGAGGAGACCAAACGTTTCAGAGCCTCCTCAAAGCACCGGTTATATAATAATGTCGTACAAGTGTGCAGGCCTCTGTGCGAACACATGGTACTCTGAAATACCTTTATTATTTTGTTTTGCAAGTTTCTTTTTCTTTTCTTCGTCATCTTTTTGTTTTCCATCTTCGTCACCAGTCTCTTCATGATCACTTTCGTCCTTCCGACCATCGAAATCTGTTGTGTCGAATTGGTAAGTCCCCATAATGTCGTCGTCATAGTCGTTATCGTCTCCTGTGAAAAGAACAGAAAGTTGTTGACAATTTAAATTATTTGAATACTAGCTTTATATTGTTTTGATCGGTAAAATAAATAACAGAATCTAGATATAAATATTTTAAACGTTCAACTCAATTGATTGAAAAACACGAGAAATTGAGGCAGTAGTGCTGAGCCTACATCAAAGGAAGGAAGATGTTCATTTCAAATAATTATTAAAAATTAGTAATACATTAAAATACAGATAAAAAATGATTAAAAAGGATAGCCGTACCTTTTTGTTTGTCAACATCATCTTCCTCATCATCAGTTTCATCGTCATCTTGATATCCATTCGATTCGTTCTCTACACAAAGAAAAAGGGCACAACTCAAAACGTTTTGAACGTGGCAAACAGGACGATTCGGAAATCAATAATTTACTGCTGAAACTTTCACCTCACATTTGCTTTATAATTTTGTACCTTGCACGAAAGTCTTTATCGACAGCCTAAATTACCTAAAAACTAGATATCTTATGTTATTAAAAGGATTTAGCCATAGATTCAGTTTGCAAAAACACGGCAATAAAGTTCCAAGATATAAGGCGAAACTCACTTTTTTCGATGGGCAAGGTGTCAGCATATTCATTTGCAAGTAGTTTGGTGATGGTGCCTTCTTTAGAGCACTCCATGCTTGCACTGTCGTTGGATGATTTTTGTTGATTACTGTCGACGGGTAGTGTGTCTGCAAATCTAAAACATGAAATGTACAAAAATGAAATCTTAAAGTACTTAATAGTACTAGGTTATATTCAGGTCTCCGGAAATAAGAAAAAGATTTTGCGGCTTCAAGGCTTTCGGAACGGTGAAGTGATGAAAATATAGCTATGCCAAGCATTAGACCTCCCTTCGTATTTCTTGCATCAGCAATTACATAACAGCCGTTAGGGTTAAGCCCCCCTCTTGATGAAGCCGCGAAAAAGTCCTGTGTTACCTTGGATATTATAAGGGCGTGGTTTGTAGTTATTTACGAAGACACTTCTTCTTGAAAAGGATCTCGCAGTTAGTTGTCTAGTATCAAAGGAGGAAATCGGATACGAGTGGGTATTTAATCAGAAATTTACACATTCAGGTATTAGAATCGTTTCATTTAAAAGAGGGGTGCGAAGGACCGTAATCTTTGCATGTGTCCATCATCATTACCTCTCATCATCAGCAAGAGCAGCTGAAAGATCACATGACAATTGATCTTGAAGAGGAGGACGTCCATTTTGTACATTGCTTGGCCCTTCGTCATCGGAGGAGTCTTCAAGGAACAATTTGAATTTGTTGTCGACAGTTGGTGTCTCCTCTGAAACAAGGGAAAAGATTTAATGAAACAAATCTAACTTTTGAACAAACAGGAACAAAATGTAATGTGATGTGCTGTTTTTCTACTTTGCTTTGGGTAAACTTCACCTTCACCTGGTTTTGTAAAGCTGGTTGCTCTGTTTCAAAAAATTTAAGATAAGAATACAGATAAAAAAATTCACTCCATTTAAGAATTAGTGAATAAGGTGGTCCCTGTATGCCTTCTGGGCACGGCCACCATTGTTCTTATAGATCCAAAGAATCATCAAAAGCGGTAAACCCGTAAAAAGCGGTTTTAAACCCGTAAAAAGCGGTAAACCCGTATGGACAACTTGATGTTGGAATGATGATTATTTGTCTCGGGACGAGGTCCTAACCATACACGTTCTTAAATCCCTGGTTGATCGATTCTTGACAAATCTTCTCACTGATAAATCAATAAGTATGGTTGCAAACCATAAATGGAAAATTGGGACTATCAATGTTCGAACTGGCAGAGACGATATTAAACTTAACCACATTATTAACGAAATCAACAAAGCAAACCTCAGCATATGTGCAATTCAAGAACTGAGACGTTTATCCACAGGTTCAGCCACTATACCGAGTGTAATAAATGAAAAAACCACCAAATATGAAATATATTGGAAAGGTCACAAATCAAAAAGGATACATGGCGTAGGAATAGCCGTCAAAATTGACCCTGGTATCGACATTAAAGATATCAAATATATAAGTGCAAGAATTATCTCCATGGACGTTATCGTTTATGGATGTTCGCTGAAAATTGTTAATGCGTATGCCCCTACAGAAGGAGATAGTGAATCGATGAAAAACACTTTTTACCGTCAACTGAAAAATGAGATATCGAATTTAGCACCAAATCAAAAAATTGTTTGTGCCGGTGACTTCAACGCAACGACTTCTGCTTCTTGGTCCAACTCTTCTCTCCGTGAAAACTCGATAATCAACAATCTTGAAGTTAATAATAATGGTGAACGTTTTCATGAACTATTTGATACATGTCGCTTATCAGTCTTAAATACTTGGTTCCATCATAAACGATGTCGCCGCGTTACGTGGTACTCTGCAGATGGTGTTACCGAAAAAGTTTATGACTTCATACTTACTGACAGTTGGCTACGACAATACTGCTTGAACTGTAGAGTATACAGAAGCTTTGATTTCGATAGTGATCATAGATTAGTAATTGCAACCATGAACACTCCACTTACAAAAAAAGCCAGATACCGTAAAAGAACTGTCAAAAAGAAAGCTAAAAATCTTGATCTAGCTACTTTTAATAACGAAGAAAATCTTCAACTTAACTTTTTGCAATCTACAATAACCAACCTTAACTCCAAACCACTGGATGATGCAACAAACAGTACTACGCATCAGCATATCGTCGAATCCATAAATCAAGCAGCTGAGAATGAAATGACCAAAAATTAAAAGATTTGTTTGAGCATAAAAACTCTTTGATTGCTAAAAATGCAGACAAAGCAATACTTTCCAAAGCAAGGAAGAAAATCCGACTCAGAGCACGATATCTTAAGAATCAACACTTTAAAGCCGAAGCCGATAAAATCAACGATCTCGCAATTAATCGCAAATTACAAAAGCTGTTCCAACGTGCTAAAAAGCAATCTTCTACTCTTAAACCGATCTCCAGCGCATGCCCAACTGAGAACTTACTTAAACACTTTCAATCGCATTTTAATCCGTTAGACCCATCGAAATCATACACTCCTGAAGAATTAAACAACAACTTACCGCGATTTATCCCTGAATTACAACGTATATCCCAATCAATACAAATAAATGACGAACCACCGAATTTAGACGAAATCGATCTACAATTGAAGAAACTCAAATCAAACAAAGCCTCAAACGATGTCCAACCCGACTTATTAAATAAATTGTCGCACCCCATAATGCTCCAAGTTATTCATAGAATGTCCAATAGACTTTGGAATGATATTGATGTGCCCTCTGCATGGGGAAATTCCCGTCTACAAACCTTATGGAAAGGTAAAGGATCGAAGAAAGACCCTCAAAAATACCGTGGTTTGAGTATCGGCTCTACCGTGTGCAAATTGATGGTTAACATAGTTCTCGAAAGATTGCGTCCTTGGTACGAATCCCAAATCGCAGACGAGAAAAATGGATTTCGTAAGGATAGAGGTACGACAGATGGCATCTATACAATTAAGAGAATTCAACAAATTTCAAATCGAAAACAACAACCACTATACCTGATGTTCGTTGATCTTACAGCTGCTTTTGATCACATCCCTAGAAAGTGGTTATTTGATTCTATTCGACTAAGATTCACAGATGGAAGCTGTCCACGAATGTTCCCAATTCTTGAAAAACTCTATTCGAACACCTCATTAACCTTTGATGACGCAAATGTATCCTTCAATACTTCGTCAGGCGTTAGACAAGGAGGACCTGAAAGTCCTTTTTTATTTAACCTCTTTATCGATTATGTAATGCGTGTCTTTATGGAGAAAGCAACCGATATAGATTTCTTCGAACACAAGTATCGAATTAACCCCCGAAGTATCAAACGCAATCAGCGTTATCAATTGAGAAATCGTAACATTAAATTAAATGGAAATGCGATACTCCCATGGTGTGGTTATGCGGATGACATTGTGCTATTCTTAAAAAATCTCCGCAGTCTGGATTCAGCAGCAGATCTTTTAAATTCGACATTTAATAGATTCGGGTTGACCATAAAAACAAAGGTAAAACAGAAACAATGATCCTTAACCACAACTTTACTGATGATGAATACGCAAAATCCATTATCTCAATCGATAATACCACACTTAAAAATGTTCGTGAATTCAAGTATCTCGGAAGTATGATCAATTGTGAAGAACCTAATACAGGAAATACTGAAATCAACCACCGAATCATGCTAGCCACGTCCAAATTCTCAGAATTATCCAATCTTTTACAGAACTTTGGGATAAATCTCAAGACACGAATCAAATTCCTCAACAGCTATGTACGCAGCAGGCTCACTTATTCGTGCCAAAATTGGAACCTATCGCAAGCCCAACAAGATCGCATCGATACAACGTACAGAAAGTTTCTGCGCAGAATGGTACGTAATGGCCAGAAACATGTCGACGAGAAAAACAACGATTATCGTATGCTCATTAGCAATAATCGACTCCGTGCAATATGTCATGTGAAAGATGTTAGTGAGTTTATCAAATTGCAACAACGTAATTATATGGCCCATATCTTACGCATGGATATTGGAAGAAGCTCGAAAATGCTAACTTTTAACGATAATGCTTATAGCAAAAAAGGAAGGCAAATGAAATCTCTGCTTGAAAATGTTGCTAATGATTCCAACATGACTGTTGATGGTTTCTGCAACTATGCTCAAAAATGATTTTGTTAGCAATGATATTTTGTCAAGAATTTCTGCCCGAGGTTATCCTATCCAGATCGCTTCGGGCACTATTTTAACCTAGGAATAGGAAATAGTAAAAATTTATATATATATAAAATACATGTTGTTTTTTTATAAGCAAGTGTATGCCCCTTGGTCAGGCTCGTGTATGCTTTTCACGTCTCAAAGCATCCAGGCGGCATAGCTTATGCTTATTATATGCTTATGAATCATGGTTTGATTCACCCCGAGCCAAGTTTTTAGTGAAATTTCAGAAATTTTGTAAAAATTTGTACATATTTTGGGAGCAGTGGAATTTAGCTAGCCGTGGAATGTCTATTTTTTACTTGACCTCTACCAAACCTTTTTAAACAGATAAAAAATGACAAATTGAAAAATATTTCAGGTTGACATATATGCTTATGTTATGCTTAGGAATTCTGCAAATCTGAGCCTTCATATGCTTATAAGCGTTATGCTTGTAAAAAAAACATGTACCATCTACAAACAAAATATTAAACTTTATTCTGAAGGTTACAACGACTGATACGACAACACCTCAAACCAGATAGGTTACCTGAAGTCGCATGTGCTACAGTAAAAACAAACAGGGTGGTTTGGTTATAAAAACTTTATAACTTTTTTTAAACAAAAATGAAAAGATTTCGTTGCGAAAGAATTGTTTGACCCTTTCTCCATCCTCTACAACGCAATACCTTCATCCTTCTCTTCATTGGGTTGAGTGCTTTTTCCTTTCGGTGTTCCAATGGTCAACTCCAAATCACTCTCCGGTAACACTTCATGCCTTAGCTTGACACCTGAAGTAGTGAAGTAGAAGTAGTAGAAGTAGAAAAGATTTCTATCTGTTTCCAATGATTTATCCCGATTAAAGTGAAACGAACGGAAGAGCGTTGTGCGCTGAAAAATCTATCATTTAAAATCTCCTACCATTTTTGCTTAGACAACATTTTTAAACAAAAGAAAGAAAAAATTTACCACTTTCCCACGCTCGTGTGCTTTAAGACCTTATACTTGTTTAAGTCACACAAAACGTTGAGCGTTTTAAGTCTCAATCGAACAAAGTTGATTACCTGGTGTTTGTCCAATCACAGTGAGTCTTTTGTTTCTCGCTTCTTCGGAGTTTTCTTGTTCTCCTCCCTCGTTCTCTGACTCTTCTTCGTCTGTGTCTTTGGCGTACGCCTCTGTGATGGAGAAAAAATGTGATGTATGAACAGCTATACTTTGAAATGACTGCTTGGGCAGAGCACAAATCCCTGGGCAGTTTTAAAGATACTCAAAAACTAGCACCTTAAAAATAGCCAGAGTAATAGAAATTTTAGCAAGGCTAAAAATCATTCAAAAGCAAAAACAGAATCGGTGAACATTAATACAATAATGACCGGTTTGTAAAGGCTGTACTGAGAAATATTGCCCGAGGTCAAGTAACGACGAGCTTGCGAGCCGTGTAGCCCGTGTAGCCCACTTCGAAAAAGTAACCGGTTAACAATAAAAAATAATGTCTTTTTAGACCATACCATCTTGATTTTCCGAAGCATATTTTTGTGTAGGCAACACGATATCCGACGAGTTCAATTCATCACTTTTCGCCAAAACATTGTTGTTCACTTGACCTGCTGTATTCGTGGTGAAGATGGAAGGACTGTTCTCATCATCATCATCGTCTGCGTCATCACTGGCTTCCACTCTCCCCGGCTCTCTCTCGTGATTGTTTTGTTGTGGTGGTGGTGGTTGTTCTTCATTTTCTTCTGCTTCTAACTCGGTTTCTGAAGCAGTGATGGAGCCTGTGGCATCACTGTCATCTTGCCGCTGAAACAATGAAGGATGCTATGGTTAACCAATTCAGAGTTATTGCCATCTACATATTCTATTTTCTGGCGGCTTCACTAGAGCAATAGATTGTTTTATTTAGTTAAAAACGTTAGAATTGTAATTGTATTGTAATTGTATAGTTTTGCACTGGTAAAGATGATACTGATGATACAAAGGTTCGTCTTTAAATAAAATACAAATTGAAATTATTATGAAATTCGAAGAGCAATATCTTTGACATGTTAGATTTATACCTGTTCTTGTTCGAGATGAATGAACTTTGCGTGGAGATTTCCGAACGTCACTTGATCATTGTGTTTGAGCTCATATCGCACGTATGGTTTCAATGCAATCTAAAGACAAAATGTGCAACTCTAAGTTTTAGAGTCGAAATAAAAATACAAGGCACCAATCAAGCACATACCCATACACTCAAAAATATGGCCATTTATTCAAAGTTGAAACCATTTCTCTTTATTCTAGTTGTCGATTACCTTATGCGCGTTTCTGTTGATAAAATATCTAGCTGCGGTTTTCTTCTTCAACGTAGGCTTGGCCCACGTAATCCTGTCGTTCATTTAACAGATACAGACTTTGCTGACGACATAGCACTTATCAGCTCTACCCTAGAGGATGCACAAAATCTTCTAATTGCTCTTGAATCTGCTGCAAACTGTACAGACCTATACCTCAATGAGTCCAAAACCGAATATTTGACTCTTAATGTTAACGAATTATCAGACAATATTAAAACAATATCTGGTACAAACCTACGAAAGGTAGAAGACTACAAATATCTTGGATCTTAAATCTCTTCTTCTGAAAAAGACTTTAAAATTCGCAAATGTTTAGCTTGGAGTGCATGCAATAAGCTGCATAGTATTTGGTCATCTTCCTTCATCGACTCTAGTCTCAAAGTTAAAATTTTCAAGTCAACTATTGAGCCAATTCTTATGTATGGTTCAGAAACCTGGTCCCTTACCAAAAAGTTTGAAAAGCAACTAGACGGTACCTATACCAGACTTCTGAGAAGGGTTAAAAATCTCTCTTGGCGTGACCATCCAACAAAACGCACCATATACGGTTCCTTGAAACCAATCCCTCTCCTCCTTAAAGTCAAGCGCGTTCAATTTGCTGGTCATTGTTTCCGTGCCTCATCTGAGGTTATTTCCTCCATATTGCTTTGGAAACCTAAACGTGTGGCTCAGAGATCGAGAAAACTTACCTTTCCAGATGTGGTGAGCAGGGATACAGGCCTTGATCTTAGCGACCTGGGCACTGCTATGCGCAACCGCGACTCCTGGCGCCAGCGAGTGGAATCCATTGTCTCGACTGCGGTCGAGCAATGATGATGATGATGAAAGTTGAAAATCATATGAAAACGGCCAAGTTTTAGACGAAATTTCAAAAATCGTCAATTTTCACCTATTTTGTGGGTTAGGAGTTTCGCTTGTCATGTCAGTTTCATGCCATAAATTTTTTACCGGCTACCTCTCAAAAAAGTTTAAAAATCCCATCTACATTCGAGACATTGACACGCGGTTGCGTCCCATGAAAGATGCTAAAGATCCTACGAGTTGGCCTTCTTCTATAAAGATACTATAAAAAAATTTTATAAACTTCTTACACTAAAGTATAAAATGTCATACAAACCTTTTCTTTTCTTGTTTTATTACGGCTATCAAAATCATAAATAATGATGGAGCCATCAAGGGATGTTTCTATACACGCGTGCTTCTTCGAAAGCGACTGAAAGTAAATGAGAAAGGACTGGATATAAGGATACGAAGGAAATCCACCGTTCATAATCAAAGCCTTTCTAAATTCCAAATAGCTCAGAATCAAGCAGTAAAATCTACGTATCTTGAAATTCAATTGGATGTAATAACTGTTAAGCAACAAACAGTTGAAGGAAACTTATTCACGAAGAAAATAAAATTGCCAAGCTTCATAGCAGTGAATTGAAAAGATTTATCAAATAAAACAAAAAATGGTTGTGTACCTTGACTGTAACTCTTACTTCGGATTTTTCATCGCGACCAACGATGTTGTGTCCTATGATGGAATGAGAATGAAGCATTCATTCTTTAGTAAATAATATTGAAATTATTTGATATAGAAAAAAAAAACAGAAACACAATAAGCTAAAATAATCCTCCAATTCATACTCCAAAAAAAATGACAAGAGTGAAAAAACTTGAAAACTAAGAGAGTGATCACACCTTGATAAATTTCAAATTCGGTAGAGGGCATTTCTTTATGATGTTCCGTAATGAGCTTGCCCACCTAAAGTTGGGAGAGAAAAAGTGTCGAGTCTTGAATGATCAAATATTTTGAGCAATAAAAAACTGGGAGTAACTAATGATACTCATAGAAGGATACATCGTAGAGAGATATTTCAAAACTGAGTAAGAATAATTTGAAAAACTCGACGTGCTACGCCTGTAATTTCGACAACAGTCGAAAGAAAAATATAATAGTCCTTCTATATGAACAAAATAATCATTTTTTGACGCTCAGGTAACCTGCTTCCTTTCATTTTCCTCTTCTTCTTCCGTGCCGTTCAAATCGAGCGCTTGAGTAGCGTCTATTTCCATGGCGGTGTGTGGTTTTTCTCTCTATGTAGAAAACGTCAGTTGTTGTGTTCGTTGAGGTAGCAATGAAGTTTGTTGTCGTCTTTTTGAAATCATTGATCCAAACATTTTGCCATTTTTATATGTGTTATTATTCTTCTATTAAATTTATTCTAATGTCTGAAAATAAATAAAAATCAGTTAAAATACGATGCAAAATTATTTAGCACAGTAAATTCAAAAGAGCGAAGATTCCAAGAACTAAATTTCAACAACTTTTAAAATATGGACTGAAAAATGCTCAGATTGCTGAGCTTTTTTATTCTTGAAATTTGAGTAATTAATCTACACAAAAATAAGCCACGAGTTAAAATTTGTTAACAATAGTTAGATTGGTACATATCAGGGACTTACTAAGACAGAAGGCACGAATGGTTCAAAAATAATCTAAAATTTATTCATTCCTATTAACAATCAATTTGTATACATAGCTAGTGAATATAAAATTTTCTTATGACACGACATTTCATTATTTAACAAGTGATACTTTTATGGACCTACCTGGTTATGCATTTAACACATATTATAATTGATATCTACATAAGCGTGACCATTAAACAATCATTCAGAACACAAATAGTGACGATCTATTAAAATTAGTCGTTTGTTTCTTATAAAAAAACACGTTTAGAAACCAAAATTTCATGCTCTTGAAATATTTTTTTCATATTTAAGAGCAATTGCACCTAAGAAAATCCCTGAATCATCTAAAGTGGGATCATTGATGTCTTGGATTTTTTTCTTTTTTAGATATGTTGTGGGGGTTCATGGGTGGAACAAAATTCCAAAATTTGAGCCTCAGAGCTCATACTGTTCCCGAGATATCGCATTTTGAAGTTTCAAAAATTTTGTCTATAATACAGACCGGTAATTTACAGACCAGAATTCCAAATTGCTACAACTCCTTATTGGTAAGTCTAAATGACATGAAATTTTGCACAGATACACAAGACCATAAACATTTTCTAAATACAAAAACAAAAATTAAAATTTTTTTTCCAAAATGGCGGATATTTGAAGCCGAAGTTTTGAACTGCTTGAAAATACCGGTTGGATTTGATTCTCAGTTATTCCCGGCCCGAGATTCCAAATTGAATTTCTTTTTCAGATCCTGAAAGATCAATCCTTTAACTACCAAATATCAAAAATCTGTCGTGGAGAATTCATTTTTGGCTCAATAAATCAATTTTAAAGATGACCTATATTTTCCGAAAATTCCCTAGCAACGCCCTAGCAACAAGGCTTTAACAGGCTACACCATGTACCAGAAGGCTCAAAAATTGGTTTTAATGATTGACAGTCCATTTCTGGACAGTTGTGATCATAGACTGATCAAATCATTAGAGGATATTCCTCTATATGCAAAAGAAATTCATAATTTTCACTGCCTGCGATGATATTATATTAAATGGCATTTTTTTAAGAGTCTTCAGGGTGTGGTACCTCATCCTCTTGGATTTTGATGAAATTTTGACCAAATGATCTATCATACAAGAAAATAAGACCCTGAAAATTTCACCTTGATCTCTCACTTAGTTTCGAAGATACAGCGTCTCAAAGATAGGCTACTAAGCGAAAATTGACCCCTAAATTTCATGAACTGTGGTGAGGAGCAGATTTTGAAAGCCAATGAATTTTTATTCAAGTACATTAGAAAGCGGATTTATATACAGTGGATTTCAAGAACTTTTTGTAGGTTATCAGAAGAAATCAAATTGAGTCTCCAAAATTTTCCCCGAAAATCTTTAGCACCTCCTGTAGAGGGCTTCAGACTGCGTAATCTGGATTTGGAAGCACTTTTAGCTGGCTGCTGATAGTCCTTGCGACTTTTTAAAGCAAACTTTTGACCTGGAGTGATTTACTGGTGGGTTTTGGCCACAAAAACAACATTTTCAGGATTTCCCTATTTGCGTAACTGTCAAAAATGGCCGAAAAAATTGCTATTTTGGCAGATCTGGAGCAAAATTCAAGATGGCATATCTTTTTGCGGCAACAACAATTTTTTTTGAAACTTTCAGCAAGGCTTCCTTTAGTATGTCTAGTTTATAGCCTCAAAAAATCTAAGTGGGTTTTTGAAGTCTCTTAAAGATATGATCGATTGAAAATTTGCTTAACTTCGTTGTTTTTTCCCTCTTAAAATGCTAAATCAGGCCCACTTAAGGGCTCTAAAGGTTAATTTTTGTCAAAATATTGGTTGGTCTTCTCTAGCCAACTAATCATTGGCATTAAGGGAACAACTGTAAAAGATTTCAGGTCATTTCCATCAACAGATGGCATTTTATGACTGTTTCTTTATTTTTAAGTATAGAATATGTAAAAAAATGCGAGACTGACATCTGGCCTTTCCTACCATTCCAGGGCCTATATTTTCAGGAAAAGCCTCAATCTTTCACAGTTTGGTGAATATTACTCTTAAATATAAGCAGGTTACTTCAACTAAATGGGTTTAACAGTACTTAATTCCTATTCAAAAACTTTTTAGAATCATTCACAAATCCTACTTTTACAATAATTTGACCTTTACCGCAAAATTTCTAAGTCCAAGTGTCGTGATTAACTTTTAGACTGTCCTGGACTGTCCAATATCTCTATAGTTGTGTACACTAACAGCCTTACTTGTTGATTCTTAAATAACTAAGCAACATTACTAGGGTGATATTTATGAGAAACTGCAAAGAATGATGTTTAAATCTTCTGGACAAGAAATATTGGACAGTCTAAAGCTAATAACGACACTTGGACTTAGAAATTTTGAGGAGTCACCAGAGTTCATGAAATTTAGGGGTCAATTTTCGCTTAGTAGCCTATCTTTGAGACGCTGTATCTTCAAAACTAAGTGAGATATCAAGGTGAAATTTTCAGGGTCTTATTTTCTTGTGTGATAGATCATTTGGTCAAAATTACATCAAAATCCAAGAGGATGAGGTACCACACCCTGAAGACTCTTAAAAAAATAGCTCTTGATATCATCGCAGGCAGTGAAAATTATGAATAATCTTTTGCATATACAGAGGAATATCCTCTAATGATTTGATCAGTCTAGGATCACAAATGTCCAGAAATGGACTGTCAATCATTAAAACCAATTTTTGAGCCTTCTGGTACATGGTGTAGCCTGTTAAAGCCTTGTTGCTAGGGCGTTGCTAGGGAATTTTCGGAAAATATAGGTCATCTTTAAAATTGATTTATTGAGCCAAAAATGAATTCTCCACGACAGATTTTTGATATTTGGTAGTTAAAGGATTGATCTTTCAGGATCTGAAAAAGAAATTCAATTTGGAATCTCGGGCCGGGAAAAACTGAGAATCAAATCCAACCGGTATTTTCAAGCAGTTCAAAACTTTGGCTTCAAATATCCGCCATTTTGAAATAAGATTTTTTGTTTTGTTTTTGTTTTTAGAAAATGTTTATGGTCTTGTGTATCTGTGCAAAATTTCATGTCATTTGGACTTACCAATAAGGAGTTATAGCAATTTGGAATTCTGGTCTGTAAATTACCGGTCTGTATTTTAGACAAAATTTTTGAAACTTCAAAATGCGATATCTCGGGAACGGCTTGAGCTCTGAGGCTCAAATTTTGGAATTTTGTTCCACCCATGAACCCCCACAACATATCTAAAAAAGAAAAAAATCCAAGACATCAATGATCCCACTTACAGATTTTCTTAGGTGCAATTGCTCTTAAGACTTCGAGAGCAAAAAAACATCTCTCTTTTTCCAAGAATCGAGCTCCGTCACATTCGAGGGTTTATAGTTATGCACCTTTGTGCAAAAAAATCATAAAGAATAAAAGAGCCAATCTCGAGAAAAGCTAATACCTAAGTAATTGATAGTGTGCTTATAAAAAAATATCGAATTTGTCCAGCTTTTCTATAAAAACAAGCCAAGCAACCAAAATTTCATGTCTAAACAGATATATTCTTTAAAAGTAAGCAAAAAAAACATCTATCTCATAAAATAAATAGAGTAATTTTACTAAGAACATTGATGTATGCTTATTAATAGTGATTCTTATAGATAAACATGCGTTTTTTGAGCCAACTACAATTTTTTTGCAAAAATCTGCTTGAAACGTATTTTACCTATGATGGTACCTTACTTTCCTGCAAAAAATCAGAAAAAATTAATGATCCAATTTTTCAAAACTGAAAATCCCTTAACCCTTTGAGTGCCAGGGTCCTTTTTTCTAAGTTTTTTTTAAAAAATCGCTAGTTCAAACTTTAAGGGCTTATATCTCCTGATCTAGAAGGAATTAGAAGCTCGTATATAGCTCGTTGGATAGCTTAGAGTCTCTTCTTTCTTTTGGGCGCCTTCGGCGCCGCCCGATTTAGGAAGGGCGTGGTGGGCGGCGGCCAATGGGGGGGGTAGGTAAGGGAATTAAAGCAGTCAGGCCCGCTGCGCGGACCTGACTGAACTGATGAAAAGGTCCCAGTGGTAAAATTTCAAATCAATTCACTAGAAGACAGAATAAAGTAAAACAGGGCCAAATTTGGAGGTTCTTGGATCACTCGTTGACCAAAAATAGTCAAAAAACGGTCAGAATCTCAAAAAAGTGAATTTTTGTCAATTTTTTGCATTTTTTTGACTTTTTTGCTTAAAATTTCGCTGGAAAGACTCACTTTTGAATTTTTTTTTGCTTGACCATAAAGGACAATCTAATTCCTACGAGTTCGACCAAAAATAACGATTTCTAACTCAAACTGGGCATTACAGGAGGGCTTCGCCCTCCTATATAGCCCATGTCGTATATATACGACATCGGCACTTAAAGGGTTAAATTCCAGCCAAAAAAAGCCAAAATCAGGAAAAAACATTTTTCGTAGGCTCAAGTAATGCTTGCCATATGCTTAATTTTTCCCCATATCTGAGCCTAGATATGCTTATAAGTGCAATGCTTATAAAAAAACATAGTTGTTAGTAATTAGTCAAAATTACCTTCTGGGTTAATTACTTAAGTGTGAAAGTTCGTTACCATATTACTTCAAATAAACACCCCTAAGTCCAAAAACCCATTTTTTAGCCGTTTTTTGGCCCAAATTTGCCCAAATTTTTTTTTTGAAAATCGGGCTCCGTCACATTCGAGGGTTTATAGTTATGCATCTTTGTTCAAAAAATCGTAAAGAATGAAAGAGCCAATCTCGAGAAAAGCTAATAACAAACGAACGAACGAACGAACGAACGAACGAACGAACGAACGAACGAACGAAACGAAACGAACGAACGAACGAACGAACGAACGAACGAACGAACGAACGAACGAACGAACGAACGAACGAACGAACGAACGAACGAACGAACGAACGAACGAACGAACGAACGAACGAACGAACGAACGAACGAACGAACGAACGAACGAACGAACGAACAGACGAGCCGATAAAGGTTAATTTATAGGACCTCCACCGGGGTAGGTCCAAAAAATAATATAAACAGAGTATGGTCTTATAGTCAGATCACATCAATTTTAACCTTTTACTTGAGAATTTCTTTGCAATTCATTTTTGCTGAAAACTTGAAGAACAAATATTATTTAGATTCAAAAAAACTGAAAATGAAAAGTCCAAAAAAAAACAAACAAAAAAACAGAACAATGCAAAAAAGAGATATTCCAGCTAAAAACAGGAGTAAAAATAATTTGAAAAACAGAAATTTTGAGGGAGATAAATTACAAGAAAATTGGTATTTTTCTTTCAATAGGTCTTCTACACATGGGACATTTATCCAATTGTTCCAAACAATTTTTGCAAGCACACACATGACCACATGGAATCAAAACAATGTTCTTAGGTTTGACCAAACAGATCACACATTTATCATCTCCAATATTTGTGTTATTTTCAAGTTCCAGTCGCCTATACTCAAGCTCTTCTTGATAACTCTTGTAATAATCATACAGCCATTTTCCACACAATACACCACCAATTCCTAAAAAAACACCTGCTACTACTTTCACAATAAATCCGACAGATTCCTCCGATCTGACCAAACTTTCGATGGAATCTGACGTCAAATAATATCTCAATCCTTGGTCTGAAGGTTCTATTCGGATATGACCGTCATGCAGCACAACTTGTCCAATAGCGGTTAATTGAGCATCAGGCAAAAGCATCTTTTCAATAGACTGTACCCCAACAACATGTTTGTTACTGAACAGAAAGTCGACCACTTTGTCTGCAGCGGTTGCTTTTGATGGTCTATACTTATCATAAACTGTTGTTAAATTAAGCTCATCAGCTTCTAAAGGTTTTTGTACTGAAACACGTATTTTGGAGCCTGAGCGGCACAAACTGAAAGGAACAAACGACCACTGGTTGGAAATTGATCTTTTATCTTTATTCCTAGAAAATAAAGCAATAAAATATAATTTCAAAATGAACATTATTCAAAATCATTCCATTACAGATAAAAGAATCCTAAGAAATTTTACATACACAAAGGAGCATTATTTTTAATATTATTGTGGTCAATAAGAATAAGAGAGGTTTGAATGTGAAGAAACCTTATAACATAGTACACTGCAGTCTACTATAAAGTCCATACCATTTATTTGAAGATTCATGGAGTTCTTCTGTGTGTTCGACAACATAATTATGCGAAATCAATCCTTTCATAGAAGTTCTTCTCAAACCATACAGATGTTTATCATCAGCTTGAGCATTCCCAGTGATGGCAGCATAAGAAATAAAATTGTTGCTCCTTGACACATCGTCGTATAGTTTCTGGTCAGGCACATATCTGGGCATACTCTAGAAATGAGGTAATCATAAAAATGGGTGTACGATTTAAGATAAGGCCTTTATTTACAGTACCAAAAAATTCGTAACAATAAATATTCTGAGAAAATTCTAATTTTGACGACTTTGATTCAAAATGAAAACATTGAAATGGTGGCATTTCAGGAAAAAAGATTCTCACAGTACCTGCAGTTGATTCACGAGATTAGCCTTCTCGTGATAGTTCCAGTAGAAGAAACTACCAACAGTGAAGGATGCTGCAGCCCAATACAGCAACCCATAATCAACTTCCACTGAACTCATGTTCAAATGTTGTTACAGTTGCTGGGTTATTATTGTTTACTTTTTATTCATTACATTTTATACATTTATAACTAAATGTACCTGTAAAAAAAATAGATTACATCAAGAAAAGTGTCAAATTATAGCAAAGAAGGTATTTGTTCACACTTTTAAAAAGAAAGACAATAAGTTAAAGTTGTCGTTTGTAAAGATAATTGAAATCTAAAAATCCGTTTTAAATTATTTACAATGTCAAAAATTAAATAAGTTAAGTACTTCAATATGTTTAAGTTGCTACGTCTTCAGCTTGTTTCAAAACCTGTAAAAAAAACATGTTGAAAATCTTCTAAGCTGATCCTGCAGGATCGTGTACAAATTTTTTTGCCAAATTTAAGACCAAAGGCAAACCCTTGTATCAAATTTAATCTTTATAAAACTCGAAATCATAATAAGAATCAAATTTTCAGCCTATTGTTATCCTTATGCCTTTTTAAAGTCGAATGTATGTATGTATGTAATAGTTTATTTCATGTTGACGAAAAGGTAGCAACAAAGGCTAATAAAAGTCAACGCTACTTTTTACAATTAAAAAAACAACTAATGTTTTGTTGGCAGTTCATCGTCGCTATTACTGAGGCTATTTATTGATAGCTTTTGATTGGCAAAGTTTTTGTTTGTTTTTATCAAGCGAAGGTTATCTGTTCTGGGACTTCCTCTCACACGAAGAGCAACCGTCTTTAATTATCGGATTTAAGGAATATTTTTCACTTTTAAGGCAATTCTAATTCGAAAATTCCCATTTTTATCCAACAATTTGCGAAAGTTTATGCTTGCGAAAAACATTTTTCCTCAAATTTGCGAAAGTCAATTTTTCGACTTTGCAAAAAGTAGTCTGTATAAAAAACCGCCGCCTGGAAGCCTTGTTTCTTTCCATAGTTTCTTACTTGAACTTGCATTAAGAAGTTAGTTCGTTTTGCTCACTTTTTGATCACGTGATTAAATTATAAACCAATCCCAAGAGGAGTACTTGGTAACGTGATCAAAAACTGAGCATATCGATTTTTATCTTTTGATAATAACCAAGGAAAAAGCTAACAAAAAGTTAAAACAATAAGCTTCCAGACCAGGTTTATTTATACGGGCTATGATTGAACCTCTCAGTCTCATGCATGATAAATGTATTGGAAAGAATTGAACAAAATTCCAGCTTACTTTCATTGTTCCTCTTTGTTGTCTCTTCTGTTTCTTCTTCTCATTCAACTCATATCGTTTGGCGCGTTCTTCAAGAGCTTTTTTGAAGTACGCTTCCTCTTCACCCTCTGTGATAAGAAATGTAATGTAATTATGTTCTTGAAGTGCTTTGTTTTGTGAAAATCTGAAACCATGGAGTAGATGTCCACAGGAACTAAACTATTTCTAAGGGAAACTTAGGGGGGAATTATTTGTTATGGTTCAAAAGTAGGACTATTGTCAGCAGTTCCGAACCTTTCAAATCTTCGATTTTGAATTGCCATCCATCTTGTTTGTTTTTGGCTGTTTCTTCAACTTCCTTTCGACTCTCAGCACTCTTGAAACGAACATATCCCTAAAAATAAAATTTACATGAAAGTAATAACCTTCAAAGGCAAGGTATAACTAAATTGAATGGGGTACTTGATATTTTTTGGGGGGGATATGATTGAGAACCTGATAAAATTAGCAAAAATTTTACAATATCATACAGAAACATAAGATATAGAGGGAAAGGGAAACTGAAATACAATACATTCAACACACCTTGAGAGCACCATTTATATAATCCACATAAGCAATTTCTCCATAAGGTGATAACGTGGTCTGGAATCAAGCAAAAGTAATAGTAAGATTATTATAGTTGAAGAAGGGAATTATATTGAAGAGGGAAGGTACAATTTCTTGTGAGAAGAATGTTGAATTGTCTTGGCGGGATAAAAGAATTCAATATTTTGAGGATAAAGTACAAAAATAGATACTTTTATAACGTCTCTTGTTAGAGATTCCATTGATGTGGCTACTTTGATTACACTGCCAGGCTCAAGCTCATAAGATGAGTTCTTTGTTTTCTTCTCACTTGGCTCAGCATTGGCTTTTTGTTCTTTTGAGTTCTCCTTAATCTCAACCAATGGTTCGTCTTTATGTTTACGCTTTTGTCCAATTTTATTATCATTATTAGTTGCTATAATTTGTCCTTGTGCAGTGTTTTGTTGGCTCTTCTTCTCTCTATTTTCAGTCTTTGAACTTTGGCCTGATGAGAATTTTTCTTTCAACTCCTTTCGTCTCACCAGTTCACTTTTAAGGATTTTTGTAGTTCGTTTTAGCTTCTGAAATTCTTTTCTTTGCAAATGTTTGTATTGTCGTTTAAAAGAAAGCCACTCTGCTCTAAAAGAAAAACATAAACGCAATATTCATTTTCTAGCTATGCTAGATGAAGAGTTACCAATTAAACCGGTGTATGTATGAAGGGACTGTAAACATGCTAAAACAGGCTAAAATTATATAAAGCATCGCATCAAAATAATCTACTCTAAAACACTTGAAATACTAAAGGATCAACCAGAAGAAAAACAGAGTTTTGTTTAAACTATTGGTGAATGAATATAAAACAAAATATATACTTTGAGATGACGTAAAGGGGTGGAACAACCACTTCTTTTACTTCTTTGTCTTTCTTGGTATGTTTTCTATTTTTCTTCTTTTTCTGTGACGAATCTGCATCTGTATTATTTGTAACTTCAACATTTTCATTATCTGTATTTGCTTCAGTAGGTTCCGTGCTACTTTCAGTTGTAGCCTCTTTATCTGTTTCAAATTTATTATTTTCAATTTGACCTTTAAGGTCTGACAAAGACCTATCTTCTAGTGAAGATTTTCGCTTCTTCTTGGTTTTAGCAGGTGAAACGGCTTCATTTGAACATTCACTGACCGTTCTCCGTCTTCTCAGGGTTGCTTCTGGTAGAACCTTTTTTGCATCGCTTTCTGACTCACAAAAGCTTGTAGATCTTTTTCGTTTACGATGACCTTTCATTGGCGAGGAAGATTCTTCTTGTTTTGGGCTCTTCTTCTCAACTGAATTTAAAACCTATTTTTTAGAACATGAAAAAAGCAATTTTTATCCACTTATCATCATAGAAAAATAAATAAAATAGAGCATAAACTCGAAAACAAAAGTAAAACATACCAAATGTAAAAGATCACAATTAAAGATTTTCACTAGGGGAAATATATGATTTACCTTGCAAGCTCTTTCAGCTTCTTCTGCTGTAGCAAACTCAATAAAAGCAAAACCTTTGATTTTGTTGTCATGTTTGTATCTTGGTAAGCTGGAAAACATTTAAGTTTTTAAGTTTCATTAACCTTATAGGCCATTTCACAGTTGCAAAGCGTAATTGGTAATCAGGACCACTGCACACTAATAATGATGATTTACTATTGGTCCAAAGTTTGGAAAATTTTTGAAGATTATTGCATCTTGGTAACAGAAAGCCATTATGGAGGCGCAATTAGTCCTGATTACCCGTGATCCATTTTGACTGTGAAATGACCTATTGAAAAGACAGGTACATTTAATATTCAAATTGTTAGGGCAACTATTCAAGTTTGTAAAACACATTGTTTACGGAAAGATCTTCCGAAAACTCTTCAGTAAAATTCAAAACTTTGATCAATTACACTCCGATTCGAAATGTCCAGTAGAATGATGTCAAATTTCAGCCCCATGTTATTTAGGGTAGGGCCTCTTTTAACCTAATTCTACTGATAGAAACAATATTGAGTAAGAAACAGTAACTTAACTTACCTGATGTATTGAATTTTTCCACAAATTGAAAACACTTTTTTGAGCCAGTCATGATCTACAAACGCATAAAGCCGCTCCTAAAATCATTTTGAAACAAGTGATACTTTTATGGACCTACCTGGTTATGCATTTAACACATATATAATTGATATCTACGTGAGCATGAACGTTAAACAATCATTCAGAACACAAATAGTGACGATTTATTAAAATTAGTCGTTTGTTTCTTATAAAAAAACGTTTAGAAACCAAAATTTCATGCTCTTTCATATTCTTTCATATTCAAGACTTCGTGAGCATAAAAAGACATCTATCTCATCAAAAAATTGAGTAATTTGGTTATGAACATTGATGTATGCTTATTAATAGTGATTCGTATAGATAAATATGCGTTTTTTGAGCTGAAAAGTTTTTTTACAAAAATCTGCTTGACCCATCTTTTACCTACTTTCATGCAAATCTGAAAAAAACAATGATCCAATATTTCACAAAGTCCAAAAAACCCTTTTGCCCAAAAATTTTTTTTTCGAAAATCGAGCTCTGTTACATTTTGGCCACCACCGTTTTGCACCTTTGTATCAAAAATCAAATGATTCCTATGATTCAATCTCGAGAAAAGCTGGTAACGAACGGACGGACGAACGGACAGAGGTGAATTTATAGGACCTCCACCCCACAGGGGTAGGTCCAAAAATAATATACCAAATGGATAGCAAAGGTATTTGAGTAGAAAATAGTTAATTAAAAGTTTTAGTTTTAAATCAAAAAGCTAAAAATTGATTCCTGTGTTAAAAAGTTCTTGACTAAAAATCATGCTTACAACATAGATGATTCTAGAGTCAGCTTCTTCAGAGTTTAGCTCTGGTATTGTGGTGCATCTCTTCACTTTTGTCTTCTCTTCATTCAACTTGTTAAAAAAGAAGAAAACAATAAAAGGAGGGCTGTAAAATTATCAAAAAGGAGGAAAGTTTTGTGATGTTTATGATAAATTTGCATTTCCAAAACCACTTCCTCTGAAGGCATTAAACAACTTTTTAATGATTCCATTAACTTTATTCATGCTTTAGAATGAAGTGTATATACTTATTTAATGAAGATGTGAAATTAAAAAACTTCAAACCTCCAAAACTTTTGAATTTTCTATAGCTTTAGTCAATGTCTGTTTATCAACTTCTAAGCTCTTTACTTTGTTGCAATTGAGTAAAGTTTTGAAGTCAACATCTGAAAATTGGAGGAAATACATCATTATAGAGTATAGTAGAAAAATTATTGAAAAAGGATACTATATGCATAACTATGCAGAAGTTAAACCTTAAAAAAAAACAATTATATCTAGCCTATCACATCACAGTGAAGTTTAGAAACTTAAAACTTCAACTAGAGTTGAAATTCACCAAAAACTCATTCTTACACCCGTCTTCTGATTGGTCAATTTCTTTTCTGAAAAATCTATCACGTCGTAGATTTGCATCACTGAAATAAAACTCCACCTAAAATAAAAGCTAAGTGTTAAATTCAAAAATACATATTGCTTTGATCCATTTTAATCTCAATAAAAATACATTAATATTACAAAGTACCACAAAGTTTGAGTGAAAAAATGGAGAGATAATTAAGATAATTACCGTTTCTTTTATGTCATTCAAAACTTGCTTCATTCTTCTCCTAGGTTTTGGGTGGTGCTCTTCAACTTCCATATTTAAAAATTCACCTTCTATGTATCTTTTGTTGTTGAAATTCAAAGTTGTAACATGGTTTCAGCAAGACTTTCTTTGTAGCCTATAACAATGTCTCCAAAATGATTTCAAGAGACAGATTCTCTCTAAAATATATACTAGATTTAGTTTAGTTAACTTTAGTCATTCAAAGCCTAGTTCAGACTGATCAAAATTTGTAATAAGACGATGATCAATTTCTCTCTTATTTTAACTGTTTTTATAAAAATTTCAAGGTATTATTCTGCTAGCATTTGATAAAATAAAAGGAAGGTGAAAATCACTGATCAGGGGTGTCAAGATAAGATGAGGGGCGTCAATATTTAAGACTAACTTATGGTAGAAGTTTTAACAAAAGAAGTACATCAATAATTTCAAATAAAAGAATGTTTTAAAAACATGATAGGTTGATTGCCTCAGGTTTCAAACCATCAGTCTATGCTTAAACTCCTATATCAAGATTACGGGATTTGGAGTGCGAGCCGATTTTACTTTCATTTTCAGTGGTTTCATTTTCGATTTCGAGCCAACATCTTAGCAACGAGGTGCTCGCCCATACTTTACAGGGGTTTGTGCAAAAAAAACAAACATAGAAAGTTTTCCAAATCCCCTTTTTTGGTTGAACCAATAAAAAAATTAAACTTTCACATGTTTCACTTTTTTGCACCAATTCTTCAAAATGAAAATATTTAAGATTTAAAGTTAACGTAGTCGTCTAAGAAAACAGCTAATTTTTTTTAGAATCTTCCTTACAATCTAGTTATTCTATTTATAAAAAGTAATGAGAGAAAGCGTTAACTGATAAGAAAGAAAAAGGAAAGAAAGAATTGAGAAAAAATTAATTCCCGCTTTGATGTTATTATCAAAACAAAAGGATCAGTCATGCCGAAATTCCTTTCCACACGTCAGCAATCTACTTTTTATAAATAGAAAAACTAGATTGTAAGGAAGATTCTAAAAAAAATAGCTGTTTTCTTAGACCACTACGTTAGTTCTTCTTTTATTTAATGATTTTCTACGGCACTTTATTGACAATCTAACTGTTGCATAAAATTCCTGCTTTCTTCAGTAAATTGAAGATGACAAAAAATCTAAGCCTTAGGATCACAGATTGAAACAAATATATGAAGGGTGGGATTTTACAGGCACTGAGAGGCCACGGGTGCCAAAAAGAAGGACCGTGTGAAATGTGGCAATCTCATTGGTGGAAATTTGATAAACAGCTGCGAAGGAGTGCTGGGAAGCAATCAGTAGAAGAGATCACTTTTGTTTTTGTTGCAGATTTCTACATATCTACTTTCCCTCAAAACTTTTGATGATACAGCACCGTTAGCATTAATTTTTTTTTATTTTTCCATTCTGCAATGGCTTTTTTATGCGTACATGTATGTTCAAAAAAACTTTGATCTAAGATGGCCAATATAACTTGGTCCAGGGATATATAAAGGTCTGCCTTTTATCAGGTCAGTGTTTTTCTAAAAGCCACATCTCTTACCTTATTGGTATATATTTTCGCGTGTTACAAATTTTCGCGGGTACTTAATTTCGCGAGTTTTTTGGTCAATTTTCGCGAAATTTAATACTGTTTAAATTTTTCAAAATTACAAAATCGCGAAATTAAATACACGCGAAAAAAATTTTCTTAGTATTTTGTTAGTATTTTTACATCAAAAACGTTGTGTTTCAAGCAAAATCAGTCTTTTTCTTGCTTTATATTCCTACTTTCTGAAAATACCTAGTTTAGTGAATCGCGAAATTTAATACACGCGAAAATTTTCCAGAAGTCGGCAATCGCGAAATTTAATACACTCGAAACACGTTTTTTCGAAAAAAAATTTGTAACACGCGAAAATATATACCAATAAGGTAACTTAAAACTTTCAATTTTTCTATCAAATTGTGCTGTTGGGAACATGCAACTTTTTTTGTATCGCCAACCTGCGTCAACTGCTCTAACTTTGGACTATCTGACAAAACATGGGACAGCCATTCGGCCACCATTTCACGGAACCTCCAAAGTCATTTTAATCAACATACCGTGAATCATAGATAGCAAATAATGTGAGTACGCTACTCTCATCAGGCAGGCTTTCACACCGCAAAAGGAACAAATTTTTGCAACGAGAAACGTGTAAATGCAATCGCACGCATTCGAGAAAGCGTTCAAACACAGAAAAAAGTTCGTTCTTCCGTGAAAAATTGTAAGATCTGTTATTGACACACGGTAACTTTTACATGTCAATCAATTGTGCTGGAAAAAAGTCTCTAGAGAGAAACAACACAAAAATATGAGCAGCGTTTAAAAATGCTTTAAAAATACATTTGGAAAGAAAGTTTGACCCTCAAAATGGGGTTATTTGTTAAGTTTCGACCACTTGGTGCCGAGAAATGGCATTTTAAATCAACGTTTTGGGCTTTTTCTGATGACGTACCAGCATTTTTCTGGGAGTTTTTCATTGTCGCATTTATGGGGAAGAATGACATTTACAGAAGATGCTTTATTCCATATGAGGATTCCCATTTCCGAAAAATCATGATTCCCCATGGTTACAAAATGGCTCTGGGTGTTCCTAGTTTTTTTGCTATTTTCTTTTATTCTATGTGATGTAAAGACACCTCACAAATCTAACAGATCTAAGTAATTCCATTAACTGACTGTTGTGTTAACTCAACTCCTATAAAAGAGTATGTAATGTTTCAGCAATTGGCAATCTACAATTTGTATGAAAAATGGCTGCTTGCATATTAAATGATATCAATGGTGAAAGATCTATAACCCTATTCTGTGGTGTTTTGGTGGCGCAAGCAGTTAGGCATTGGGTTTGTAAACCAGACGGTACTAATCGAACGTTCGATTGTGATCGAAGTAATCAATAATGATCGATAATAATCAAAGGTGGTCAGTGATCACCTATCGATTTTATCCGAGATCGAATACTCATAACTCAATTCCAGATTATGGCATTTTCTTCGAGCATTTTCGATTTGTTCAATCATTTCGCTTACTTTTCGATGACCTTGGATCATATTGAATACCTTCGATTGTATTGAGTACTTTCCAGCCTTCGATTTTATCAAATATGTTTCCGCCAGTATGCTAGCCAGTAGCAGCGCGTCAAAATAATCTGAAACCAAGTTTACTTTGGCTAATTAAAACAGGCGATTCACGCGCGAAAACCACTTTTGTTTTCTCTGACCAATCAGAATAGGACCCTGCCACACGTGCGTTTGCGTAGGGTAAAATGGCGAAATGCAAAAATGGATTTTGGCAAATTTTTTTGATAAAATGACCCTACCTACAAGATTTGACTATATCATTTTATTCCATGAAGAGATTACTTTCAAATAAAAAATATATTGACAATGAATGGGTAAGCTTTCGAGAAATCCAAACATAAATTGCATAGCTTTTACCAAAAAATAGCACTTTTAGGATCAGAAACAGTCAAAAACAGCTTTTTCCAATTTTCTTGGAGTTACAGGAATTAATTCCTTGTTTGTTTTGATCTGAAATTTTCAGTAGGGGTGGCCAACATGGTTCCCTTGTTCATATCAGGGGGGCCAGAGACAGGGGTAAGAGAATTAAAGTTTCTAAGTAAAATCCCGGGGGGGGCACTGGGTTTGCGGACTGACGGTATGTGCGGGCCAAAAATTGGCTTTTAAAATTGCACCCTTACAGTGCAGCAAAAATCAGTGAAAATCATACCCTTAGAGTGCATTTTCCCCCAAATTTTCGATCCCTTTCGTGCAAAAAAGGTCTAAATTCTAGCATTTTTGGTCAAAATATCTAGATTTTTCAAGAATTAATTCTGAAATTTCTACCCTTACAGTGCATCTCTAGTTTTTCCGACCCTTACAGTGCATTTTAAACATATTGAAAAAGGTACCCTTAGGACCCGCACATACCCGTCGGTCCTTTTGCCCAGCTGCCCCCCGGGTAAAATCTTAAATTATCACCCAAAAAAGTGTCTTTTTTTGTCCATATCTTTTAAATAGATAGTCCCAGCCTTATCCCTCCTTCAATAAAGCTTCCTATACCTTTTGTCCTTCAGAAAAACCAAAAATATTGGCCTTAATTGCTAGCTTTCAGTTCCTGTAGCCAGTAGTGTGACCCCCTGTATTTCTATTTTATTCTGCGCGGGTTTTTTAATAGAGATGTCACATGACTCAAATCGCGCGATCTGATTGGACTAGAGAAAGCAAAAGTGAAATTGCGCAATCTGATTGGATTTATAAAACGCGGGAAAGATAGTACTTTAGTTTGTCACGTGGTAGCCTTTTCGATAATCTACGGGCCTTCTTTAAATCAAGAAAAAAGAAGAAATTTCGATTTTTCGGCACTTTCCTGAAATTTTTATCAGGACTACCATATATCGTTGGAAAGCTAAGGGTTTCAGCTTTACATTGGTAAAATTTGTTTTTAGCTATCATTTCCAGCTCATTAGCGATAGGCTAAAGTTTAACAGTCATCGGGCTGATTTTCAGACCGCGCCAGCAAAACTCCTCACACCCCGCCACGTGGAAGACTAGATTTCATCCGCCATTTTTGGCGCGATTTTGGTGCTTCCGAAAATTATTTCTTGCTGGCGTGGTGTAAGGAGGCGATTCTTTGAAAAGGTGATTTTTTTGGGTTTGAAAATGGAATAACTTTGGGAATACTTAACCAATTCTAATAAATGACCCCTCATTTTTCCCACAAAGGTAAGGACTTTCAAATAAAATTAGTTTGGTTTTCAAAATTTGAGGGGAAAATTTTGGCCTGACCACCCTACCACTGGCATGGCACAAGTTCTCCGGTGCTGCTGGAAAATTTCATAGTCATTGATCATAGAAAACATTGGAATCACTTCAGAAAGTCAGAAAAAAATCAGAAAAAAAGATAGAAAAGTAGATAATGTGAAAATAAGAGACCATGCATCCTGGAGAATGATATCGTTTGCCAACCAAAGTGATAAGTGCAAGTGGATGAAATTGAACAAATCGTGGTCGACATTGGCGCCATTTTGATTTTTTTTATTGACCTATAGCCGAGCTCGTATATCTTTAGAAATCACACGTTGCGCTCTAAAAACTGCTTTTAAAAGTAGCGCGTATGCAGATTTTCTGAAGTACTACAGTCTACATTTAGGGGCAATCTCCATTAACCCGACTTCGACCTCGCCCCTGACCCTTGAAAAAGGCCGACCCTCGACCCTTGGAAAAAAGCCGACTCTCGACCCTTGGAAAAAAGCCGACCCTGGGTAAAAAAACAGTTTTTTTGGCAGTGTTTTTTTTAAATATAAAAGTTGAGCAGACAAGCAGGGGGTGGGATGGGATACACACGCTTTTTTATAAGAATAATGAATATGTCAACCTCGTCGCCCCCCCCCCCCCGCCTGGCGGGTCGTATTATCTGCTTTTTGATGTTTTACTGTGAGTGGAAGATAATATAATATCTCTCGTGCATCAACGTAAAGCCCGGTCTCCACTTGCGCGCGCTGCGATCGCAGCTTTGGCTTCAATCATTTTTGCTTGGAGAAAAGATTACGTCATAAAAACTCAGCGCGCGCTTGGAAAAAAAGTTGAATGTATTTCAACTTTTTTTTCAAGCGCGCGATCGTTACGTCATATCGCACCAATGGAGTTGCTTCATTTTTCTTTTGACCAATAGCGTGGAAGCTTTGCTCGAAGAAGAGCGATTGAAGCGCGCGCAAGTGGAGACCGGCCTTAAAACGCAACCTCGATCCCTGCGTATTATCAGCTTTTTGATTCTAACTGATAGCGCTAGATAATACCCTGGCATTGGCTGGTTTTCGAACGCGAAAGATTACGTAAATCAAAAACAAAACGTCAGATTTCATTCGTTCTTCTTTTTTGAAGTTGTTGCATTGCAGTGTAACTTTGTAACGTCAGAATATTTTATGACGTACTGTTTAGAGAAGTTCCCCCTCTGAGAGGGGGGACTCGCATCAGCCAACACCAGGGTATTCTCTGGCGTCAATCAGTAACGTAAATAAAGCCTGAGATACACGGGAACGAGGTTGCGTAAAACGTAAATATTAAGTCTGGGATATATGGATACGTAACCTGAAATCAGATTGTGGCTGTTTCCTGCTCACCAAATTGTAAATTTATTTTTTATAGATTCGAACTATTTTATTGTCGGACTAGAAAGTGTCGGACTAGTGACATGCACCCGTTTTTTCAACCAATCAGAAATACTTTCTAATAAAAGTACTTAACAATGAAAAACCATCGTCAGACAGATGGATTTTGCACGGAAAGTTTGTTGCTAAAGATATTTTATGAAATTCCTTTGACATGATTGCAATAACAATCGAACAATTACTTTATGATGAGTTTTATCACACCTTTATACAATCAAATCATTAAAAAAGAGAAAATTTTCTTTCTCGTGAATGATGTTTAGATTTTGCTTTTAGCAGCTGTAGTATAATGTATTCCGTTCCTTGTTCAACATCTTGCTATAGCCATTATAAGATTTGGGTACTTCGGTGAAAGTTTAGGCGAGTTTAGGCTATTTTTTACTCATTTTTTCTTCGTCATTTTCAACTTCAACCTTCTAAGAGTTGTTTAAAATATGTGTTACACCTTGAAATAACTTACGTAATTTACAATTTAACTATTTCGAAGGACCCTTTTTTCAAGGTATTTGGCTTATAAATTGATCAAACTTATATTTTATTTTAAAAATCTTCATTCAAGATAAAGTCAAATATAAAATCTTGCAAAAAAGTCCCTTATAAAAAGTAATAAACTTTGCAACAACTAATTATTTAAATTAATTTGAAAAAAAATATTCTCGACCGCTGACCGGGGTTCGCGGATTCGCTCCGACAGACATGTGTTAAAAAGAAAAAGAGAAAAAGCCGTTGTACTCAGGCCAGCTACGCTATACAAGTGTCCTTGCTCACAAGAACGTTTCTTTCATTTTGAATAGGTGGTATCTTGGGAGTTCTACGTACGTTTAGGAACTGTTCGAGGATAGACCAGTATTTCTTACTTCCGATGTTTGGGTCGTTAAGTGAGTTACCAAGATGAGAGTAGTAACTAACCTTGGCAGTTTTAATGGCTAACCTACATCTCTCAGTCATATCAAGGACACTTGTATAGCGAAGCTATAGCTATAGCTACGCTATACAAGTGTCCTTGGTCATATCATCGAGAGCAAGACCATCCAAGGGATTATTACGCTTCTTAAAAAGCGGCGATATATTTTAGCTTTGTCGAGAAGCATTTGCTTTATCTCAGGAGTCATCCACAACGCATCCTTATCTCTGATAGTGATGGTTTTGTTAGGTACAAAATTAGAAAATATATTAAGAATATACTCAGAGAGAAGGGAGACGCGTGCATCTACGTTAAGTCCAAGAACAGCATTGTCCCAGTCAATCGCATTTAATGCAAGCATGATGCCCCTTTGATTAGCTCGAGAAAAAGCCATATTTTACGTTCGTAAGCTGGAGGGAAATTGATTTTGAAATTTAATTTTACAAAAGGTATATGATGGTGACAGTGGGAATTTAGTGAAGGTAAAACCCCAGATTCTAAAATTTGGGCCCGAGAAGATGAGAAAATGAGATCAATGCAAGATGGAGCACAGCCAGGGCGGAAGTGAGTAGCCTCGTCAATCAACTGATGTAACCCATACTGCAGTTTTATGTCGCTATTGTCCTCTCCTTGAGAATTAGTGACATCGCCAGACCACCAATTTTAGTTTTTTGCATTGTAATCGCCAAGAAAAATAACTAAACGTGGGAGAAACATCGTAAATTTTCCTGATAGTTTCCTCCAAATTTTGCTTGAATGCAGAAAATTCTTCTGCATTTTGACTAGGAGTTCGATAGAGAAGACAAAGAATGAGATGTTTTGAACCAGATTTGACTTCGCAAACAAGACATTCGTCAAGAGAAGACAGCTCGGGCCTTCTATCAACCGAAAGGTGATCTCTGGAATAGAGACAAACCCCACCCTGTTTTAAGTCGGATGGATGATCACATCTGAGTAGGTTGTAGTTGTCAATTTTCAGCCTCAGGTCATCGTCCTCTATGGATGAATCAAGAAATGACTCACCGATGCAGAAAATATCAAACTTGTGAGCGGACAGAAATGCAGTAATTTGAAAAATTATCAACCCAAACACTGTTCAGATTCCAATGACAAACTGACAAAGTATTTTCCTTCTAAGATGGGAGCGATAAGTAGTAATATTAGGAAACCCCAAAGAGCTTAATAATGTAAAGCGGAAACTTATTAGATAAGATTCCACTGTAACTTTCTATCGGAAAAAAAGACCAGTAATCCGCCAGGTATGTAGTTAGTTCTTTCTTAAGCTTTTTTACATGTACGTAAAATTTTACTTAAGACCTTGAAGGGTGGGGAATTTCCCTAAGCTTACGTAGTGTTTTAAGGCCTTATGTAGAGTTTGCTTACGCTCAAAAAGTTTTGAACGGAAGGAAAAGTCACGTAAGACCCTCTTAATCAACAAAAACTCCACATAATGTCGGGGAAATTCCCAAAAGACAGCCTTACGAACGATTTTCACGTACCTTTAGAAAAAAGAACTTTCCAATTTCAAGCCGGTTTGTTATCCCCAGGAAAAATTATCCAAAAAATCCTGTAGGAGTCAGAAGAATTATATCAGTGCGCGGGTGGTTGGAATGTTATGCAAATCTGGGATAGAGCTTATGAATTGACTGATATTAGTATCTGATATTATGATGGCTTATTGGCAGCGGCTAACGCTAATTTTCTAAAGAAGTGGGCAAATTTATCATCTTCCGACCAAACGCTCTAATCTAAAGCTCTGATCGGAAGATAGGAACATTTTTGACACCTGTCAAGTTTACTGGATCTCGCTCAAAAACCAAAAGAGGTATAAACTTGATTTTTTCTGTAAAAGGTCACTATTGAGTATACCTATTGTCCACACTATGTTTGGCTCACATACCATTCGATCCAAGTTGGCCAGAACACTAAAATTGGGCTTTTCGACAGATTCACTTATGTCAACCCAAACATAGACCTGTTGTCCACACTATGTTTGGGTCACGTGCCGTTCGATCCAAGTCGGCCAGAACACTAAAATTGGGCTTTTCGACGGATTCGCCTTTGTCAAACAAGGGTGGTGTCCGCGCAGTTTCTCAAGAACCAAAATAGATATGAACTTGATTTTTTCTGTAAAAGGTCACTATTGAGTATATCTATTGTCCACACTATGTTTGGGTCACGTGCCGTTCGATCCAAGTCAGCCAGAACACTAAAATTGGGCTTTTCGACAGATTCACCTATGTCAAACAAGGGTGGTTTCCGCGCAGTTTCTCAAGAACCAAAATAGATATGAACTTGATTTTTTCTGTAAAAGGTCACTATTGAATTTATCTTTTGTCCACACTATGTTTGGGTCACGTGCCGTTCGATCCAAGTCGGCCAGAACACTAAAATCAGGCTTTTCGACAGATTCGCCTGTGTCAAGCAAAAGTGGTTTCCGCGCAGTTTCTCAAGAACCAAAATAGATATGAACTTGATTTTTTCTGTAAAAGGTCCCTATTGAGTATATCTATTGTCCACACTATGTTTGGGTCACGTGCCATTCGATCCAAGTCGGCCAGAACACTAAAATTGGGCTTTTCGACAGATTCGCCTCTGTCAAGCAAAAGTGGTTTCCGCGCAGTTTCTCAAGAACCAAAAGAGGTATGAACTTGATATTTTCTGTAAATGTCACTATTGAGTATATCTATTGTCCACACTATGTTTTGTTCACGTGCCATTCGATCCAAGTCGGCCAGAACACTAAAATCGGGCTTTTCGACAGATTCGCCTATGTCAAGCAAAAGTGGTTTCCGCGCAGTTTCTCAAGAACCAAAAGAGGTATGAACTTGATTTTTTCTGTAAAATGTCACTATTGAGTATATCTATTGTCCACACTATGTTTTGGTCACGCGCCATTCGATCCAAGTCGGCCAGAACACTAAAATCGGGCTTTTCGACAGATTCGCCGATGTCAAGCAAAAGTGGTTTCCGCGCAGTTTCTCAAGAACCAAAATAGATATGAACTTGATTTTTTCTGTAAAAGGTCCCTATTGAGTATACCTATTGTCCACACTATGTGTGGGTCACGTGCCGTTCGATCCAAGTCATCGGCCAGAACACTAAAATTGGGCTTTTCGACAGATTCGCCTATGTCAAACAAGGGTGGTTTCCGCGCGGTTTCTCAAGAACCAAAATAGATATGAACTTGATTTTTTCTGTAAAAGGTCACTATTGAGTATATCTTTTGTCCACACTATGTTTGGGTCACGTGCCATTCGGTCTAGGTTGGCTATGTCGAATCTGTCGAACGTGAATATGACGCTAGATTCATTTTGGTGAAAACAACGAGTGAAATGACGTAGAAAGGGAAAGGCGTGTTTACAAAATATCGACAATATAATATACTGAGAAATTTAAGTCTTATGAATGAACCACGAGACATGATAGGAAAGAAAATTCAATCAAACGAAATAAGAGAATGGCAAACATACAAAAGAGCTAAGATACTACACTATTTCCCCTTTCTCGTGTCCAATGTGTTATCTCAACACTTTCAACAAATTCTTGGAAGTCGTTGCAATAAATAGATATTCATTTGCTTCTTGTGGTTGGCGATACAAATTACTAAGGAGATATGAAAAGCTTTTCAAAAGAAAGCGCCTGCTGTGTAAACCTTAAAGAATTAAATAGACGCGATTATACCAGATAAAATAGAGGACTCTTTTCGAGAGAAGTTTACTTTATGAAAACCATAATCTGAAAAGATACCAAGTCCTACAAGTGTACACTTGATGAGACAACAGCGTGGTGTATTCCATAAAAAGATTACATGATAAAGTGACAGTGAAGCTGACAGGAGGAGAACAAAAAGAGGTCAATACGATCAAGAGGTTAGTATGTTTCATGCCATTGCTCCTGTCAAAAAAAAGCATTTCATCGTAATTGCATGTATTGCTGAACTTAGGAGCATAGTTGTGGTCGTAAGATGTGTTATGGAGTAACATGGTTTTAACCTAGTGCTTATTTTTTTGGATTTTAATGTTTTAATGTAACATGGAGTATATTTCCTTACATTTTTGACAACTTTTTGTTTTGCAGCAGTGTATGAGTCATTCACCTTCTTCTCATTGACTAAATAATTTTCCTTTAGCGTCACAATGGAAAGTTTGAAAAACCACAAACGTTCGAATTACGGAAGGATGAACGACAGCAGGTAGGTTATCTCTAATACTCCTTATCCTTGAAATATTTAAGACTTTAATGTAGGATTTTTCAATCAACACCCCTGTACAAGTCGAAAGCGGTCTGGTGTATGAATAAACATCTAATCAGTGAAAATCTGGGTGATTAAAGATTTCATCCTGGGAGGATGAGACAGATTTTGGAAACTGTATGTGAGCTAAAATGGTGGAGTCTGAATAATATCTATTAATTACAGCAATTCCTTGCTATCGATGGAAATGTCTGATACAGCTTCATTGAACCCGATCGAATCTACAAATCCTCCACAAGACGATGATGTCATAATTCAACAGCCACAGTAAGTGGACCTTCCCTATATCTTTTTCTGCGAGAGTTAATTGATTATAGGTGGCATTTTGTTTTCAAAAATAAACTACATCTGTCCGTCTCTGCAGGTATGTGAATTTCTCTCAAAGACTATCGATCATCAAATCATCTCTTCATTTGCGTATGTTGCTACATGCATAAAGAGCAATATTTTACATGAATAGCTCAGTAATATAGGACTTTTAGTAGAACGTTTGATTTGATTGGTCCACAGAATTTAAGAAGTGAATGGAGCATTCGACGGAGTGGGAACCCCAGTTTATGGTACTGAAGTTTGTCTCAATATAATTTGCAGCGGGGACAAAAAAGTTCTAAGATTGAAAAGTTTCTGATATAAAAATGAAGATCATAGCATTATTCTACAAGAAGTTGAGTTTCTACTTCTTCATCTCTCATCTTCATTTTTCCATTTTTTTGAATTTTTTATTTTTAATAATTTTTTAATAATATTCCATTCCGGATCAAATTTTTAACGAGCACAAAACTGTTATCTAATTCGAATTCTACCAAAATTCTATCAAACCTTTTTTGTCTCCGCTGCAAATTATATTGAGACAAACTTCAAAGTCTAGCACAAATCGATCATTGCTCCTCATTCCCCTCTTGACCCCCCCCCCTCATACTAAAAGGTCTGAATCATTTCACTTTCATCATACAGGGCTTCGAGCAACTTAGAAGTTGTCCATGTCGCACCTTTGCCAGTACAACCCTATCATATAGCTCTACCTCCAGAAATTGCTCTGCATAGTCAAGCGAACAACTGTACATGTTTTGGATGCTTTTCTTGCTGTTTTAATATGTGTATTCGATGGGATTGTATCTCAGAAATGACGTTATTTCAAGCCATTCATAGATACGAAGAAGAATTCTTGCTGCCTGTACAGGTGAATTTTATAATTGCAAAGGATTCGTTTTTATTGGGAGGGAGAAGTTATTATTTTAGGGAAAGTCTGGAAAGAGACATTCGGAAAGGGTCAGGGTAGGGGCAGTTGTTTGAAAGTGTGGTATTCTAAATAGTAATTAATAGGTTTTGAGAAAGTATAGTTGTGTATGAAGCAAAATCTTTTTGAACAGGGTCGAAGCAGGTTTTTTAAGGAAGGATATTTAACATCAAATTGGCACATATTCTTGACATTTTGAGACAGAAAAGCCTCTTTATATATTATACTTCACTGAGACGGAGGAACTTTTGAAGGGAATATGGTTCGGAAGATAAGATGGACATTAGATACACCATACATATTTCTAGAGCTATCTTCGAATGCTGAAAGGAAATCAATTCATGGTATCGATTTTGGAGACACTTTACATGGAATTTCCTGACTTCTTTTTCACGTACTTACCGACCGGAAGTTTAAGAGAAGGTTTTGGAAAGATGTTGCCATCAACGAGTATCTTAGCAACGGATCATGATATCATGCTTGTCCCTGATGGTGTCACTCTAGGTGAGCGACTTTTAGAATGATTTTACAAATGCTTGACTACTGGCATCCTCTAACAATTCATGCGTCTTTAAATAATAATTTTGCAAAGCTTTGGAAATCAGGCACCGAATACTAAACACCTAAACAAAGTTATTTGGCTTTTAGAATGTTGACTCAGATTCGGATTATATATTCGGCTGGTCAGAAGACAATAATAGAGCGACTGCGTTAATTTATGATTGTAACATGAACTACTGCTTCTTGACTACTAAAACTCTCTATCTTCAGGTATTCCTGGAGTTGATGATAATGGAGGAAGTCTGAATGTCTTCTCGATTCTGGAATCACCAGAAGCTCACGTCGCTGGATATCTCTGGTTGAAGTTGGAAGACAAATATCTCACACAATGGGATCAATTTTGTATGAGGCGACATATCGGTAGAGAAGGTTGCAGTATTTTATCTTCAAGTATTTGGAGAGAAAAGATTCGTCAAGTTTTACAAAAATCTATGGATGTCAAGAAGTGGGTGCAGAAAATGGAGAATCTCTCTTCTGAACATGGGTCAACCGACAATGTGCAAATTTCTGTGGAAAACAATGGGCCAGCGTTGACCATCGAAGTTTCAGCAACCAATGATGGAGATTTTGGTTGTTGCAATAGACGGTCTGGCAAACGAAAGTATTTCTATGCTGATTTTACACTTGGTCTTCAGTGTAAATCATGGCCTGAAAAAGCAAAAGGTAAGTCTGGGTGTGCTTCAATGCCACGACTGTCTTGTCGATTCCAGTAAAATCAGTTAGATAACACTAAGAATACGCCTTGTCAAGCCTTGCCAACAGTATAAATTCCTTCTCCGTATGAAAATCCAACACTTGTTTATTCTGTAGACTACAGAAACATAACAACAGAATAAGGTAACGATTTCTCCTAACAAATTTAGGTTTCTTCACATCACCACATCGAGAGAATTGGCCACCAAAAGAAGCTGTGGAGGAGATAAAAAAATTGGGATGTCACGTTGTACCAAAATCGTCATCTAATCGACTGATCAAACTGTCTTTAGGTAAGTAATACAAAAAGTCTTATACTAAGAGGTATCGTTCTGTGGATTAGATTTCATTAAATTCACCTCATGGAATTTTTTAGCTTTAGCATTTCAAATTCGTTGGAAACGTCTGGGACAGAATGTTAATGAAGCCATTTGACAACTATTTCAGGGTCTGGTTAAAACCGACATACAACTTTTAAACATAGATAATATGTTTAAAAGTAAATTATTATTTGACTTTTCTACTTTTTTAGGACAATCAGAATGCACGAAGTTCGGTCGAAGTCCTGGACTTGAATGGCGTTACTCATTCTCTCAAGCTGAAATCATTTTAGCCAAGCATATTCCACAACCAGTAAAATCAGCATACTTGGCTTTCAAAGCTCTTGTTAAAAGGCATATGAATAAGAGAGAAGGGAAGATTTGTTCGTTCGCTTTGAAATGTATCATGTTTAGACTGGTGGAAAGAAAACCGAAAACATATTGGGAGATGGAAACGATTTGTGTGGAAAATACTTTCCTGTAGGTTAATATAGTCTCTAAAGAAAGAAACTGTTACAGTTGCAAGCTTTGGTAATTCGAAAACTGCCCTGACGAGATAGTCAAATCTGTCTTGTACATTGCATCAAAGTTAACTATTGTATTCAAATCTTATTCGTTTAAACTAACGTCGTTTTCTATACCGACCCTCCCCCTGTTACAGTACCCCCAATAGGACTACTTACTCTCGGTGGAAACTTTTATCGAAATCCTCTAATGGGCAATTTTGTGCAATTTTTGAGCTCAATGTCTAATGGTGATAAGACCATAGGGCACTTTCTCAGGAGGGTAAATATTTTTTTCCACAAGGGACGGTTTTAGGCCAGTTTTTGCAGTCAGGTGGAAAGCTCTACGGGCTCTGTGTCACAGGGGTGTTTAAATTTAAAAGCTTCACTACTAAATTCTATTATGATGGCAGATAACCCTTTAGTAAGTGGTGGCAAATCACTGTAGCAATTCTTTTATTGTTTCACAGAGATATGCTGTCAGCATTGGCTGGTCACCTGGAGACAGAATCATGCCCTAATTACTGGATCCCTGAAATCGATTTATTCGAAGAGTTGACAGAAAAGAATCTCCGATCAAAACGAGCATTATTCAGCATGATTCTTAAAGATCCAAAGAAGTATGTAGCAGACGAGTGGCTGGAATATTCGAGGTACATCCGCCAGAAATGTTGTTATTGTGGTAACATCCAGTATGCAATCGTGGCGTTCTATGACATCATAGCACCTGAGGAGGACACGGGTTGTTGTGTATGTTGCCGTGTCAAATATTCATACAAAGATGGCGGATGTTGCTCTTCGCATGACAATTATGGCAAAGATCCCCTCTCTCTTGATGTTTATTAGAAACTTTTAAATGACGACAAAGAAGAAAACAGTAGTATCGTAAGAATAGCCTTGAGCTAAGCCCGTAAGAGTCAATCGTGTAGGGTTGTAGAAAAGGAGAAACAATTAATATATGCAATAGAGATGAAATTTCCCTGATGAAAACGAATAATACTCTGGAAGATATATGAAAATTATTTCAAAAAAAATATCAAAATTAACATTTTGTAAATATTCTGGAAAGTTTTTTAAGAGTACTTGATAGATCTTTTTTTGAGATATTCTTCAAGCAAGATTTACGGCGAAATCAATAATTCCACTTTAGAATCGCAAGAATAATTGGGTAAAAACAGCACCGATAAATCAAAATCAAACGAGTGTGTTGTTTTGTTCATTAAGGGTGCTTTCCCATTAGCAAGGAATACACCAATTAACTGTGGTTGTGTACTAATTAAAAACTTAAATGCAATGGTGCGTGTTAGTGCAATAAATTTGAGCTTCTCCGTAGTGTAAGCAGCTTCACAATCGTAATTGACAGTAATGATTAAGCGCAGGTTTGATCCCTATGGTCCGTTACGACTGCGAAAATGTCCTATCTACCCAACTGTCGAAAAGTGTCTCTTTATCTTAACGAGTACCGTTTTGTAGTTCGTTTGGAACTTTCCTTTAATTACAAATACAAAACAAAAGGTTGAAAGTGCTTTTTGATGAAATATTGTCGAAATAACTACCGCTTACGATTTTTCTTACATTTTGAGAATAAAGATGTTTATCCAAAATTCATTTATATTTATTGATAGTTATCTTCATGGTTTATCTGTTGATTAAAAAACGTATTTACCAAATTGTAAAAAATAATAAAAAATCTGACCTTTTCGTAAAAACGATTTTCTTCTTATGTAATGTTTTTTATCTGTTCAAAAAATCCAAAGCGGATTCGCTTCCCGATATACTGATCAATGTCTATCAATATATATTTCAGGGGTACTACTCAACCAAAATAAATAAAGTTTCGTCAACGGATTATCACCGTAATAACAGTAGCAGATAACGCGTATAAGGTACATGAAGAGCTTTTCGTATTAAAAAACCTTCCTCCTCCCTATCTACGTAAGGTTACATTTCGCCACACTGGGATACGATAACGGAAAGCTTCGGTCGGTTGTTGGCACCCGTCGGTACATTCTAAAAGACAAAAATAATTTAAAGCCAGATTGACATTATGTTTTCCGAGGTCTGAATCGCTGCATCAAAAACGCTGAGCTTGCATAAAGATTGCAGTTATGCAACCAATCATCAAAACAAAAGATAGCACGTGACGTAACTTAATTGTTCGATCCAACACTGCAAGGATTGCTATTATTGCACACGATGCCACATGAGCAACTTTGGTATTAAGTTAATTTCCAAGCAAACAAAACACAAATGGTGAGAAGTGGTACCTCAATTTTTCTCATCACCAACATACCATCGATCACTTTACCTTCAAAAGAAAAAAAAGACAATTTCAATTTTCTGGGAGATCAAAAATTATAGATTGAAATGGAGTTTTATTTAATAAACTGATTTCTCAATTTTGTGCCTAGCTTTGTAATCGATCTTGCTGGTGTGCTCTACATAGGGCCATGGAAGTCACTGCTCTCAAAGTTACTTAAAGAAAAAAAAACTGTCGCGAAATTTTGAAAGATTTTTCGTAATTTATTCTCACGAAAATATGTTCATTTTGGCAGAGCTTTTAGGTAGAGGGATGTAACAAAAAGTCAGGCTTTATTTAGCCCAGCCAATATTTAGTAAAAATGTTTAAAAAAACACTGAAGAATCTAATAATATTTTTCTCGCTAATAAAACCTAGCTTTGTGAAAGCTATTTTTCGCGAAATGCAAAATTTCGCAACTGCCAGGGGGGAGCACGCAGTTACTACAAGTCTTTTCAGCACCTATTGCAGTTACTACCGGGCAGTAACTGTTTTTGGAAAATAATTTTATGCACCACCCCTGTTTGCATTTACTACACCAGGGTAGTAACTGTTTTCCGGGAAAAATTTCAGGTATCAACCCCATTTTCGGGTGGAAATATCAAAGACACCACTCCTATGCAACTTTGTGAAGAAATATTTCTGTTTACTTTCACTTTCATTTAACAATGAAAATACACCTATACATTATAGGCCTGGTAACTGCGGGTAAACAAAATTCTCGAATTTCTGCTGTGAAAAGTAACCGATACATAAGGAAAACTCCCAAGTTGACTGTACTTATCTTTAACAGTTTTAAGAGGCCTTGTCGAAATATTTTGCAAAAATAAACTAAATACTTTATCATCTCTTCTATAAAATATGAATTAATCTGAATTAATCATAAACTACACAATGAAACCTAATGAAACTGAATGAAACATCTATTTTAACTTCATAAAAAAACAAATAGAAATTTTGAACCAACTTAACTTGCACCCATTAGTTCTGAATTGCCAACTGAAATGTGCAAATATAGACGGTTATCAAAATTAATTAAAATTTCCCAAATGAACGAATGAAAGTGGTTATTTGGCAGACGACATATACAGGCTTGCTAGCAGTCCTTGTGGCTTTTAGTCCTTGTGATTTTTAGACTTCCAAAAACTTCAAATGACTGAAAATGGGTGAACCTTCAGACACACAGGTAGGTGGGTGGTGGGTGTATCAGAGAGCTCTGAAAAGTTGTTTATAATTGATTAAACCATCTCAAATACGATTTAATATCTTCTCGAAAAAGTTGACGAGCAAAACTCATTAAACCTTCAATCTTCAATCTCAGACATAAAAAAAAACGCCTGAAGACTTTCCTTCAATGTCGAGTGGATTTGGCTTCTGGAATTATCCCCCAAACTCTCCAAATTCAATAAAAACAACATGGGCTTTCAGAGCTTATTTTGAAATTTTTCGCAGCTAGTTAAAAATAAGGCACCACCCAAAACAGCAGTTACTACACTGTGTAGTAACTACTTTCAAACAAATCTTTTGAAAACAGTACCACCACGGTAGTAAGTGTCATACTGTCTTGTAGCATGGAGGTATAAAGAAACAGGAGAAGTATGCTATTGTAACTATGCTCGCCCTACGATTAAAAAAATTACGAGGTATGCATGCTCATAATCTCATATATCGTGCATTTTTAATGAGCTCTTTTGTTGATAGGTGAAATCTTATTGGCTAACTTAAGTGTTGGAAATAAGATGAGACGAGATTCATTGTTTCTGACATTAGTGTAAGAAAATATTTGTATTAAAAAAAGGCCTGTAAACTTTGCAATCCTTCATCAAAGGACAAAATTTTTCGATCAACATTTTCTTCAAGGTGAACTCTATTGCTTAATACTTTCCTCCAACAACCTCCAGCGACTTTTTGTCTACAAATTGGGTCTGAAATTGTGTGTGCTTATACATAACTTTTTATTTTCTGGCTGGAGAAAATATCTTTTCAAAACAATATTTAATGGATGACAAAATTGAACGCAAACTTATTTCGTGGAGCTAAATTTTATTTTATTCTCGTATATTAGAAGGCTAGAAATCTTCGATGCTGATAGTAAGAATGTTCAGAGCAAACTTGAGTTCTACTAAAAAGTCGTATTTCTTCGGGCGAGCCTAGAATTTCTTTTGATTTATTACATAAAAGAAATCAAAAGACTTTAACGACCAATTACCGACAAATTCATCTCCTGTCTTTCTTTATACCTCTATGCTTGTAGTAACGGCGTGCCCCCTCCCTGCATTCGCGAAAGTTTCTTTCCACGAAAACTTCTTTTTTATTTACTTTCTTTAATTTTGCAAAAGGGAACCTACCAAAAACAACGTGCTTGCCATCAAGGAAATCACATTTTGCGCATGTTATAAAGAACTGAAAAAAAGGTAAATCAATTCTTACAAGCAAGTTCCGTTTAAAGGGATGGATAAATAAGTCATTAGAAAAGTCATTTAAAACACAATTACTGTATTTTTCTTTTATGCGCATACCTTAGCTCTGATAACGGCTCAAATATAATTTAAAGCGTATGCTAAGCCTGACTATAAAAAGCGATATCGTTGATAAGCAAAAGACAAGAACTTTTCTGAATTATTCATTAAATAAATAACACAATAGAGACATTTACCTGACAGCCATTCGTATCAACTCCACTATTGGCCTGAAAAACAAATTGTAGGTTCATTACTTGAGTGATCAAAACCGAAAGATTCTTTTACGATTGTGAACAAAATCACTGTCAGATTTTCTCCCACTTAACAACACGTTAGCAACTTCTACTGACTTTAAACATCACATTCAAAGATCGGTCTGTTCAGGATATAGATTTTGTGGACTGATAAAAGCATTTAAACCCTTGAGAGATCAGTCCTTCCATAGTTCAGACCCCCCCCCCTTTTTAAGGGGGATGACACCTTCCGAAAAAATAAAGAAGGGGTCAGAAATTTTCATGAAAAAGGGGGGATAGCAACGAAGGGGGATAGGCTTACATATATATTGTAGATTATTTTCAAACACTGCTATGAAATTTGGTCTTTATAAAAGGAAGTTTTCTGTTAGAGTAGTCTGAGTCAAAAAGAAGAAAGAAGTTTATCATTTCGCTTTCTCTCTTTAAAGATATTTTACATATATTTGTTAGCCAATTATGTCCAAAATCCTTGGGGGATAGGCATTTTTAAAGGTTGGGGGGATGCCAAGAAGGGCGGTCAGACCCCTTCCGCACTATGCTCATTGGAAAGTGCAGCTTGGTTCAACATTCCATTCAACAGATGATTTAAGTACGTATGCATTGTACAGAAGAAAGGGGATTAAAACAGTTGTAATGAATATCTTAAGGATCTTTCCTCAATCACATACCATAGAAAGTAAACCAGGTCCTTCATGCTTCTTCTCGAAATTTTCATCAGGAAAATCAATTCCACCATAAATACTACATACACCAGTACCATCTCCCTATGAAATCAAATCAGATTATGAGAGGATTTTTAAGAGGATCAAAACTCAAGCATTAATGCTAATTCTCCAGTAAATGATATGTAAATGTTGGCAAACGATATCATATTCCAGGATGCAGGGTCCTTTATTTCCCCCTATTTTCTACTTTTCTATCTTTTAACCTGATTTTCTGACTTTCTCAGCGTTTCTAACTGTTTTCTAAGTAATCTTCAGTAATTTGCCCGTACCGGTGAAATGGGTCTCCTGCCCGAGCTGGAACCACCAAATGTAAGCAACCTTGGTTTACAAACTCAATGCCTAACCGGTTACGCCATAGAGACACGTGAAATTTACAGACCTTAATCAAAATAGCTCCCAACCCTACCAGTGCCCCTAAAAGGGGATCCTAGGTTAAATCACAGGGTACGATCTCCGAACAATAACCGAATAATAACCCAACCCACGCCTGGTGGATGATAAAGTTTATCAACTGATTTAAACAGACAGAAAGTATGATCAAATGATAAGAAAGAGGTTCGTTATGCAGAGGGGGTAGTATTAATTTAAAAATCTAAGACATATCAGACTTAAAGAATTTGAGGGAGATGTCTGGGATTTTAGTTCTGACCCTTCTCATTCATGAAATATTGAAAGAATTTACCTTGATAAAATCTCCACCTTGTATCATGAAATCTTTAATTATTCTGAGGTAAAGAAAAAAATGGTGGATAAGAAGTAAAAGTCACAATCGCCAAAGCATTCTTCATCTTTTGGTCTGGCTAAAAATATTTAACAATTTTGAGTTTGAACTAAAACAGTAATAATTTATTAATGACTCATTACCAAGAGTGATCTCTATCATTTTATCTATCATCTTTTATCAACCATCTAATTAATTGAAAAAGGGTCAAATATATTAATAGCTAACAACCACCATTGCATTGTCTATTAGGAACAAAAGGGATGGAAGCGTGCAAACTAACCTGTGAAATGTAGCTCCTTTATACCCAATTGGGATTTTGTCTTTCCTGAAAAAAATGTTTTGAAGTTACCGTAAGAATAAAGAAGATATGTAGTTTTAAGGTTTCTGCATAGAGTGAAAATTTCTCATTATAATGAAATTTTCTTAGGCATTTTTGATCCAAAAAGTTATGTAACAATTGTTGACGAATTGTCAGCTGAAGTCCCTAACTTTTCTTTACAAGTTCACTTCAGAGAGATGATGACAGTTTAGGAGATGCATATTTAAAAAAGGAATCTGGCTTACGTGTATTCACCAGTGCAAAACTGCCGAAAGTTTTCAGCTGTTTTTGGCACAACATCTGCAAAAAGTTCAATTTTTAATCGACCAACATCCTTAAAAATAGAAATAAACATGATTTCACACCACCTTAATTTAAAAATTGGAAGTTGGTTATCAAATGAGGCAAAACGTCTGTGTCAAGGCTACAAAATGAAGCCTCGTTGAAATCAAGTAGATGTCCATGAAACCATCTGAATCAGAACTTTAAGAATGCCTCAGTTAACCCATATTAGTGCCACTCCAAGATTGTTGATTTTGCTACAACACAGTATGCAAAATAAGGGTCTGAAAGTTCTTAAAATCTATTATGCCAGAAAGCATACATCTTTATACAGCAATTCAAAATTTAAATTTTTATGAAAAGGTTTGTTTTACAAAAAGTACAGTTTTAAAATGTTTAACTGAATTTTACCTGAAAATCCAAAAGGGGGATACTTAGGCAAAATGGCTGCAGGGTATCTGCGAGCCATAAGGGTGCCTTTTTCACACCCTGGAGTGGAAAGTCCAAAAACCATAAATAGAAAATTGAGTTTCTGTAAGGGTTCCAAAATTACAAAAATCAAAAATCAACTCAAAAGGTCATCATGAATTCTGGAAATTCAGTCTCATCATGAATTCTCGAAATTCAGTCTCTGTAAGGGTCGATTTTCAAACTTTTTCTTGGACATACCGTCCATCGGAAACATAGTATAATATAGCATAATTCAAGATGTAGTGTTTTTTCAAAGTTTTAAACATGGAAGTTTTTTAAGGTCAGAACTTTTGGCAGAAGTACTCCCCCCCCCCCCATTTGGGGTTCTGATTCAAACTACAGTCAAAAATAAAAAAAAAGCAAAACCGTGAATCGAGAAATTTTTCCAAAAATTGGGAAATATTTTGCCACATCATAAAACTGAGGAAATTTCAAAAATCAAAATGAATAATAATAATAATAATGACTAATATTTTAAATGGCTGGCCATAGAATAATGAATCAGCTTTTAGGCAGCTGAGCCATTGTCTCCCCCAGGGGCCACTTGTATATAATAACAGAGCAACAATTGGAACGATTAACTGATTAAGATAATTGTATGAGACAATAACACAAAAAATGTCTGACTTTTGGTTTTAATAAGGTATGTTAAGGTAACCTAAGGTTAAGACGCCTTCTGTTCTTTTGTTAATAACTTCGGATAAATCAAGATTATTCTTTTTTGACATGATTTAGAGAAGGTTTTTTAGACCAATATTCTGGGAATACATTAAAAAAATAATAAAGTCGATAACTCAAAGCTATGGGTGATTTTAAGTCTTTTGAAGTTATGGCAAAATCTGATTTTTTTCTACAGTGACTTGAAATTTTGAGAGAGACAATTGCCTGTTTGATCAGGTTTGATTAGTAATTGCAGAGACATTGATTTTCAAAAGGTGCAAAAAGAAATTATAATGTTCATCTTTGTCTTATGCAAATAGCCAATTATAAGTTCAAATCTGTTCTAAAGTTTTTAAAACCCTAATATCTCGGGAACTAAGTAAGATTTTAATTTCGTTTTTAGACAAAAAGAAAGTTTGGAGCAATCTTTTCTTGATTGGCCAAAATGATTATTTTTGAAAAAAAATTAATTTTAACCATACCATGGAGGTAATAAAAATATAATGGAGTAACAATTTTTCTGTAATAGCCAGAGAAGTCATAAAACTCTTTAGAAATTTCTTTCAAATCGGTCTCCTTTGATTACCAATCCTTGATAGCAAAATAAGTCAAGATATAGATTATAAGAACTAAAGGAAAGTTATTCTGTCCAACGAAACCTCGTATTTTTAGGTAAAATGCAAATTTTTTTCGAGTAATAATTTCTTTATAGTTTTAAAAGAAGTTTTTATTTGATCAGGGAACTTTCGTAAGGTAAACTTCTTCAAATTTTGCGAATTCTTTGTTGTTTGTGGAAGGTTCTTTGCTATAAATATCTTTAGATCTAAAATAGCAGCTGTCACAAAATTTTGATAGAATATAGTTGAAAGATTGGCATTAGTAAATCCCGGGGGGGGGGTTATACCCTTGTCGACCGACGGGGGTGCTCCGCTGAGGTTCGAAAAATGGACCCTATGTGGGACTCGAAATCTGCGAAAAAAGTGACCCTGAATGGGACTAAAATTCCAAAATTTTCTCAAAATTTCTACTTTTTGCCCAAATTTTCCAAAAATAGGCACCCTACGAGGGACTGATTTTTCTATTTTGGTGTTTTTGCGACCCTACCTGGGACTCGTGGAGGTCAAGAAAGGTACCTTGACCAGCGGAGCATCCCCGTAACCCATCTTGCCCTAGTACCCCCCCCCGGGTAGTAAATATGTAAAAATTGACAAAATTTGCCGAGGATTCCCTGAGCAGTGAACATTTCAAATTCGATGTTCTGTGCTTATTCTTGCAAGGTTTTCTTATGTTTTATAAACAAAACTGTCATCACACAATGAACAAATTAAAAATGTAGCGCGATTTTATTCATATTCTCTTCCACTCAAGTATTCCCATGAGCGAAAGCAAAATTAATGGCTTTTTCCCAAAGCAACAAAGCAATAGTTTGCTATCAACGATACAATTCAATAGAATAGTAGGAGTGGTATCTCCATCTATATTTTTATTACCTCCATGGACATACATAAACTGTACCTTAAAGAAAAGTTGATAATGTTTAATAAAGACATGATTGTTCTCAATCTGTTAGAAGCAATGGCCTATTCCATTTTTTAATTTAACCCACGCAGACAGTTAGTCAAACTAGGAAATCTGTCATCTAAATGGAATAAGGACGAGAGTTCCCTCAATCATTGTTCCCCAAGACAATTAATTTTAAAACTTAAAAGTTTGAAACAAATTAAAACATGCAGCAGCCAAAATCAACCAACCAAAATTTATCATTTTAATTCACAAGATAGTGCTTTGATTCTTTAATTAAGCCTTGATCACACACTAAAGTAAAAATAATTCTGCACATGTAGTAAATGGGTCAGTGTTTGCAGTCCGGCAAAATTTCCGGGAAATAGCCTTTCCGGCGGTACGCGGATCTAGGTGGGAACCAGGCAGTTGGGCTTGATAAGATCAATAATCGGAATGTATCAATGAAGGATCCATAAATTACTTATCGATTCCGCAATAAATTACTTATTGATTCCTCGATAAATTACTTAGGCGAAGGGAAGTTAGGTATCCTTTCTTTCACATTGGGCGCGAGAGTGGCAATGATACACTTTGCAAGACGTTGCGTACGCGGAGACGACTTCACGCCATTCAGAGCCATTGGTAAGTCATGTATTGATGTTTTTCATATTTGGACTAAAAAAAAATAGAAATAATGAAAATTTTTAAAATAATGAAAATTTTTAGGCGGTAGCTCAAACACGCGCGGACTGGTAACGGTAAACTAATACCTGACTTCCCTTCGCCTTATCAATTCTTCGATAGATTATTTATCGATTCCAATAAGGGATCGATAGAAGATTGAGCTCTAAAAAATCTTGAGTATTGATCCTTCCATGATCCCTTATCGATCTTTTTTTCAATCAATCTTCCATTGATTCATATCGAGCCTTTATCCATTACTTATCCGATCTATTATCGTGATTGGGTAACTTGCATCAGTGGAGGCTAACATGCATACCGTAACTTGGTCTAATGTCAACACCCCTCCTCTAATTCCGACACCCTTTTTATCAGCTGAAATTTATAAAAAGGTCAGTCACGGAAATCCTTGCATTTGCACCGGGTGTGCATTTGCAACGGTTTCAACGATTTTTTCCGACCCTGTGCAAATGAGCTAGAACGTGTAAGGCAAAATGCGTGAAAATTAACAAATCACAACTTTAAAATGAAAATGGCATAAAACGAAGAAGAATGGCATTTTCATTTTCTCTTTAGAAGATTCTTTTGCCTTTTTAGAAAATTTTTGCCTACGGGTTAAAATTTTGATCTGTGCATTTTTTATAATCAAGTGTAACATTTTTCCACTCTGTGTAAATGCAACGGGTCACAGTGATCGAGTGTATTTGCACGGGTTTTTTTCGTCACTTTTGTTTTCGACCCGTTGCATTTGCCGCCTGTTTATCATTTGGAATGCACCCGTGTTTGGACCATTCTATCGTGGGCGCAAAATAGAGCGGAAACTAAGTAGCACCCTCAGTGCAAGATTGCTGTCTCATCTTTATTCGCCAGCGCGAAAATGCGAGCTATCTTTATTCGCCCGCGCGAAAACGCGAGCTAATCATTTTTTTCTCGCGCGCTCAGGGGAAAAGGAAAGTGATCGATATTCTTTGAAGGAAAAACGTTGTTGAGAATCGATCCTGTGAAGATAAAAAAATTTCTGCTATGCGTTTTTTTCGGAACGCTCAAAAACTCTAATTTCGATCTTCCTTAAGGTAAAGAGGTTGTGAGTTTTGGGTTAGCGAAGCAAAAATCGCTAAAAAACTGGTAAAATCGTAATCCTCAAAAATCGAAGTTCCAGCCTCACTGACTTATCTTTCAACCTTTAGTAGTTTTTCAGATATTCCATCTTGAAATTCCATTTTTTTGAAGATTTCTGTACAAAAACCTCCTACAATCTTGTAACATTCCCAGACGATCTCAATCGAACGGAATCGACGATCGAACGAATCAAACCAAATCAAACGCAATCGACCGATTGAAATTTGATTGTCGAACGCAATCGAATCTCAATCGAACGTCAAAATTCTGGGTAATATTCGATTGGTTCGATTGTTGTTTGACTAGTTTGATCGTCGATTCCGTTCGATTGAGATCGTCTGGACATTCCACGGCACTGAAATCGAAAGTGTTTTACAAAGAAATATGCGCCGGAAAATTTTTGGATTTACTTCTTTGATTCAAATTTTCCCAAAGACAACGCAGGAACCCTCCTGATTGCACGATTTAAAAAGGAAGCTCGATCTACCATCTTTCAAGCTCAAAAAACCATTTGTTATGGGACCGATTTGCTCCATTGTAATCTTAACAAAAGTAACCATGGTTTTTCAAAAACCGGGTGCCATGATCTTGTTCACAACAATCAGGGCTACCCCAGCTCTGAAAATCAAAGATTGCGAATGAACGAAGAACGATAAAGACTTCTGTTTTTTTGCAATGTAAATAAATTTTCTTCTACTAAGAAGAAAAACATGCAGATATGTTACTTTATCATTTATTTAAATTCCGAATTTTATTTTTATACATTTTTCCTTGCCGCGTCTTTTGTCCCGCGGGAAGATACACGACTTCCGACCACCCTATCAAATCCAAATGAAAGACCTGGCTGGTCATTAAAATACAAAATTAAATCAAAACAAAAATGGTAGAGTAGAGCTGCAAGCGGAGCTGCGTAGTTGTATTTTAATGACCAGCCAGGTCTTTTATTTGAGGGCTATGCATGTTAGCCTCCACTACTGATGCAAGTTACCCAATCTCACGGTATCGATTACCATAATTTGATTGGATCGATGTAAGATCGATAACCAGACGATCTCAATCGAACGGAATCGACGATCGAACCAGTCGAACCAAATCGAACGCAATCGACCGATTGAAATTCGATAGACCTTTTTGCCTTTCCATCCGCCATATTGAATTGTATGCAAAAATTATGGTGGCCGAATTGCCGTGATGAAATTCCCTTAGAAAGTATGCAAAACATATGCAAAAAGAAAGTATTAATATAAAACTTACATGCATAATTGGCATTATATTAAAGTGTAATCTTGTAGAAGAAAGATTAAATTTGCTTCTCTTGAAAACTAAAAATAATTATATTCGCTCATCTCTTAGAACAAGCACTTCAAAAATCAATAACATTAGACATAAATTCAAACTGAAAAATCATCAGCGAAGGTAAAAAATAATCCTTATTCGGCTGACGGTAAATTATTCTCCTGGGAATAGAGCCGCCAAATGATCCAATCAAAACATTGATAATGTGTGACGTCATAATTACTGCTTTTCAGTTTGCGTGTTTTGAAAGTTTGATGTGTGTACTCCGTCTTCGTGGAATTTCTTAATGGCATGAAAACAGAATATGCTATGTCTTTAAGAACAAATTTCTAAAAGGCTTTTGTTGTTCTGTGAATATTTCTTTTTGGATTGAGAAATTCCATCTTTTATCATGTTTATTGTTCTAATGATTATAATATTTATTTATAAGATGCTTTGTTGTCTTTTTAATCTTTGTGTAAACTTGCATATGTTTCGCATACTTTCCAACTAAATCCAACCACGGCTTTTTCGTTCCTCTATTTTTGCATACAATTCAAGATGGCGGATGGAAAGGCGAAAAGGTCTATTGTCGAACGCAATCGAATCTCAATCGAACGTCAAAATTCTGGGTAATATTCGATTGGTTCGATTGTTGTTTGACTGGTTCGATCGTCGATTCCGTTCGATTGAGATCGTCTGGCTTTATTCTTGCAGCTTCCCAACATCCAAGCTCTCGAACATCACAAGCCGAATGAAATTACTTTCGATTTCCTGTAGAAATTAAGCGATGAACAATCTGGGGGTCAATGAATCCACGATCGAACGCAATTGAACGCAATCGAACATCAATCGAACGCAATCGAATATCAATCGAATCTGAAAATTGCGGTAATATTCGATTGAGATTCAATTGCTTACGACAATCGAATTTCAATCGGTCGATTGCGTTTGATTTGGTTCGACTGGTTCGATCGTCGATTCCGTTCGATTGAGATCGTCTGGGCGATAAGTAATTGATAAATTATCATGATCAAAAAAATCTTGAGTATCAATCCCCACTTCGATCTCTTATCGGAATCAATATGTAATTTATCATTCTTTTATCGATTCTTCATTACATTGATCCTATCGAGCCCGAGACACTGCCTGGCTTCATCAATAAAAAATTTAAATAACAACATCATAAAACAGATCCTTGATGGTGTGATAGATATTGTGGTTGATGGATATCAAATAATCAAGTATATTCTGAATCAAAAATTGGGTAGCAGAATAGTGAGCTAAAAAGTTTACCTGACCACCAATAGAAATATCAAAGAAAACAACTGGATTTGATGGATTCGTTGCTCCCGTCGCCATCTTTCTTTTTCCCGCGAGTGATTCTATTTGAGCAGAGTGGATAAATTCTCTGTGAAATATAGAGAAAGTTAATAATATTTTTCACTTTATGGTAAAATTTAGGAAGAATTGCATTCAAAATTCAAAAGAATTCTTTGAAATTTGTTTTATAACTTTTCCAGTCAAATATTCTTCAAAATAGATGTAGTGAATTCAATGAAATAAACATCTTCAATGATCTTTGTGGTTCTAGTTTATGACTTTTAGAAAGTTGCGGGCGTTTTCGCGCCAAATTTTTCACTGAACAGCTGATGATCAGTTGACATTTTTCGGCTAGATTTTTTGGTAAGTAAGTTCTTTATTCAGCTAGAATTATAGATACTAGCGCTTGTCCATGCGTTCTATTTGACTTTTATTTTTCTACTGGTTAAAGAAATCTTTGTTGTATGTATACAGTTCCTTGTACTTAGTTTTGAAGCCATCAACAGCATCTTTCCTCCAATCTTTTATAAAGCCATTAGCATTACTGTCAACTGCTCTAACTTGGGAGGATTGGTCAAAACATGGGACTGTTGCATATCTGGTCTGTATTTTCACTTACTGTAAAATCGAAAGAGAAATCGTGCATTTTTTAATACGCCGTTCCTTTAACTCAAATCTAATGACTTTGGAGGTTCAGTGAAATGGTGGCCGAATTGCCGTCCCATGTTTTGTCCCAAGTTAGGGGTCATGTCACGTCAAATTGACGCTAAGGGGTGGGTGGGTTAGAGTCTTTGACGCTAAGAAATTTCACCAGAAATATCGATTTTTAATAGGTTTATTCCGTGACAAATGTTACTTTCCATATTTCTTTTCCTCCTTTTACGTAATAGTTATCGGACAGTTGCGAGTACAATATGAGAAATATTTTACGAGTTCCGAGATTTTTCTGTACAATATTTTCTGAGCCTTTAGGCAAGGAAAATATACGGAAAATTCGGAACGAGTGAAATATTTCCATATTGTACGAGCAGATATCTGATAACTATAATCTGATAATCAAGAAACTGTGAAAATCAATTACAAAACCTACGTCACAACCACAGAGTGCTGACTTTTAGTTTTAATGACTTGTTCTCACTTGTTTGGTTTCCGTAATAAAAAGAAAGTCGTTATTGTGAAATTTGAACATGCTTTAAATGGAGGTATTTCCACTAACTGTCAGTGCCTGGCACAACGGGCAGCTGTAAAATCCCACCCTTCATATATTTGTTTCAATAAGTGATCCTAAGGCTTAGGTTTTTTCTCATCTTCAATTTACTGAAGAAAGAATTTGATGGTGAGAGTTAGATTGTCAACAAAGTCAACAAAATCATTACCGTAAACGGCCATAACTTGCAACGAAAAACAGCGTTTTTTGACTAAACGATGCTATATCTTTTAACCTAGAAAAGTTATAGCAACGAAACTTTCACAAAATAAGCTTCTATCTTATTCCTTTTTAGATTACCATACATTGATCCAAACAGAAACTTCAATCGAAAACGTCGTTAATCCAAAGATGACCAAAAAATTTTCTTCAAAGTCCACAACTTGCAACGGTGCTAATTTCATAACAACAACATACTGAACACGCGCCAACTCTATCACATGAAAAAAATTTGATTTCAACAAATTTTAATAGCATAATTAAAAAATGGCACAACGATGGAGTGCGTTGTTGTAGACAAAAGACGGATCAATTTGTGAATTACGATTACTTCTCACACATGCAAATTCATAATTGGTTTGGCTTTTTTATGACGATAAGGGAACATTTGCAAAAACATCGATAGAAAGACGGGGGGCATTACTAAGCGGAGAAGCTCAGTGTAACGAAGATCTGGGATTTCGTACCTTCGACGAGTTGAATGATTCTTCTACACCCCCATCTCAATTAAAGCAAAATAAAGTCTACTTTAATTGAATTAATTTTCGCGAATTTATATTTTCGCTTTTTAGCAAATGTTTCCCTTTCATTCACGAAAATAAAATCTTGCTAAATTGCCAGAGAAAACTGAGTTGCGAAATTCAATACTCGCAAAACTTTTGTTTTGCAATCGCCGATTAGTGAATATAAATTCAAAAAATGATCCTTTTGCCTCGCAAAATTACAGCTTACGAAAATTAATCCAATTAAAGTATGCTGAGATGAAAACGAAATAAAATATTGAATTAAAAATTGGGATTACGACGGCAGGTTACGGTAACAAATCAAGGACCATCATCCGTACCTTATTGTGATTTACCATCTTATGGGACTCAAAATTTGGAAATAGCGTATAGATGGATTTCCATGAAAATTTTTGAGTGAAAAATGTTGCCGAATTCGCCAAATTTGTAAGCCAATAATCTTCCCTTAACAAAATGGAAAGTTTTATCGAAATATAGTACTAGATGTTTTTGACTGGAGAGATTCAATCATATATAGTATATACTTTCATAGGGTTAGAACACTAAAAACGTAAAATTTTTCTGCTCGGGAAGAATCTTTAGCGAATATTATTGGGCATCACTATTTGCGTGTTTCCACAAAAAAACAACCACCTTGCTCTTTCAAATTTTAAGTTTGACACATTTTTTTCGTGGTGGTGATAAAACACAAAATGAAGACATTCGAGGAAGATTATAGGCTCGGGAAAGCTTATACGTTTAAATAACGGTTTAATATATTATTTGTTTTAAATCTTTCGTCTTCTACCGTTGGAATCCCCGATCCTCGTCATAGTATGCCAAATTCATTCATCGTTTTGCTATTGAACTTTACTTGCGGGGTGAGAGAGGAGAGAGAGTGTTTTCGATCTTATGTATTATATAATTACAGAATCTAATTTTTGCATTGAATCGTTGAATAGATACAAAAAAGTTCGTCCCCGTTGATTTCATCCCCATTCGAAATCCATCCAATGTAAAAAATTGCACTCCAAAACCATCTTCATTGTGTATTTTAAAGCTTGGAACAATAGAATTCCTATCCCCATAGAGATTTTGATAGAAATTATTGACCCCGTTGTGGGAAAAAATTCCACCGGGGCTTTGAGACAGGTGTTTCGGCATGACATGATTTACCGTATTTATATATATAGGAGATTTGTAAAAATTCGAGAAGAAAACGGATATTTACTTGCATTTCTTATACTCTTACAAAATTGGCTCTGATATTTACTCATCATTCCTGAAGGGTTGCTTTTTTTTTATCCGTCCTGTCTTTTGGTCATTCTTTTTCCGTAAATCCAACGAATTGTAGAACTTATTTCAATTGAATTTTTCTTATAAAAGAAACGCACTTGAACAATCCTTGACCCCCTGATCGTAAAATTGATGATTACAGTTTAACGACGAATGATTTTATTGATTTCTTTTGAGGCACTTTTATGACACCAGTCTTATTATTAACATGATTAGTTTTCGTATGGGACATTAGGAAGCAGAACTTCAGCTGAGATCCTTCAGTTACAATGGTTGATTGATTTAACATGTAAGCATTGGTAATTATCCAATTTATGCATCGAAACGTCTCTTCGTTGTGAAATGTAATCTAGCAACTTCAATCGAAGAATACGGAAGAACGAAAAACTGTACGAGCTGCGGATTTCGACCCAGCAAGGCCTCGTCTTTCTTCTTTCGAACTTTCTAGAAATCGCATCGTAAGAGAACGTCAATCGCCCAAGCGTGGGGGTTTATTGGAGTGACCTAATTATTTTCACTTTTTCATCTTCATCTTCGCAACAAATTATTCAATCGGGCTTGTTTTGCTTGATTAACGTGTAGTTTACCATTTCGAACATTCCCTGAAAAAATGAAAGAAAACGAAGCAATCAACGTGGAGAAAACGTAAATAAACAAAGCTGTTGCAAGTTAAGTCCGTGTTGCAAGTTATGGCCGTTTACGGTACATTGAATAAAAGAAGAACTTTAAATCTTAAATATTTTCATTTTGAAGAATTGTTGCAAAAATGTGAAACATGGAAAAGTTTCATTTTTTATTGGTTCAATCGAAATAGGTGATTTGGAAAACTTTCTATGTTAGGTTTTTTGCACAAACCCGTTGCTAAGATCGAAATTGAAACTACTGAAAATGCAAGTAAAATCAGCCCGCACTCCAAGTCCCGTAATCTTGATGTAGGAGTTTAAGCATAGACTGTCAGTGGTTAGGTTTCATTTTCGATTTCAAGCCAACATCTTAGCAACAGGGTGCTCGCCCATAATTACAGGGGTTTGTGCAAAATAACAAACATAGAAAGTTTTTTCAAAATTCCCCATTTTGATTAAAGCAATAAAAAAATTAAACTTTTCCATGTCCAGGCATCGGTTAATGAATTGTACGCTGCCAGAGGCCAAATCCATTGAACACAATTGATCACAATCAAATAATTGGTTGCCATTCAATTGTCCGAAACAACCTTTTCACCTGTTGACTTGAAGCATCAAAAATCTCAAACTCATCAAAATGAAAATTCAATACCACCAGACAAAAGCTCTCAAAGATTGACTTTTCTGATTACCTTCAAATTTACAGATGGGTACACTCTTTTTTTATAAGCATGCTTAGGCTCAAAATTGCCAAAAAGTAAGCATAATGCTAAGCATAGCTTGAGGCTGAGGAAACTCATCAAATTGCAAAAATAGGGTCAGCGAGACAGTGAGGTAGACAAATGAATGAATGAATCTTTTGCTCTATTTGCATAATAATGCATTTGTGTTTATTTATCTTTTTATTTTTCCCTCCTCTCCCAATATCCAAATTTTAAATTTACAAACCCAAAGAAGCCAGGGGGATTTGATGGCTTACAGGAACTTGTCGCTGAATTGTTTGAAAAGTGGACCCTGTCAGATATGAATTTTTGGTAAATTTGAGACCTGGGTGGTCAGAATGAACCATTTTCACCCTGAATAGGGCCAAAAATGACTAAAAGTAGACCAAAAATTGAAAATATTTCTAATTTTCACCCTGAAAATTGTCCAAATAACAAAAAGTTGACCCTGTCAGATACACATCTTGAAAATTAGTAAATTTGGGACATTGTAAGATATTTTTAGAGCCTAAATAAGGGACCCTAACCTGGCATGTCCCGTACCCAACTAAGTACATAAGCTAACATCAATAGTTGTTTCATTTATATGATAAACCCATCAAGAATACAATAAATTAAACATTGGTATTATTCAATTAATCAAAGTAGCCCTCACCAGCTATGATCAAGAATTAAAAGTTAAAAGCTAACCTTGACCATTTTGTACTTTTTATTTATAGAAAATAATCTCTAAAATATGGATGAGAGTGAAGAAAGGAAAATTAAAAGGGCTGCTGCTAATGTCAACGAGAGAAGGCGGATGCAAAATATCAATTGTGGATTTGAAGCTTTGAGAGTAATTTTGAATGTGGAAAACTCGTCCAAACTTAGTAAAGTAAGTCAGTGTTTTGTCTATGATTGTTGTCTATGTACGTGTATATCTTCTTTCATCAAATTTACTTTTTAGACAGGCAGCTGAGGTCACAAAAAAATTGGACGGGGTGCGAACAATCCCAAACCACTTTTAATTGAAAATATACAACCTAAATATCTAGAAACCATCAACCGGAGTTGTTGAAATTACTTACCGGACGTGTCCGGTAATATTTTAGTACCTGATGACGTCATGCGTGCCCATAGGCTAACTGAAAAAAATTTGAGAACCAACATAGACATATTATATACCGATCGAAGCGTTTTTTAACGTAGATTTAGGAAATGGTCAGTAACCATATCTGAAAATTTTGCTATAAAAAGTTAGAACGCTTTTCTTTTATGTCCGTAACGTCAATTTTACCTGTCCGAGACGAAAAAAAAATCAAAAATTCAAACTTATCAAAATTGAAATCTAAGACCTCCATTCAAAAGCTCTCAAAAATCGATATAGAAGACTTTTAAGTGGATATATATGATTTCTCAACTTAACTCGAGAAAATCGATCCTAAAGAAAGTGTAAATATGACGTCATCAAAACTTTGGAAGCTTGTAACTTTTTATTATCAAATTTTCAGACATAGTTACTGACCTTTTTCTTAATCTTCGTCAAAAAACGCGTCGATTGGTATATAATATGTCTATGTTTTTTTTCATAAAAATTTTCATTTTGCTTGTGACGTCATCAAATACGAAAATATTTTCGGACGCGTCCGGTAATTATTTTCAAACTGTCCGGTTGATGATTTTGTGTTCAGAAAGGTCGTATCTATTGAAAACAACTGTTTAAAGTTTGTTCGCAAACTTTGTAGCTACTGCACTTTTTTATGTGACCTCAGCTGCCTGACTATTTTTCCAGAGTTGATATTGTAAATAATGTTCAATGTTTATATTTTTTTCTAGAGTGCAATCTTACGTCATGCTGTTGAAATGTTGAGGAACTTGATGTCTGAAAATCAACAATTACGTGATCAAAATCAGTTCATGCGCAATCTTTATTGTAATAACAACTACAATTCTCAAACAATGCCTCCCTTTCTTCAAACACCAACTTCAACTCGTAATCACAAGAAATCAGAATCATCAGAAGAAAGCCCTCGTAAAAGGTTGAGACTTAATAAAACAGACATCACTGAAAATACTGATCAAAACCAAACTACACCAACAGTTCGTTTTAAATTACCAGAAACATCCGAATCACCGGCCAAATCACCTAAGTCACCTCGCAAATATTCTGCCAACATCAACAAGTTATTAGCTTCTCCAAAACGCATTACCAGGTCTTCTGTCATTCAACAAAACCTTGCTTACACATCACCGACACAACCCATTTCTCCACACAAGTTACAACAAACACCAATCAGTAGTATTCTTGAATCACCAAGTCGACGATCCTTGCGTTTGATGGAGAAAGACCAACAACAACTTTATCCCAGTCCCTCACAACCATTAGAAACCCCTCCTGCCATCAGATTTACCGACAGTTTCTCTCACCAACCATTCTTCTATCCAAGTTCTTCAGCTAAATCGAAATTAGATTTTGAAGATTATCGCAACTTGATCTTAACTCCTGAATCAATGAAGATGATGCCACCAAGGAGCGCTAAGAGAAGTTTGGATGCTATAATTCATGCTATTGATCAGATAGAAAAGTCATGAACGAAAATTAATTGATTGTTTAAAAGACATGTCCAGATGGATTTAAACCTGCGATTTCAACCACTTTATGTGAAAAGAGAAGGTGGAAATAGAAGTTTGCATCTACCTTAAAGGAAGGCCAAAAAAGTTTTTTCAGAGGGAATTTGATTTGGCGGATGGACGAAAAAACTAAATTTGGCGAGAATTTAATTTGGCGGTCGCTTAAAAATTTAACCTTAAGATGGCGTCAAAACAGCGAAAAAATAGCAAAAACACCTTAAAAGAGATCATATTTTCAAAATGTTTAATTTGGCGGATGGCGGAAAAAAGGAATTTTGGCGGGAACTTAATTTTGCGGATTTCAGTCAAATCCGCCAAATCCGCCAAATTTTCTTTCCGCCAAAATTTCTTCCTTTAAGGTAGGTAAATTATTACATTTGCTCTCACAGACAGAGTCTCTCAAACATTAGTGTTAAGACAGGTTAAGAACCAATTAATCTGGGGATGGTAGCTGGTTTTATAATGCTATATAAAAACTCAAGTTCAGTATTTATTTTGTATGATATGATAAGGTTGTAACGACCGTTATTTTTACAAATCTGAAATCGAGGTTGAAGGGGAAATTCGCTAATTTATTTTGATTTTGAAAATCAGTTATTGTAAAGAGCCTTTTATTTTCCAAAATAATTTTATAATCCCTGTCGTTGAGGAAAAAAGTCCAATCTCAAAATTAGTTTCTGAGACTTTTTTCGCTTTCCTAACTTCAAACTGCTTCAAATTGTAAGATTGGCCCTTTTTTTGTAGTGGAGAAGGATCCTGTCTACAAGAGAGAAAAGGATCAATCTCTAAATGTTAACTTAGCAAAGTCAAAAAAAGTTTCTCTCAGACACTTAATTTGAGATTGGACCTTTTGCCTCGACAGCAGCGTAATGCTAATGGAGATAAGTCTCGACGAAAATTAAAGAGTGCAGAATATTCTGTTTGAATTATAATTTTCCAGCGTTTTAAACAACACTGAACATTTTGTTTCCAATCCAACTTTGTACAAATATTATGCAATATAGTTTCTAGTTTTATTACATTAATTAATCTTTTATCAACATTTTTTTTTGTAAAATTATCCATATTCTTTTAGAAATCAAAAATTGCTTTTAAAGATTTTAATCAAATTTAATCAAAACTTAAGACTCTCTTCGCACATCTCATAAGATAAACTACTACTCTTTTCGGCCATTTGTCAAAAGAACACAAAATGTTCGACCATTTGTACTGAATGTAAATACTTCTTTCGAATTTGGGTTTTTTTTTAATACCTTAATTTGAAACTGATTTGACAAGTATGGCAATTTTTTAGTTGACTGTGAAATAATCTTTGGGATTGGTAGGGTAACTATTTTGCTTGCAAGTGAGCAAGTTGCAGTTTCGACAAATATAGGGGTTATTGTTGGAAAAAACAAAAACTTTAGTTTTAGTGAGAGTAGCATTTTTTTAATTTCGGTGAATTAAGGACCGGAGAAGTAAGCCAGGAAATAAAAAGCACAAAATGTTCTCGTTTTATAAGTTTCTTTCAAACACTATTTAAGCTTATTCAAACATTACAAGCGGATCAGTGGAAACTATTGTTTTTTTTTACGACATAACCAGTGTTGTATCTCGAATTAGTAATTTTCCTTTGTAGGTAAAAATTATTTGCAGTACATTCTATTGATTTGGATAACATCAGTTTTGCTGAACCCGTTGCCACGACCAATGACATTTTGCATGTTTGGATCTCTGGTTACCATGGTGATTTGACCATATCGCATAGCGAATGCTCCTTTGTCGTAATGCATGATGGAGTAGTAATCATAACCAGTGCCTAAAGGGAACGAATATTGTTGGATGATTATAATGAGGACTGGTTAATGTGGGGTAGTCTGATGAAAAATGAGCAGTAACAAATTACATTCAAACTATTCAGTAGCCTTTAATATTTGGCTAAGAAGGTGATTTTAATATTTGGCTAAGAAGGTGATTTTAATATTTGGCTAAGAAGGTGATGGTGGCGATGTTGTGAGTAGATTGTTTGTTGGCGTAAATTTTCTGGGATTTATGAATCGTTAAGTGGGTTGCATGAGACTCATTGTTATATGGTTGGTTCCTCTCTGGCTCTGGGCTGATAGATTAGGTTTTAATTTTGTCTCACTATGATGCCATTGGCTTAGTAGTAAAACCCCTGTAAAACTTTATGACAAGTGAGGGTTCAACCTTTTGAGTCGATGTTGTGTGCAGGTTGTTTGTTGAAGTTGTACTGCATGGACCGTTCGATGTTGTTCCAGTTGATACTAATAAAGTTGTCACGGTCTGGTCGGTTCTGCTCGTGATGAAGTCCTAAGGGCGAAAAAGTCAAAAACTGTCAAGGAAGAATTTTGTGAGGTTGAGAGGATTCCTAAGGGTAAATTCAAAGGCTGTCAAGGGAGAATTTTGAGAGGTTGAGAGGATTCCTAAGGGTAAATTCAAAGGCTGTCAAGGGAGAATTTTGAGAGGTTGAGAGGATTCCTAAGGGTAAATTCAAAGGCTGTCAAGGGAGAATTTTGAGAGGTTGAGAGGATTCCTAAGGGTAAATTCAAAGGCTGTCAAGGGAGAATTTTGAGAGGTTGAGAGGATTCCTAAGGGTAAATTCAAAGGCTGTCAAGGGAGAATTTTGAGAGGTTGAGAAAGCTCACTGGATTGATGTATAAAACGTTTGAACACTCGTTTAAATTCTCTCTCCGTAAAACGAATGTTGTTGGTTGAGTGATGTTCCAATTTGATGAAACCTATGACTCTTTGATCAACTTTGAGTCTACTCTAGAAAAAATGGTTTTGAGCTCTGAAGAGATGAGAGACATGACGTTGCCTGCCCTTTATTGAGCGTGTTAAATGAATTTTCAAAGCATGCAATTCTCAAGAAAAAGAAACTCCTCACTTACCAATGGAGTGACCGATTTCATGGATGGCAGTTCCTTTAGATTCGCATCCGTAGCCAATGGAAACATCGTTTTGACGTCCATAACGGTATCCTACTGGTGAAAAGCATCTAAAGGAAGAACAGATTTTGCAGCGCTTATTATGCAGATTCATAGTTTTTGCCTAAGATTGAGATTTTAAAGTATGGAGAACGAAAAAGGACGATTAAAGATATAATCGTCAGCCGTGCAAAATTACTCGAATCTGATTGGTTTAGAGGAGTGCGATTAATCGTTAATTGCACTATTACCACTTTTTGCACTCTTCGGCGGGGGGACCCTTTTGTCCCCTTATTCTTTTCTCTCCCAAGTCCTGTGTCAGAGACTTTTTTTACTATATAATAAAAAACAAAGACATTTTTTTCTTTAATATAAAAAAGAACAAAGAAATTCGCTTTGTGTACATAAGTTGCATTGCAATTCGAATGTCAAAAATTTCCCCTTTTTCTAAAAAAACTATGATTTACTAATGATTATTTACTGACGATTACTCGTAACAAAGGAGAAAATACCGTAATTTGCACTCGTCCTTCGGACTCGTGCAAATTACTATTTTCTCCTTTGTTACTCGTGATTAATCGTTAATTGCACTCCTAACCATACGATTACTAGTACTTATTCGTTTTTGTGATATCGAGAGGAGGCGCACCTCTATGCTGACAAAGCAGAATTAACAAAAGAATCTCTCAAAATTTGTGCTCGCGCAGTACCAAAAGGGAGGGAAGTAGTTTGTCTTTTTGTTTTAAAATGTTGTGTAAGCCAATGGTAGAAGATACGTTAAAAAATGTTTTGAAGATATTAGCAGTTGTGAGCTTAGTACATTTCTATTTGATTTAGGCTACTTCCACAAAGTTACTGTACTACAACTTACCCGTCGCCTTTGAAAAAGAGGATATATGATGGTTCGTTGGTCCGTTTTTGGAATCGAAGACAGGTGTATTTGTGAAAGTCATTAATAGCAGCGTAAATTGCATTCACACCTGCTTGACTCAAACTTCTGTGTAAGATGAATGGGACTCTCGCTCCTGGCCACCTTCCACCACGAATACTGGCAAACGTGTTCTTGTTGGTAGCGTTCAAACCACGCTCGTCCTCATCGGGATCGAGAAGGATGTCTCCTTGGTACAAAGCTGAGTCTGAAAGAGATGGGATTATCGGTTTGTGTTATTTTACATTATTTCTTCTGTGAACTTTGATAATGTTGTTAAGTATGCGTTCTGATTCAGACAATCGTTATAAGGAAAAACTACTTTTAACAGAATTCTTTAAAACCTTATCTAGGAAATAAGACTTTAAATATCACATGTAGACGAACTAGACTGCTAGTATCCTATCTGAAAGGTTTTGTTATGATTAAACTATATCAGGGATGCGGGCAACTTAAAGTAAATCAAGCAAAAAAGTTCTGGTGATGAAGGATCTGAAGTGTTTGAATGTGTGATGCCTTACTTTCCATCTCTTTGACCCAGGCTGTTGCCATGCCAATGAACATTAACACGATGAAAGTCTTCATGATTCTAATTGTTGTGTTTCTTCGTGGAAGTTGTTCCCTTGTGTTGGTTTTCTTCTTCAGTGATGGATAGTTGAATGTGCTTGCCGTTCATTTTTGTGATCTATTTTATAGGTGGCAAAGTTTTTTGCAGAAGTACACACGATTTACAGACTTTCCGGGGGAGAGCACTCATTCTACAGTTACTTCAACCATTTGAGTAGACAAACCCCTGAATAGTAGGATTTGACTTGACATTTCGATTCATTTTAGCAGACGGTAAACAGAACTTCGATATTTGAAGAACGTTCTTGAAACTTTTAAAGAAAAAGATCCTAGAAATGTTAAAGCTGTTCACACAGGCCACACTTTTTGGCGTAAATAAAATTCAAATATTTACCAGACAAGTTAATTTGATCCATAATGTGTTTTAGCACATGCATTCCTTCTTCTGGGGATATTAAAATTACAAAATAATTTGGAGGTAGTTTTGATCAGGAATCTTGAGGTCAAATCTCAAATCCCTATAGCGGGAATAAAAATTTCTATTAAAGTCTCAATGGGGATAAAAATTCTATTGTTCCAAGATTAAAAAATCCAGTGGGGATGGTTTTGGAGTGCAATTTTTAAACATTGAATTTCGAATGGGGGTGAAATCAAAGTCAATTTTCCAGTGGGGCCGAAATTCTAGGGTATTTTTCTCATCGGGACAAACTTTTTGCCAAATTTTCCAGTGGGATTGGGGTCTAGCGGGTCTGTGACACAGGGGTGTAATAAAAAGGAATACTGAAATCGCCATTTCCGCCCAATCTTTAAATTCTGAAAAGTTAAAACACCCAAAAATATATATTGAGATATTTCCACAATGAAAAGACTGCGAATTTTGAATCATTAAAGATAAAAAAATCTCTTAAGGTTTCTGTCTCATATAATCTGCAGCGAAGACCAAAAAGACTGTAAAAGAATTCGTTATAAATGGCTGTGCTTGTTGAAAAGATAATCAGGAGTGAATGTTATCAAGTAGAAAAATTCAAAACAGCTTGAAACATAAAGATGAAACATAAAGATGAAAAATATGAACTTCTCGTAAAATTTTCAAATCAATACTACAATAGAATCTTCAATCTTTACACTAAAAAAATATGAAGAAGCATTCAGTCAAAAAAGACAGCTTTAAACTTTTATCTAGCTGACTATAAAAAGGGTTCTTTATTGTTGCTCTACCTTATCGGGGAAAAAATTTCAAGGTTTTAAAAATTTCGTCACCTAGAGGCATTTTCGTCACTTTTCCCCGGCCAAAATTTCAAATTCGTCACTTTTCCCCGACCAAATTTACAATTTATTAATCACTTCCGCCCGACTAAATTGTCCAAATGAAATGGTTTCCTTCATTAGTTCGAAAATAGATCTTGTCATTGGACGTTTAAAGCAGTAATTTTGGTTAACAAAGGCGTAAAAAAATTGGATTTGAATTTAGGTTGAGGGAAAAATCGAGTAAAAGTTTTGGTCGGGGATAAAAAGATCGGGTAAAATTTTTGGTCGGGTGACAGAATGTCGGGGATAAATTTCGTCATGGAAAAATTTCGTCACCCCTCAAAATTTTCGTTACTTTCCCCCGACATTTTTTTCCCCGATAAGGTATTCATTTTTCCCTGGTTTCCGCTTTTTAAATCTAATTCTATAAAAACTTACAGCTTGGAGACAGACTTTAGAACATCATTTTGAAAATGAACCAAAATTTTCAGGAGCCTTAGCTAGGCAATGCTTCATTTCTTCACTCATTTCGTCATTTTTTCGATCGACACAAATGGTTATCATCTCTGAAGAAGGTTGGTCTTTTAGGCCTGGATAGCGCCTAAATCTAGGATAACATTGTAGGGGATTTCAAAAGATTAAGAGTTTTTTTAGTTTCCTGTTTTTCAAAATTTTTTCAGAATCCATGTTTGGCTGAATAAGATTTAGGCACCGCAAAATAATTTTCTTGTGTTAATAATAGCCTATATACGTTTTTTATCAGAACAAACTATACACATTTTCTTTATGAACAACCGAACTGCTAAAAAATTAAGCAACTTGGCCTTGGTAACCTAGCCCTGAAACTGAGCATGTACCGGGAAAGCAAGCAAAAATACACTAAAAAAGAAGTATTTTCGGCATTATTTGGCATGCCAAAATTTTTGAAGTTGCATAAAAAATTATGTATGGTATGGCTCATAAGGCTTCGATGAACAAAAAGTGCAAACATAGTCATAAAATGTTTATCATCACAGTAGAGTTGGAATATTTTCAGGGTCCAAACACAAAATGTTAAATAAACCCAAAAGGCTTCAAAAATTTTGGATGTTCTTATATAGAAACACGTGTGTTTCATTCGCTATTTCAGAATCCAAAAAAAGATTGAAATCGAATCTCTTAGCTGCTTGAAATCGAAAAAAATACTTTAAAGAGTATATTTATTTTCTTGGACTCCCGGCCGATTTTGGTTTTAAAGAGAGTTGAATTAAAATTTTAGTCAAAGCGAGTTGTTAGAACCAAATAATCATTGCAAGAGAGGCATGGACGAATCATTTTACGGAACTCAAGAAATAAAGTTTTTGTCAAAATTATGTTGAAGTTGCTCTTGGGTGTGAAACAAATCGATTGGAGTTGGAGGAATTACTTCAGAGAAAATTAAAGTAAATATGGCAAAAGAAACGTTTACCCTTTTCTTTTTGGTAACTGAAAGTATTTCAAAAAGTAATAAAGGGTCAACGTCCAGGTCAAATTATGATTTATTTTTTTACATTCTTAAATAATCTTGGCACTAAAACTCTACAAAAATATATTAAAAAATTGGACCAACATTATGATGACTTCAGATTATTATACACTTTGATGCTTGGAACGACCATTCTAGCGGCGGATCGAAACGAAATTTTCTGTTTTTCTTTGACTTCACTTTTTCTTAGTTTGATATCCTCCTTGTATGCTGCTTTTATAATGTCTTTCACTGCTGTTCGCTTTTTACGTTGGTAAGCAGCGTGTGTTAAACCAATGACCAAAAGTGCGAAAAGAAATGCACCGATAACGATTGCGACATATGCACCAGTACTGAATGCTCGGTCTGAAATTGGAAAACAGAAAATACGCAGTTTATTACGACGAATACCCTTTATGAATATACCTATACTTCTAAAGTATAAATTTACTAGGTGCTACAATCATGTTCGTAATATTTGGGAAGAAAGGGAAATTCCTACGAAATCGTATAACCACAAACGGTTTTGGAAGCGCTCTAAATTAGGCTGGAAGGATAGAGTTTTAACTCTTAGTTTTATTAATGCTAGACTTAAGACTTGGATCTGAGGATCCAAAAGTTCAAGAATGGTCAAATAGGGCTCAGAATATAGCCTGGAAGCCTATAAACCCCTCCCCAATTGAAATACTCGAATGAATTTATCAATTAGCCCAAAAGCTACTTTCTCGCCCGAACTCCAAATTTCGAAAAACGAGGAAATAAGCTAAATTCTCAATAGATTTTGACCATGATTGTAGGGCACTGCAAATTTTCTATAAAGGATACATATATAATTTAATTTGTTTATTTTCGAACACAAAACAAGACGTACCTCGCACACGTTCACAAATATACGGCAAAACAGTACCACATCCTAAATCGTGCCATGTAACATCACCACCAAATTTCTTGATTTGAACACAATCCTCACCAGGGCAACTCAATTGTCGGTCCCGTATAAATATATCGTTAGGCTCTCCCCAGTCCCAGTTTGAATAAGAAAAAGAAGAGTCCGAACCTTCCCATTCGTAATCACCTGAATGAAGAAAAGTGTTTTTGATTTTTGATTCGAACGCCAAGAAGAGGACGCCAATTACAAAAATCAAAATTCTCTCAAGGGATTAGAAATACTGTTTACATTATTTGGAATATGTCGAGTTACGACAATTCTATTGCATTTGCTTTTTTATATCCAGAGTGTTTTAAACGATGCTTTTCTTTTCACAGATCACTGTGTCGATGTCGTTATCGTAGAGCAAAAATAAGTGAAAATTTCAAAAGTCATCGTAGCGCAAATCACAAAATAGAATTCACTCTTATTAGTGGGGGGAGGCAACCTTTATGATATTTCGTGGGACACAACCGCATCTGGTTTGTTCGAAAGAAGATAGGATTTGAGAGAGGGCCCGTGGATTAGGCCTGGGAAAATTCTTTGTGATCGAAAAACTGACGTGCTAGGCAAAACCCCCAAAATGGGCAAAAATTGGCTATTTTTAAAAGTTGAAACGCAAACGATTGATACCATCAAATAGAACATGAAATTCTGAGTAAAAAAGTATAATACGACAAGTCTTGTACTCAAACATATAAAGAAAGATTTACGTCAAATATAGTCTAAAACGTAACAGATTCCACAGGATTTTGAACTAAAAATGTTTTTGTGTGTTTGAGTATAATGACTTGTTTTATACATTTTCGTTTAATTCGACTTTGAGAAATTGTCAATTTGGAGCTGCTCTTGATTTAACAAAGAGCTGGTATGTGAACTTTAAAGGTTTAAGCGTGTTATCATACCTGCTTCTCGAATATCATTCAGTCCGATCCAAGTTGGCTCTTTAATCAAAGTCCGCACCAAATCGTTGATACTACCAGACGTGATGGCGGCAATGTGGGCGGTAGGGTGGATCTTCCGACACCTGCTCACTGCTTCACTCCACACTAAGTGATCATTGAACAATTTGAAACAACTATTCCCTCGACATGTCCATTCTGAAACATCCGATTCTGAAAAAGAAAATTTATCATGTTAGAGACATTTCAGCTTTTTGGCTACCCTGTTCCGGAGTGTATCTAACATACAACGTAGCGTAGTCGGAATTTCCGTAGATACTGTCTCTTTACAGACAATCTTTTGGTGTTCTCTAACGGATTCGTACTCCTAAATATACTTGCTGAGGTTTTAGTCTGCGATCAAGACTAAGAAAATCCTACACGTGAAAAGAAAGAAAACGTAAAATGTAAAAGCAGCAAATTTATAGAACAGAAAAATGAAGCGACTGCTTATGTAAAAATGTTCGTCATCTTTCGTGACTTCATCAGCATGCTTCATTTTTCTGTTCTTTAAAAGAAAGAATAGGGTCAAGTAAAGAGTGTGTAGTTCGACAAAGGAACGCCTTATGATTTCTCAAGTCCAATAATTATATTGGCTTCGCTTTTGAACAATGGGAATCAAAAGTGAAGATAAGTTCATACCATTATAAGAAGTGCTGACTTGGCAAACGAATGGATAAAATGAATCACAGATGACGTCATTCCAATAACCGTTACTTTTCTTCATAGTGACGCAATTCTCAATGTTGCAATTCCCATTGTAATTACTTGGTTCGTTTTTTCCCCATGTGAAATACGTTTGACTGGATGATTGTTTGAAATTCCAAACGTATTGCGATTCCGATTCCCGGTCATTTAATCCGATCCAAGCACCGGTTGCTGTTTCAAGCATGCTACTGATGAATCTTGGGATAAAATAAAAGGGGGTATGGGGTATTATAACAATGGCAAGTAGGACAGAAAATATTTTACCTAAGACCTTTTCACTAGTAGTCTTGAAACCTTTTAAATGTTTTCAATCATTCAGCTAGGAAGTCGAATCTCGATCTTTAAAATTCACGATGATACCATTTAGCCCATAACTTACTTAAAAGAACTGGATTACCAGCTGTGTGTTTGTGCTTTCAGACTTACCTATTCTCAACTTCATTTTCAATGGTCGTCAATTCTGCACCAATAGCTTGGCAATTCTCTGAGGCACGATTCCACGTTTCACCCTTGGCAAAGTATTGAGCACACATGGAGGATGTACCAATCACATACGTCCAACCAGAAGGACATTTGGCTGGAAGATAGAAATCCAAGATATTACAATTTGGTAGTAAGTTACATCAAGTGAAAGATAAAATACAAGTTTGTTATAAGAACGTCAGAAATTTTTGAGGCCTTCGCTTGTTCCTAACTTTTGGGTTTTGATTATTGAGCTATTCTTAATTTTAATGTTCTACAGTCCTCAAAACCTTAGAATGTTATTGTAATGTTCTGACTTTTTTGGCTTTGACGACGCATTTGCCTGTCAACTTATATAAAAATATCAAAATTTGTTGATAGATCTGTTCGAGGTTATTTCAACTTCCACTTGTTCCTGATCAGCCAATCTACCCCTTCTAGATTCCCCCAAATATATCAGTATCAGAAATCGTGACATAATTCTCCAATGTTCTTGAAATCTGACACTTCTTTCCTTGCTCATTAATGAAGTGCTATTTATCCGTGGTTTAATCTTCATTACGAATAAAGAAATTCAAGACGCTTTGTCTTAGAATGTTTTAATCAATTTTATTAATCGAACACTATACCTCTTTACATGGTCTCAAAAGTAAAAAAACAACTGTTATATCATTTTTCTCAGAGAGTATCACTATCAGTATTTGTCAACTCTTCTCCAGAAGTTTTCCACTATTGAAGTTAATTCTCAGTTTCTCAGCAACATCGACCGGTAATATGGACCTTACCTTCACATAAAGTAGTACACGATAAAGATGACGATCTTGCCAGTTCCTTCTCGTGCTTTCCACATCCTACATAACACCAATGAAAAAAATAATAACATAGAAGGCCAGATTTTAGCAAGTCATGTTTCGGGCCACCATCAAGCAAGCAAGGGCCCCTATATCAGGCTCGCATTATGCTTAGCATTCTATTGTTCTTAAACAATAGAGCCATTGTTTAGGTACCAAAAACTTACCCTGCATATGCTTATAAACGTTATGCTTCTAAAAGAAAAAAACATGTATGGTACCTGTCACATGAAGCCATAGATCAGTACTCTCCGTAGCTTTACCGAAAGTATTTTCTACCGTCGCTTGGTAGTAAGCAAAATCCGATGGTTCCAACGATCTAATTTGTAAGCTGAAAAGAATCAATAATAGTGACGTTTAATCAATCTAAATCGCAACTTTGATCTTGAAGTTGGAAGGTAACCATTGCTGGTGATTTTCTAAATCAAAATCTTTCCCAGTTGTTTCAATAAATGAACAGATTAGCTTGATGGCAATGGTAAAATTGATATTTTCTCACTTACTTTCCATCAGCCAACACTTTGATGCGTTCTGATTGGATCAGAGAATGAGTGTCTTTTTTCCAAGTGATTCGTTCCGTTCCATTGGTTGGAAAGTTGATAACGGGTTGCAATGTGACACATTCACCGATCTTCTTGTTGATCTGGTCTACTTTATATGCATATTTACCTTTGACGGATTGGATGATAAAATATTTATGCGTTTCAGGTATTTAGTGATCAATCTATTGCTATAGAATCATACAATTGAGTTTTCAAGAATTTATGAAAAAGTCTTGATAATTATCTGTCCGAAAAAAAAGTCACCTTAAGAAGGGACATTTCACATATGTAGTTGAACACTCAAGATTTAAAATCCTTTCACGAAAGATCTAAAAACCCATCACAGAAATAAAAAAACCGCACATAGTTATAAAGACGATCCTACCTGGTCCTTGGTAAATGATGGTGTATCCCGCTTCCACTGACAACAAAAACTTCTCAACAAAAAGAAAAATTACTAAAAAATTAGCCATTATTGTATAATAAAATCATTGCCGAAAAAATTTGGACTCATTCATAGTTTAGGACAATTTTTTGTTTACGTGTTCAGAATTCGTTTTCACCGTTTAGCGCATTAAAAAATATTTATGTGCGTGTATACATACACATGGTTTAAAGTTTCATGGAAGTTGTAAGAATCAAAAGTACACAGAAAATGTAATTTGAGTTTTACAACTAAGAGATACAGGAATTTGTTTGTTACTACTGAAATGTTTACTTTCACAACACATCAAAATTTTCATTTCATTTTCCCTGTGCTATATTTGAGCAAGGCTTTTCTTTTACAGCATTATTTGAGAACTATTTGATAAATTGTAGTTAATAAAATTTAGCAAAATTTTAGGGTTACTTATTAACAGACTTAACAAACAGTCGAGCTTGCAAATCTAAGTATTAAACTAAATAAAATCATATCATATTGTGTAAGGTGTATGGTGATATTGAGCTGGTACCGTGATTAAAACTGTACATCCTGTGCCCGGGGAGAGGGTGGCTTGGGCAAAGTGCAAAGCGCGTGCCGGGTGTCTGCGAGCCATAAGGGTCCCTTTTTAAACCCTCAAAAGTCTTTCAAAGGGGTAAAAAAACGATAAATTTGTAATTGAGTCTCTGAAAGGGTCCAAAAATTACGAAGCGTATCAAAATTCGAACTATCTCAAGGGGTCCTAAAGGGGGGACTCTAAGGGTCTATTTTCGCTCGGAAATACCCGTCACCTTGTAAACCTAGCCTAGTACCCCCTGGGCCACTATGCACTGAACCTACTACCGTAGAAATTCTTCTTCGTGTGAGATAGAGTAAATGCCAATGGGGATGGAAAATTTATCATCATAAATTTTAATGGTTGTGAGTTATTTTCGGCTTAAATTTAGTAACAAAATATCTTTCATACTTGAAAAAAAAACTGGAAATCAGAATTTGTTGAGGTTTTACTTGCGTCCTTAGAAGAGAACATCTTTGCCAAAAATGTTGTCATTAAACAGTGGTCACTGGCAACGAAACAATGCACAGACAATATATTCATACTTTGCCTTATTTATAGAAATTCTTTTAATTACGTGTACAATTAACGTACCTAGGTAAGTCGAGTCAACAATCGTTTTTCAATGATGCGTGAAAAGGAGAGTTGATCAAAATGTTGTTTGGAAACCTAAGGTCAACGACATTTTGGAACACCGAATATCAACGTTGTGATACATTTAATTTTCTAGCAAGGCAAATGACTTTTAAACCGATTTTCAATTTTTGACTGAAATTAATAACTTTTCAGTACTCTAGAAAATAGTTTTTTATTACATCCCTACGCCACAGACCCATTGGGGAGCCCTACCTACCGGAAAATTTCACCAAAATCTCACCAAAATTTCAAGCCCATCAAAAAAGTTATTTTGTGTTCATGCCTTTACTCTTAGGTTCTAAATAAACGCCCCCCCCCGCTTGTTAATTTTTCTAAATTTTTAACCATTCCGGACCTTATTAGGACCCCCCCCCCCCGTTTATTAATTTTCAAGAATTTTTACCTTATTTTGGGGTTTTCATAATTAAAATTTCCAACCCCCGGCAATAAGGTCCCCCTGTTTATCGAAATTTTGAAAATTTTCCAAACACCCCTCCCACCGTTTATTTGGAACCTAAGAGTATGAAATTCAATGAATAAATATTGTACTCCGAAACCATCCCCACTGATTTTTTGACCTGAGAGTAATTTATAGAATCCCATTGGGATTTCGATAGAAATTTGGAGATAACCCCAATAAAGGAAAAAACTACCACCGGGGCTGTAAGACGGGGGTGTTTTATTTCAGAAGAGTTGTCAAAAACGAGAGGTAACAAAATTCCAGCCCCCAAAAGGTCTTTGAATCATTATTTCAGCAATTATTTCGAGCTTTTACCTATTCTCGTGCACCAAATATCATCTACCGATTTCAGCAATGCAATCTAGCATTTCACTTTCTAGAAAAAATAATAATGCATTGTAGAAAAAGGTGTATCAGAAAAAATAAGGATTTTTATACACGCAAAATAGTCTGCGGACGCTAGACAAATAACTTTTAATCAACCGATTTTAAGAACCATAACTTTTGGCCGAAAATGATATGGTACTTTTCAAAATAGTTTTAATTTCAAAAGGATTGAAACAAGCGAAAGAGGTAAGGCAAATTCTAGCCCAAAAAGGTCTTTTTATTAATTAGTTTAAATCATTGCTTCAACAACTTTTTCGAGTTTTTCCTGTTCTCGTCACAGGAAAAAACGAAAGCGATGTCAAAGCACCGTCTCCAAGAGATTGATAAATAGCATTGCACAGTAATTACTTCTGTCTTCTGCAAATCCAATGCCAGCCAATTTAATGTCTTCTTTGCATGATCAACGATGACCGTCGCCAATTAAGAAAGAGTAAACGAAAAATTAAAAACCGATCAGAAGGTGGAGCAATGATCTTTCACAAATAACCGGCAGGGAGCGATGTTTTTAAATATTATTGCACAATATAGGAAGTTCTTGTCTGTGTTAAGCTCATTAAAATGATATTGGCTTCGGTGGTATCCAGATAAAAATGCGCTGTTTTTTACTTGATGCACGTCTTTTACAACTCAATAGTGGAGGATTTGGAACATATGTACTGGACGACTTCAACTCCAATGAAATATTTTTAGGATTAATAAATAGTGGGCATTGTCTATTCAACTTCCCAATTAGGAGATTGGATTAGGATCGAATAATTCCGCCTTCCAATGAACTTGGATAGTTTCTTCAAAGGCGGGAAAAGTGATTGACCACGGAAGTGAGCGTCAGTTTCCTTTCTTCAAAGTCGGCAAGATTCAGATTCTGTTAGCGTGAATTCAAATTACCCTCCTATACTCTCAATTTAGAAGCCGGTGTTAATAGAAATATGATGCAAGTCTTATACAACTGAATACTCGACGACTTGGAACTTATTTATGTATTGGGTGACTTCAATAAATCAAATGAATTTTTTAGGATAAATAGTGGGGGTCTGGAATTCGCGAGTTATTTTTTCCGTGTTGTTTTGCATTTGACGTCATAATTCCAGTCACCACAAAAATTATAACTTGAGTTTTGTTTGAGCTTTTAACTTTTCGAGTTATTTGGTGTTTTTTAACTCGGTTTTTTTACGTGCCTTTAACTTTTCGAGTTATTATGCCCCTAAATAGTGGGCACTGTCTATTCAACTTCCCAATTAGGAGTTTGGATTACCATCAAATAATCTCGCCTTCCAAAGAACTTAGATATTGCATTCCAAGTTTCCTTTCTTCATAGGCGGGAAATTTGATTTTCCACGGAAGTGAACGTCAGTTTCCTTTCTTCAAAGTCGGCAAGATTCAGATTCCGTTAGCGTGAATTCAAATTACCCTCCTATACTCTCAATTTAGAAGCCGGTGTTAATAAAACGCTCTTACGCTGAGTACAGTGCGATCTAATATGAAAGACAGATCATATTAGATGAGATGAAATTGATCTGTCTACTTGAGATAAGGATCTTGACAATGACGTATTAATGTTGCCCTCCGGCTAGTCAAGTCGTTTAACTTGATAAAGCAAAGGCTAATTTAAATGTGTAAATTGAATCACGAATTAGTATAACACTGCTACAAATTATTCCATCGATTTTCTAGTGACATACATATTGGAGGACCTTAGAAGATGAGTGCTGCCTTCCCCACAAGGACCTAAGATTATTCAATATCGGAAACAGACAGAATATTGCTAAGCGATGAACCAATTCGCAGACCTATATATGGGCCAAAGCTAAGAATATATAGACAAATTGTTTTTTTGTCAACAAGTTCTATAAAAACATTAAAATGACATTTTTTGCTTTCAAAATTATTGAAAGTCTTAAAACTATTGACGTCAAAAAACAACGAGAGAACTCTTGCCAGCATATGGATTTAGTTGAGTGAATACCAGGCATTTAATGATGGTCAAATGAGAAATGTCAAGAATTTCATCTGCCTAGAAAGGGATTGCCAAGGGATGATTTGACTACGTTTCAAAAGAAAGATTCAATTAATAAGAAAATTGGAAAAACAGATGGACTTGGAGTGGACTCAAAAATGCAGCTTGTATTTAACTTAACTTTTTTGAGGTCAAGAAATTCAAATCATTTTGCTAGTTGGGTAATTAAAGTAATGAGACGCAGTATGTGTGGTGGGCCTATCCCTTAAAAAAGATTCCATGAGGTATGATAACGTGAGGGCATCGACCATCGAAAACCCATATGGCATACAATACAACGTTGTTTTAACGTTCATCAATAGCATTACATGATTGTTAGGGATGCCATATTAACATTGTTATGACCAGCTGGGAAATATTAATCCATGTCGAGACAACATGGCGGGAAGAAGTTTAACTTCAAGGATATTGCAAACGAACGTAAGAGGAAATCGAACAGAGTCTCTTCCATTTAAGCGTACTGCATCCTTTAAATGTCGCTCCTGGGAAGCCAATCGTAAATCAACTTCAACCAAAAACCAATAAAAACACAACAAAGCTATTAAGACTGCCGTCATTTGAACATTTTCACAAAATTAGTGGCTAACTTTGTGCTTTTTTTTATGTTCAGGCGCCTTTGTGATGAATGTGTGTAGATTGCAGACACGAGTAGACGGAGCAATAAGGAGTCCTCTTGCTTTAACTCTGCAGACAGATCGAATGGTATTTAATGAGATTTATTAGGTAATCACCTTCCTTTTCCCACTAAAATTAGAGAAACTCTGCATGGAATTTAACAAATAACAAATCTGATTGGCTTCAATTGAAGGTGACGCCATTTCATCGGCTCCAACGAGATAGTACCTCAATAACATCCTGCCTGTTTTGCTCTAAAGGGGCACAAATGTGTCTTATAGGGTTGCACAACAAAACAACTCCACAAGCAAACCACAGACACTAATCTTGCATAAGAACTAATCTCTGACTCGTCGGAGGCGCTCACCCCATAAGATAGATTATCAAAAACAACAAATTGGGATATCGATAACAAACACTAATAACTATCTATCATTCTTATCTCGTTAAAGACAACTTAACATCGCCTTTATGATGAGATTACAAGAAATGCAAGACAAGTCTCGAATCATTTAATGGTATTACACTAACACGTTTTGTCAGTCAAGACGCCCAGAAGATGATCAGAACTATTCTCGCTCGTGTTCACCTATTACGAAAGGGTTTCCTCAGTTGTCGTTGAGAAAGTGATAGCTATTAAAGACTTTTGAATCTAGGGCCATTATGAAATAACGCTTCCCGCTACATAGAAAGATTCAATATTTATGAGCTGTCTAGGAATGTATACTCCAAATAAAGGAGAATCCTTCAAAGTTTGGATGTAAGGGCTGTATGGGGTGTATAGTTTTGGGGGTGTTATTAGTCGCTATGGTAGGGAGTATGGTTTCTTTTCTTTGTATTGGAATTCATTTTACTAATCCGTCAATTTGTAAAAACTAGCTCAGGTTCTGAAGGGAGAAGGGTGAAAAGATAATAAAAATGACAAAAAAAAAACAGTAAAAGAAGGGAATTCATAACTTTTTTCGGAGATCTTTAAAAAAGAAAATTCAGTTTGACAAACGTCTTGACAGCAGTCTAATCACCTTCTTTTGATTATTCTATATTTAAATTTCAATAACCAGGTTATTATGCATCCCAACTTAATATAATTTCCGTAAAAAATTAAGGTATCATTTCATCATGGTTTTAGGTAATTGCATTCAGTCTACAAAAGCTTTGTTTGAAAGTTTTTTATTGATCGTACACTGTGAAGTATAATCCCTCCAATTCTGACACACCCTTTTCTTTCTAGAAACAAAAACGGTTGCATGCACACTGTACCGTACCGTATCTTTCCGAAAACTCCCTCAAAATTCAAATTCAAATTCAACTGTCCTGGGGAGGGGGTACTAGGGTTGTGCGGGCGGGAACTCCGAAAACCTTAGAGAGATTAGATAATAAAATTTTCGGGACCCTTACAGAGAATTTAGCTATAACTGTACCATTATTATGTTAACATAAGGTTTTTCTCTCTGCATCGTAAATTAAGGTCGTCCGCACATACAGGCGGGTATTTAGACAAAAATGTGTTGTGTATGCGCGGAAGGTCTAACTGATTGGTCAAATTTGTAAATTTTGATGTACTTTGAGTCAAATTGACCAATCAACACTCAGAAAAAACTATTTAACATGTTGAACGAACTTTTGGAAAGATAACCATAAGTAGGAAAGACGTTGACCTGTCGTTGGGAAATAAAGTGCTTTAAAACAAATAGTTTAATCAAGATTGAGAAATCGAAATGTGCGGTGGCAGTAGTAATTTCCTTGCAATCATCAAAGTAATCAACACACACTTCCAAACACACAGAACCAATATCATGAAATCTTCAAACCTTGTAAAAGTGATCATAAATATCTTATCAGTGCCCTACTGTTTACGAGGTCCTACCATAAGAAGGACGAAATAAATACACCTGATATACCCAATTAAATCTCCTGGGTAAATACTGGATAGTTCAGCTTAACAAGGCCATGGGTTGCGAACATTGATGTCAGTTCATGTTACAAGAAAAGAATCTTCAAGAGCCTTACCTCCTTACTTAATTCGGACAATGAAAGAGTGAACTGTTTATTTAAAGTTGGAGGTAATTTTGATAATCCAATCATAATTATATTTGAAGTGAAAGTGTAACGAATCTCTGACATAATTTAATTGCAGATCAAAAATGGAAGAGAAGTCGTGTTTGATTGTTTCCGTATTTCGTCGCCGTAATTATCGACTTCATTCCTTTTTTGTGGACAGTTGAAGAAATGAGTAGATTGCGTCTCCATAGAGTTTCCGAAACGTCCCAAGTACGCCTCCCCCTTTCATTCAAATAAGACAACGTACCAACAAACTAACCTCTGAAAAACACAGCACTGACAAATCCAAAACTGAATTTGAAGTTATTATTTTTGGAGTTAGTTCTATGGTACAAGACCCGATTTACCTAAAAAAGAGCTCTATTGTTAATAAGAACAATAGAATGCTAAGCAAAATGCAACCCTAGACACTTGCTTATATGAAAAACATATATTCGTGAATTTTTTAGCTCAATAGCTACAAAAAAAGTTAAGATCACTCAAGGCTGTTCAAAAGCCATTTCTAGGACGAACAACACAAATATTACAAGATGAAGTTTAGTTTTTTCTTTTCAAGATATTCTTAGTATTGTTTATACAATAACAGAAACAAAAAACGGCATAGAAATTTTAATTTTACATAATTTACAATATTATCATCTACATTATAAATACTTTGTTCAATATAATTTCTCTATCTACAATAATTTTACAATATATTTTATACGAAAAATATGTCTCATAGCATAATATTTTGTCTGTCGGAAAAATGGGTGAGCCAATGTTAGTTATTTTGGATGAACAGCATATAATGACAAGGCCCGGTCAAATGCCTCGGTATCAGATGATTTTTCATTGTATTTCCATCACAAGTCAAATCAATAATTCCAAAAGGGCGGTTAGTATTTCATCACATTATTTAGAAGAATTGTTCAGAGCTTTGTCACCTTCCAACAACAGTTTTAACAACCATTAAATGTTATTTGGACGACGTAATTGTTTATACAATAGTATATGGATGACGTTCTATAATATAATGACATTTTGTGCCGGTTGGTCTGTGGATAACTCCAGTCTCACGTGAGAAGATTGTTGACTGATTGTTCAATCAGGAGAACATGGTGGAAGCTTCAAACTGGCTTCGGATGTCCTTCACAACCTGTTTCCAGTCAACTTTCACTTTCTTGCACGAACATGAAACAACTTTCTCGTAAAATTTGATTCGTTTCGCCTTGACACCATTTCCAAGATCACATTGCATTTCCACAGCTCTCTTTTGTAAGTTCGGTATACAAGCTGCTGAATAATGTAAATTTTGTCCGGGAATAAATACACTGCTGCACTGTCCGTAACAAAGACCACGGTTAACGTTGATTGGTTCACATTTCGGAGATTTCAAAAGAAACATATTCTTCTTCATTTCACATCGGGTTGATTTCCACTGGGTATACGGCACCAAAACTGTGGCCTCTTCGGCTTTGAGGGCGGGTCTTGGACCCCGGAAGAGACTCCTGTTTGGTATTCCACGGAAAAAGTCATTCCTGAAAAGTTGGTGTCGTTTGGTTTTCGGCCAACTATGAACTGTGATCGCACACAAAGTTAGAACGAGGATACGAGACATTGTAAATTCCATAATAGTTATCGAATGTTGTTGATATAACTATGCTGATAAAAATGTTACTTTTCCGTATACCAAAGTAAAATTTGTAAAAAAGTATCTTCGAGCTTGATAGTGAGAGCCGCCAACTGCTTTACTGTATAAATGTCAATTGATACATGTGTAGAGAAGCAAGCATCCTTAAGTAGGCTTTTGATTAATTGCGTTAATTAAGGAGGCACCATGATTGCGAGACGAAAGAGGAGAAGGAACACTCAACACAAAGAAAGAAATGCACAACAACAAACCATCGTGCTCTTCAAAAATACCGTTATACATTACGTATGATTATAATGAAACCATTATGTTCTTATGGCAGTCTTACTATTATATTAGAACATAAAAGGAGATCCAACATTGAACTAAATTTTTGACATTCGGTTCATCAGGTAAATTCAAGGTAAAAGAATGTTTTGCTAAAAGTTGTCACGTAAAAATACTAATAAAAAAATAAGAAAATACTTCTTTGTTACCTAATATTTATCTTCAAAAAGGGCGGGTTTGTTAAAAAGTGTTCTTATAAAACTTCTACCGGAGAGATATTTGAAAATCAACCAAAACCATGCAAATTGTCTTTCCATACAAGCAAATCTATTGTTTGAAGTAATTGGCCAGCCCATTGTATTTAAAGGGAGACAATGAGTAATTATCTGTTAAATGTATCAACAAAAATTAAACTTGATGTCGTCTATGGTCGGATTGAACTACCGGTGGATTAAATTCTGTGTTGCGTCAATTCAGAATCATTAAATCAATGTTCTTGCAATCAACCCTTTATTGGATTCAACAAAGTCTTAAATATTTGATTTGTTAAAGGGGCCGCGAATTAGGTCACCCCGAAAAACACACGTAATGGTCAAATACATACATAGACATGGATTAAAGCGGAACTGTTTTTCTCTAATCTGCCGACAGTCGTTTGGGCTAGCAGGAAATTAACGTGACGACATTAGTCTTGTAGCATCACTAGATCCTTGTCTGACGTCCCAATTAGATTGACACACGTGTACAAAATAGTCGGCTTATAGGGGCTGGTATCTGTCAAAAGTATATCTAATATTCGAAATTAACATTAACTAAGATGTTAAATTGTAAATTGAATGCCTCAATAATAAAGTTACCAACGAACAAAGAATATCTAAATGAAAATAGGTTGACGCTGTAGAAGACATAGAAATTCATCTCGTCTAGACATAAAAATAGTGACAAGTCCGGGCTTTTCTTTTTCCCAATTAGTTCAAGAATAGCTGGCTAATGGCGCTAGATATATCAAGTGAATGCTAAACAAGTTAGATGCCTGAAGTTTTGGCTAAGAATAGTGCGACAGATCTGAAAATAGAAACATTCAAATGATGTAGGGGCGGCGCAAGACAACAGGGCGAGACAGCGACCTCACTCAAAAACAAGTCATTTTAACATCTTTTTTCACTGAGCAGCTCCAATAACCTGGTTTAATGTGGCATTTTTGTACAGACAGGTGGACTTTGTGGATATGATGAGAAACTGACAACTACAAAATAAAACACAGACTGAGTAATTTGGAGATTCGATAATTACTGTATAAAATATTGATTATCAGAAAATCACCAATTTGTGCTTCCGTTTGCGTTGCTTTATTAAATATACGTCCAGTCTGGAGTTCTGTCGGTAGCAAATTTTTGTGGGAATAATCAGTAGGTTTCGGTGTTCAAGGTTCATAGAATGATATGCCAATACCAAATCAATGAAAGGTACAGTAGCTGGGACATCTCGAGATAATATTATTTGCATTGTCAAATATGGGCAAGGACCTAAAGTTTTGTTGCTATGCAACCGTGCAAACAAACAATTTTGAAAACTGACTGATATCTCAGACTGCGAAGAATTACATAAAGCCGAGCAAAATATAAGTTAATTCTGTTGCACAATTCATGTGGGAAGAACAGAGAAGTGACTATTACAGTTTTGGTGTCATAGAACGGCAAATTATTAAGCGGGATTGCTAGAGGATATAGGGAAGTGAAGAAAGAGTCTTAAACTCACAAGAATCGTCTTACTTCCATCTGCTTATGTAAGTCTGTCTCAATATGACACAGAACAAATAAGGTTGTTATAATATTCCACTTCTAAATATCTTTTCGCAAAACCAATACCGCGCTTTCTAGCTAATTCGAGTTTTATCAAAATATTCCGTTGCAAATCATTTCAGACAGACTTTAGAAACCAAGAAATGCCACGAACTTGAACGAACTTCAACAGAACTTTCACATTTAGCCCAAAAACAGTAGCTTATATCACCAAGACTACCAATTATCATAACTTTGCTATCCTATCCTTGTCACGTCTCTCAGAAAACCACAATAAATCCAGCCCACCAATACTCAGACTTATGTCAAGCGTTGGGAGTGGATAACAACAGAATTCATGCCTGGTAATTGCATCCTCCGCCTTCCCTGAGAGTCAAGAAAAAACACAAAATGAGTCAATGAACTTTAAAAAGGATATAAGCGACAGTGATATATTCAGCTCAAGATTGGTCGATAGGGTCCTCCACAATAAGTGGAAACCTTTTGAGAATGAGAAGATCCAAGGGTCGCCTAAAACAATAAGTAAGGTTCCTTCTTGTGAGGGTTACGGTTAAATGACTATTTTGCATACGGCGAGTTTTATCTCGACGTCATTTGCGAAATATGGTCTGTATAATTAGAATAATTTATGCTTAGTAGTTTCTCATTGGTTATCTGCTTTACCATATATGAAAATATCTAAGCCAATCAGAATGTGAGAGAAATTTCAATAAGCTTGCTAAAGCTATGTTGAAACGTCGAGAAAAAAGATTTTTAAGAACTCTTAAACTCCATTGTAACAAATCTATTCGAATGATTTATTGTCATGAATCAAATTTCCCCGCCTTTCTCATACATATCACCCGTGACACAAAACATACCAAGATAGTGGAAATATTGGACATAGGAAATGAAAATTTGATCAGCCGAAGTTTTTAAAGAAAAAAGTGGTCATCATTTTCAAGCAGGAAATTGTCAGAAAAATACAAGGCTTTCAAAACGTGAGTGTTCAGTGTTTTTATGAGCTTTCAGACTTTAAAAACGCGCCTAGCCTTGATTAGACATCTTAAAATTGTTCACACTTTGGCTTTTAATGCGCGTATGAGCTCAGATTAAGTTCTACGTAATCCCCCTGATTTTACTTTTATCATTCTTTCAAGTCATTTTATTTCGCCATTTATTTTTTATATAAATTCGCATCAATGTTTTGAAAATATTTCAGTTAAGTGAAAATCGTTGAAAGTACGTAAGTTTTGTGTACTTGTGGTTTAATATTTTGCTGTTAAAAGATGGTAAGCTTGCATTTTTTTCAAGAATCTAAAAATTTCAAACACTTAAACTTTTTGAAAGTGTTTTTTTTCGAAAAATGTGTTTTTATTTATCTAGGTCTTGGAATTTTTTGCTTTTTTGTCAATTTATTTTTCCTACTTTTGTTAGATATTCTTTAAATAACTTTTGGTGCTACCGTGACACGAAGACATCGCATCAACGCCACCAACAACCGTGCCTTTCAACAGCCGAGCGATGTAAGCTTTCGACCAAGTAAAACAGTTATTACCACGAAAGGAAAAATTAGATTTTCTCGGACCCGTTAAAATAAGACGCTTGTAAAACTCTGGAATTTCATTTCTCCCGAGTGGGAAGTCATTGAACGGATTTTTAAAACAGAGTCAGTATAGTAAAGGAGGGAATTGAACAAAACATTAAAGCATTCTATAGGATGAATGATGAGAATATCAAGTCCAACCATCTGTTATCATGGCTCTCGGCAGGCTATCAAAACATGACAAAAATATAGTTTAAAAACTTTAGTAGGTCTAAAAAGAAGTAGAGAAAAGGGGTCGAGAAAGGTAGATTTTCCTCTAGTAGAGTGAGGACACAGTGTACATGCTTGTGGTAGCTTTAGGGTAGTTTAGAGAGAGTGATGTTTAATTACCTGTGGGCATCTTTGCGCTCTCTCGCATTGTCATCAGGAGATGATGGCGATTTGGAAAGTAGTTCAGATTCCAATGAAAGTTATTTCTTCCCAACAAAATTCCGAAGAGGAGTCTTTCGAAGTTTTAAAGAACACATGATACCAGAGGTACAGGATAGTCTGAGAGATCACAGATTTTAACAAAACCGAAGGTAGCATAGAAGCTATAAGAGCACGAAACCGTTAAGGAATGCCAGGATAGTGGAAGTTGAAGAAAAGCTGGTTTGAAAGTCATGTACATGATTTATGGTGGTCAAAGAAAACGACACACCTCTTTGATCAATATCTTGGCCGAACTAACGGCTTTCTTCAAGATCAAAACAAAGGCTTTTTATTGGCCAAATATGTAGATGTGCTGTAGATGCTAGAGAAAATAGTCGAACGAAGATGTCGAGTGTAGTTTTGGTTAAGGAAAGAATAGATTTTCGAAATAAGAAGGTTTCTTGAGGGAACATGTTTCTACAATCCTCAACCTTTTTCGGAATGGTAATGAGGCTGTAATATTGGAAAAGAGCTTTCTATATACCATTTTTTTTTAGACTGAATCATTCACAGACGAACAAGTCGATGGTAAGAACACCTTTACATCTATCTAATATTAGCCTCGACAAAAGTGGGAAAGAATGTAATTTTCGAGAAGTTAGACTTTCTTCTCTTTTTCCATTTTTACCCTCAACCTCTTCATCCTTACAATTCTTACAGTTGTGCCTTAACCTCTGTTTATCACAATCATAAAGCAATGTAAGACTAAAAAATGTGAGAACCAAGACATTTTCCAATTAATCTATATCATTGATTAAAGGAACAGTAGACAAAAGCTCCTCGATCATTGCCTTCTAATCACCAGTAAGATCAAAATCCAAAGAAAACCATCATAGGTCGTATCTAAAACCACACGGACTATGTTTAAAGTCAGGATTTGAAGGCTTTCATACTTTGAGCTATAGGAGGAAAGTGAATGAAACTTTTCGATGGAGGATGAGTAGAAACATAAATTTCACCTTCAATTGACAGATTTCCGCGAAGCCTTTTCACTATTCGATAAAGACGGAGATGGCACCATCACGACTGGAGAATTAGGGATCGTTATGCGGAGCCTGGGCCAATCACCCACAGAAGCAGAACTACAAGACATGATTAATGAAGTCGATATTGATGGTAGGTTGATTCTAAGCATCATCACGTAAAGCTTTGGTTTGAACCATTTTGGGACCATTTTTCAAATTGAAAAGGATTTGTTATACAGTCTCATTCATGAATAAATTCATGATGTAATCTGAAAGCAACCAGTTGATGGTTGAATATCAATTAGACGTTTTAGGGCCTGGTGAAATACAGTGAAAAAGACATTCTCACAAAAAGAAGAAAGCAGAATTTTTTGAAGTGAATTTCAAAATCGAAAATTTCACTAACACCTCCTATCACAATCCTTTATAGGGAATGGGACGATCGATTTTTTGGAGTTTCTGGGAATGATGGCACGGAAGATGCGTTCAACAGATGCAGAAGAAGAAATTAAAGAAGCGTTCCGTGTCTTCGATAAAGATGGTGAGTTGGATGGAAGCTTGTAGAAAGTTTCCTTATGACTCGGTTGACTGATTGATCGTCTCCATAGACCCTTTTTCAGAGACATACTAGGTTTTTCACAAAGTCTATTTTAATTGACTCTGTTGTATTTTCAAGGTTTTCCAGGGACAATACACTAGACATAAAACCGACACAGACTTTCGTCTGGATCGCCAAAACTTCTTCTCCTCGTACGAAATATTTATTTGTTATTCCTAACAGGTAATGGTTACATCAGTTCAGTGGAATTACGTCATATTATGACGACATTGGGTGAGAAATTGACCAATGAGGAAGTAGAAGAGATGATCAAGGAAGCAGATATGGATGGTGATGGCACCATCAATTATGAAGGTGAGATTTCATAATTGTTCCTAATCTGGAAAAACGTTCATACAATATCGTTTAAAGTCGTTCCGAAACAAAATAATCTATTGTGTTGGTTCATCTTTTGGAGTGACATCATTTCTAACCAACACCTATTCGTCTCGGAGATAAATAGAGCGCAAAGACAGAGATGGTTAATAGAAAGTAAGTAAGTCTGCGACCGCACTTACTTCGATAGCTATTCACCCGAAGGTAGGGGAAGGCGCCACCCTTTCTCCCTGGATTGCTCCACTTACCCTTGATCCTTCACTTAGTAGCCGAGCATCAAGCAGAGAGGCATCAAGTACCATTTTGGAAATCTTTGGTATGACCCGGCTGGGGGTGAACCCACAACCATGCTTTACTACTCAGACTACTGCACTACGGTCACAAGAGATAGATATGGAATTGATGAACAAGTTATATCGGCAAGGCCTGTTAATCTCTAAGACGACCAAAGAAAGAAATGTCTACATTTATTACATTGAATATGCAAGATGTTAGAAGTACCAAACAATATCCAAGTATTGATAAAAAGGGTTCTTACTAGACAGATTTTAATAATTCCGATATCACGTTTTAACACTCCGAGTATCTTTCTTTTTTTACTGGGAGAAGTATCTTGGGGGCGGCTCCCCTTAAAATCATAAGGTTGACAAATGCTATGAACTTAAAATTTTGAAAAGTGGCAGATATGGACAATTGAAGGTGATTCTGTTAATCTCTATGTGTTCATTCTCTTTAAGAATTCGTCAAGATGATAATGCAAAAATGAGAAGAGTCTGGATGAGAATGATTCTTGGAGAGCATAATATTATTTTTATACTTGTACATAAGAGAATTGGTATCGCTCTACCGTTTCCATGGAAACAAATGTTGTTTAACTGAGGGGTATCAATATTGATAATTTGGCTGCTTGAATGCTGCTGAAAGAAAAAGAAGAACGTTCGAAATGAGTGAAAATCGAAACTAACTGAAAAAAGACATTTATAGGAAAAACTCAAATTCACTGTGATATTTGACATGAGTCAATTATTCTAAACAGAATATATTGGTTTTGAATTTTGTAACATTATTATCGAAAACTTTTTGAATTATGCTTAAAATATTTTTAACTTATTTAGTGAAGATTAGTAAAAGATAAAAACCCATTCAAGATTTATTTATTACATTTTGATACAGTACAAGGGACAAAAATAGAAGCAACTTTCGGGTATTAAGTCTGCATAAGAAACCAAAAAGTATGTTTTCAGGTTCAAAATATTTTACACAATTTTCTTTTTACGAAAACTTTTTCTAAAAATCAAAAAAAATCTGTATACATAAACCTTAGATTCCTCCAATAAAAAACAAAGCCTTTTTTCAAAAAAAATAAATATTTTTTCCATTAGGCGATACCAATTTATAATATATTGTTCTACAAGCTAGACTGACGGACTGATTTTTTTTATCTGCTCGTAGAACAATAAAACAAATTTGTGCAGCCTTATCATATAATCTAGATACCTTAGACAAAATAATTCTAATTTCGTTTTTAATCTATTCAAAAACGAAACATAAACATCGAGAAAAATTCGATACTGTTAAAAAAAGCTTTGCGTTGTGACCCAAACATGGTCAAAAGTTTCCAAAGGAGAGTAGGAAGAAGAGACAGTATCGTTGAGATACTAGGCTGTACAAGAGGAGGCGTTTGAAAAGGGGATAAGATCAGTAATAGATCATCTGTTCCAGACTAGAAGGAATAAGAACGTCCTTGTCACTGAAAGATATAAGAATACCCTTGTCACCGGGATGCTTTCAAATGTCGACCCCGTTCAACAACTCAAGAACTTTTTACATATTCACATATTGAATGTTTTTGTTCATTGTTCAAATGTGGTGATGTATATCTTCCATTTAGCTCTGATAGTCATCCTTCACAACTTCTGTACGTTAAGTCGATACACAATTACTGAAGTTTTAAATCATCTATGTTATTTCTTGGTAATGTGCCTCATGTTCGTGGCACAGAACAAGGCGTGCATTGCTGACTTTTTAAGCAGTTCACTATCACTGGAGCAGGTTTTACGTCCAAAATGATTGGGAATATATACCTTCCAACTCGAAATCGACCTCTGCTGTCAATAAAATCTGGATCAAGACGTCCACGAAAATGCACCTCAGTTCAACGCATTGCGGTTCAACAAAACCCACAACCAAAACAGTTTTGTGTACAAACAAAGTGTACCGCAATATGGTATCACCTACTTAATCCGAATCCAGTCTCATTTTCATTTGGTCCCCTGAAAAAATACAGGGATCCCCAATTATTTTATGTTTCAACAAGCCAAAAACGTTGACGAAAAGAGTGTTTCTGGAAAAGCAGATAAAAACAAAAAGGAGTCTACCACTATTATCACCGTAACACAGATGAAATACGAAAAATATCTTAAAATTAATTATGTAACTTATGAATAGGTTTAATTTTATAGACACACTTTAGAGGCTAAACAATCATAACTTTTGATATCACAAATCAAAAAGCTAAGGAGGGTGAAATAAAATAGATAATGACATACCTAGGTTGCCGAATGATAGAATGAGTGGTTTTATTTTCATTGATATCTCCAATACTTCGATGTGTCGATTCCAGCAAAGGAGAAGAAGGAGTTGATCTGTTAGGATTGCGTATGATCGAAATTTTCCTGAGTATAGAAATAAAACAAACCATCAATTACTTCAATTTTTTAATCAGACATTACGTTGTTTCATCCACCCTACGTTTGGGTGGGTTCTTCAAATTCTCTGATAACCACGAACGGGTTAACCCTTTTCAGTGTCATTCTACCTTGCAAAAATTTGATCCCAGGGTTCATGATATCGGTTATTAAGGGGGGGGGGTTGGTTCTGAGAAATTTAAATAATAGGGGGACTTGCCTTTAGAGGTGAGTTTGAACCACCCAGGAAATTATCAGTGGAAAATGCATTACTCTGTGGCCTTTTAGAATCGAGTGCTGTCGTTCTTTACGTAGTCAGTTTGTACAGTCACAGAAAGCACTCTTGTATCTGAAGATATCCAGGAAAAATACTTACGGGTCACTATTGCTGTTGATCTCTGGCTCAAGAGGTTCTTTTGGCAAAGTTTCATCATAATTTTCCCCTAGAATCCTATTCCTGTAACATGGAAAGTCAATTCAATTTTAAAACTTAATCTGTCAAGATTCTAGTGCTAGGAAATTAAATATGGCACCTATTAAGGTTTAAGTTCCAATTATCAATAAGAATTTAGGGCCCTCCTGAAATCTAGGTAGTACCCCTACACATCCGAGATAGATATACCCTTCACTAAATTGAGCAGGTAGACCGACCTTTCTGTACTTGTTTCAATTTTGGTTTAGAAATAAATGGTTTGCTCTACATTCTTTTAAAATATATTTTATAAATAAAGTCAGAGGAAGGTGGTGGCTTTAAACTTTCCCATATTTGCTGATAAAGAGAGTGGCACTGTAGAAAATTTGTTTAAGATTTGCTCCGCCCCCAGGATCCAATCATCCCAAGCTATTTAAAGGGAAGTTGTAGGTGCGAGGGGGGCTGGAGCTATGCAAAACTGGAAGCTCATTTTATAAATTTTTGGGAACAATACTTGGATCTTTTAATAAAACGATGGCTTAATGTTGCTTACCTAGCAGCCTGGTATTCTGCTTCTTTCATTTTTAATGCTTGCTTTAACTCAGCTTCAGTCTTTTGTTTGGGAGCATTCTTTTTTATATTGAGATGAGCTGCCCGTTTCAGAATTTTGATCTAAATAAAAGAGAAAACAAACAGTGATGATAACCTCTGATGTCATTTTTTTTCACTCAAACAAACCAACAGAAATATTTCACTAAACGTTCTTTAGCTAAAAAATTCTTTTTCTAAATTTCTAAAAAATCGTTTTCTTGCTTTTTAATTTCCCTTAAGGAAGCTGTTTGGCTGACAACTATCGTCCAACTGATAAGGCAATACTATTTCAATATTCTTAGCGCAAACCTAATCTCAACAAACTTGCCACTGTTATAATAACATTATTAAATTATTTTAAGGAAATTTTTTAATTAAAAAAAGAAAAGGAAAAAGAAAAGTTTTAATTCCTTTCAACCTTAACTTGTTGTTTTATTGATTATCGTGTTGAATGTAAGATCTTGAATTCTACAGAGATACCCCATCAAGAAACAGAACTCCAGTCAAACCAGGGTAAGAGGTAAAACAGACAATCAACAAACGAACCTGTGGTGTGTAATCTGTGCGACCAGAATTTTCTGGTTTCAAGATGGTCATTGATTCTGACGACCTAGAGTGAAATATGAAAAGTATTCTAAAGTAACTCATTAAAAAAAGAATCAGACTGGGACATAAAGAAATGTAAATGTTGGTTTGCTGTCACCCGAGCAACCCAATAAACCCGAGCAACCCTACCACAAAACCTGCTGACCAAAAAAGGTTTAAAATTTTTATTGCCTTTTTAAAGAATACAAATTTTTTCTTCAAAAATCCAAATCAAAAGCTGTATCTGTATCTTGTTTGATTTGGAAGATGGTTTTGGTACCATTGGAAAGCTATTTCCTATTTATACTCTTTCTAAAAACACTCGGTTTATGGCCCTTTAAATCACTATGGCCTCAAGTCTGAGACTCAGTATTTTGGCTTGTTTTCTCGTGACCTAAGGGTTAAAACTACTAATTCTGTTGGTAGTCAAAATTGTATTTTCGATCAACCAACCCATCTCCAAAATCTAGCGTTGGTTGGTAGCAAACTATCATTACTTTAAGTTCAGCCTCACAGTGATATAGAATAACTTAGTTGTAGCAAGAATCAAAAATCTCCCTATAAATTAAATCCATTAATTAGACCAGTGTAAAAAAGAAAAAAGTGTGTCTCAATTGCTTGAGTGTTTATTCAATTATTTGACTTGCTGTTTTCATGTAAAAAAAGCTATTTTGGTTTGCCAGAAATGTAAGATGGATAAATGTTATTACGTCATATTAATTATCTCTTCTTGATCTGGAGTGCTCAAACTTTTTTCATGTTCTTCCATACGCCGCTCAAAGTCCTAAAAATACAAATTAAAATGTCATGATGTAGGATGAGATGGCTCATGATGTTGGCTTATGATTACCCTGTATAACATAATTGGTTGAAAAGAAAAGAGAACCAAATCCAGCTAAAAACTTTAAGGTAAAAATAGTTCCTTACTGTCAGGTTGGGACTGTCCTTAATTACCAGTTAGGGAATGGGCTTGAAATTCAGAACTATAGCTAAAGTATATTGTTATATACTTTAAGGACAAAACCTATCTGTAAGAAGATTCGGATACAACCTTTTAATTAGAGTGTTGTTAAATACAACTGCCTCACAATATCCAAAAACTGTTCAAACATACAAGTAATGCTCAAATTATGTCATAAGGAGCTCAGACTCATTCTACTCACATTCTGTACGTTTGTAAAATTTTTGTCTGCCAAAAAGTTGTTCAGTTTTCAATTTGCAATTGATTGATATAATAATATATGTGTGTTTGACCCGGGGGGGGCACTCAAGGTAAATGACCTACCAGACGTTCGGCCCTTAAGGGTAGGTTTTTCATAGTTCAGCTAGTGCACTGTAAGGGTAGGAAATTACAAAACTGCACTGAACTGCACTGTAAGGGTAGGAAATTGTGATAAAAGGCCAATTTTTTGGTAAAATTGGTACAAAATTGGTCAATTTTGGAGGAAAAATTCCGCATTTTCTTGGAAAATTGCAAAAATTGCGAGAAATTTTGAAAAAAGTGCACTGTAAGGGTATGATTTTTCATGGAAATTCACTGCACTCAACGATGTAAAAATAATAGATAACCAACTTGCCTTGATTCTCAAAAAACATCCGTGTTAAGGTTGTAAAAAAATTAATGACATTTTGCATCGTAAAAAGTGCAATTAAATAAAAACTTGCTTCATTTGCAACCTTCTATTGGACAGAATCGATCACTTGATGTATATTTTTCCAAAATTTGGGTTAGAAAAAGTGTATTTTCCTATAGGCTGTATTTAATAGTTTGAAGCGGTCATTTATAGCTTTACGTACATCACCATTCATCCAGAGTCGAAACAACAATCAACCCTGGATGAATGGTGATGTACATAAAGCTATAAATGACTGCTTCAAACTATTAAATAAAGAAAGACAAACCCCACGAAATTCCAAAGAATGGAAGGACTACAAAAGAGCCAAAAACAAATGCACCAACTTGATAAGAACCACTAAAGTAAATTACTGGAGAGAGAAATTTGTGACATACGAGTCCTCAAAATCATTCTGGTCGCTTGTAAAAAAATTCAAAGGGAAATCAAATAGCCGACACATTGGTCCCTTAAAAAATGAAAATGATACCATTGTTACTGATGACACTGATAAAGCAAAAACAATGAATAAATTTTTTGCTAATATTGGAAAACAACTTGCAACACCTCCACAGACTGACGAACATGGATCTTTGAACTCGTACATTTATCGAGTGACCCCTACTATATCTACAATCTAATTCTCAAAAGAACTTCTTCAAAAATCGTTCAAAGCTGCTGTAAAAATTGGTAAAGCCGGGGGTCCTGATAACATCACCGCTAAGGACCTATCTTTGAACCCGGAAGCCTCAGTTGAGGGTTTACAGTACGTTGTCAAATGTAGTTTATCGCCTGGTACTTTTCCAACTCAATGGAAAACTTCTAAAGTATCTGCAGTCTTCAAGAAAGGCTCTAAATCGGATTGTTCAAATTACAGGCCGATATCATTACTCTCAATCCCAAGTAAAATTGTTGAACATCTTGTCTGCTCACAATTAACTGACCATCTCAGAGAGCATTGTCTCGAATCCGAACACCAGTGGGGCTTTAGACCAAATCGATCGACCGATGACATCCTACTCTATATGACCGAGAAGTGGAGAAAAGCCATCGACTCCCGTCAATCAGTTGGTACCCTGTTCATAGATTTTCGAAAAGCATTTGATAGCGTATCCCACCCAATTCTACTAAAAAAGCTAAGCGCTTCAGGGGTATCAGGTGACTTATTAACCTATCTTGAGAGTTATTTGTCGAATCGTAAGCAATTCACTGTTATCAATGGAGTCAACTCAGATTGTACTGATGTGGAATTCGGAGTACCGCAAGGGTCACTTATCGGCCCACCGTGCTTTTCAGTTAATGTTAACGAGATGAGTGAAAGCATTGATTGTGATCTAGATCAGTTAGCTGACGACTCAACAGTGTACACATCAGATCCACATAGCGATGTTGTCATCAAAAACCTTCAAAGAAGTGCACATCAACTTGAATCATTTGCCAAGAAAAATTCGTTAACCATCCACCCTGACAAATGCAAAGTTATGCTTATGTCGAAAAATCGCTTTGTTGGTCCTCTTCAAAATATAACTATTTGTCATAAAAATGTTGGGATAATAAACTCAACAAAATGTCTTGGAGTTACAATCGATGACGAATTGAAATGGGATGTTCATGCTCAAAAAATTACTAAAAGTTTTGGTGTTAAAGTCAAGAAGCTATACCAAATGAGAGGGATGCCAAAGTCTACCCTTTCAATCATCTATTTTCAAGGAATATTACCATCCGCCCTGTATGTTATTTTGATTTGGGGAAATTGTTCCGATGCCTTACTATCAAGCATTGAAAAAGTTCATATAAGAGCTGCCCGCTTCATTCAGCGGATAAAGAAATCAGTCCCAGATATCTATGTTCTGTCACAGGCCAAATGGAAGGAAATAATTTATTATTATAAGAAAAGCATTGCGTGTAAAGTGTAAAAAATATACAACGGTCTCAGCTCACCACTTTTATCTGAACTTATCAGCAAATCAAATACACGTGGAAATAGAAAATCTTCAAAAATTGACCAGGCAAAATTTACCTTTGTTGATTATAAACGATCATTTATGTACAGAGCAGCTATTGTTTGGAATAACATTCCCAGCTCAATACGGGAAATAAAAACTTACAAAGCTTTTACAAAAGCCTCGAATAAATCTGATTGTTTGGATAAAATTTATTTTAATATGACGGGTCGTGCACTATTATATAAAGATTATGTTTATTACTAAATTACATTTACTGAATATATATTTTTTCTTCGCAAATTTTTAGCTTATTATTACCTAGAGTTTATTCATGTACTTTTATATATGTATATTTCTCCTAAATTCTCCTAAGTCTTAATCCTAATCAACTTCTTGTTCCTATACGAAACAACTCCTTGATTCAACCAACTTTTAGCTTGATTCACAAGATTTTACTTTTTCGTTTTTTAGCCAGTAGGTCCACATCAGTTTTTTACTGCCAATATGTACAGAATTGTGTATAATTGTATATAGTTTTGTATATAGAACCTGACCTGCTTTACCAAATAAATTAATAATAATAATAATAATAAGGCAGCCTCACAGAAGGAATTTTTTAATTAGATATAGTTGTTCTATAAACATCCATCTGTTTATTTTGTATCATGCAACCTTCATGCACTTTTCATTCAGATATCGCAGTTCAAATCACACATATATTTTTCAGATAACAGCATTTTATGAGCGTTTATTTATCCAGATGAAGATTAAGTGGTATCAGGCCGATCCGTAGTCAATTTGTCTAAAGATTGGTACCTTTATCTTTTGAAAAAAATTCTGAAATTTGCAGTAAATAACAATTCAAATTTTCTATCAATTCAGTGGATGTCAAAAATGTGTCAAAATCTAGCTAAAAGCATAACACGCACTGCACACAGAGCTTTTTAATAGAGTGCTCATTTCAATAGGAAAACAATGGTTGTTCTCTTGGGAGAAGTGCCTTCTAGAGGTAGTTGGTTATCTATTATTTTTACATCGTTGCTGCACTGTAAGGGTCCGATTTTGGAAGCCAAATTTTGGGCTGAACGTATGGTCGTTTTCAGATCGAGTGTGGATGTTTGGCCAAATCCAACTTAACAGACTTCGCAAACAAGTGCCTAGGAGATCTCTTCTTACCGTCAACTGCTCTAACTTGGGACTATCTGACAAAACACAGGACGGCAATTCAGCCACCATTTCACTGAACCTCCAAAGTCATTTGATTTGAGTCAATGAACGGCATATTAAAAAATACACGATTTCTCTTTCACACCAAGTAGGCTTTTAAATCGAAATATGAAAAAAATTCGTAGTGGAACACACTCGAGTGTCTGTGCACTCTAAGAGGAGGAACAAAGAAGTAAGATTGATAAACTTGGTGGAGTTATCAAAACAAATTTATTGTCTAAGAGATTTAACAGTAAGTGAAAATACAGACCAGATATCATCGACCATGTTTTCCATTCAATGTGATGCCTGCTTAGCTATCACAGGTTGCGATATAACTTTAGTTTCTAGCAGAGGGAGGGACTATACTAATGTTAGTAGTATTTTATAGTATTGGGGTATGGGTAACTCTCCCGGGGGGGGGCAGTCAGGCAAATTGACCCACGGGTATGTGCGGCGGTTAAAGGTATGTTTTTCAAAATATCAGAAATGCACTGTAAGGGTGGACTTTTGATAAATGCACTGTAACGGTGGAAATTTCAGCAAATCTGGGAAAAATTGCAAATTTTTGCTCGAAAATGTTGATTTTTTTGGCTCTAAAAGAGTTTGAAAAATTTGAAAAAATGCACTGTAAGGGTATGATTTTCACCGATTTTTTTCTGCACTGTAAGGGTGCGATTCTAAAAGCCAATTTTTTCGCTGCACATACTGTCAGTTGGTAAACCCACTGCCCCCCCCCCCGGGTAACCCTTTGACAGTAAAAATTTTGAAATTTCCGAAGGGAAAAATGTTTCCCGATATCCTAGTTTTTGGAAAGAAGTTTCCCTGATTTTTAGATTTTCGGAAAAGGTTTCCCAATTTCTGACTTCAGAAAATCAGAAAACCGGGCTAAGATTTCAGATTTCATTTGGAAATTTTTATCTCACGCAAAATGGACATCTCAAGTTAGCAGGTGTGAATATATGAAGGGTGAGATTTTATACATTCGCACTTCTGAGAGGCCAAAAAAGAAGGGTCTTGTGAATTGTGGCAATTTCGTTGGTGGAGATTTGATAAACAGCTGTGAAGGAGGAGGAGCGCCAGGAAGCAATCAGTAGAATGAATAAGAGACCACTCTTTCATTTTGTTGCAGATTTCGATATAAACTGTCCGCAGGGGCTATTTGTCAATGTTTTGTATCAACTTGTCAGAATTGTATTGTTGCAAATGGAAAGGTAAAAGAGATAAGAATAGCCTAATTTCTAACCCTGATATAGGAGTTTAAGTCTAGCTAGACTGACTGTGTGTATTCCAGGGGATGTCAATCGAACGGAATCGAAGCTCGATTGGTAATTTTTTCGGCCAAATTAATCGAATTAAATCGAATGACCGATATTTGATTAGCTGAATTGATCGAACGTCAATCGAAGACTGATTAAACTCAAAAAAATGTAAATTCGATTAACTTTCGTTCGATTCAATCGACTTCGATTTTTGTTCGATTGACTTCGACTTCTGTTCGATTTACTTCGATTTGTATTTTTTTCCTCCTTTTGAATGGGGGCCCCTTAGACGTTCCTCTTTTGATTGTCTTTAGACCACATGTACATCAATTTTCTAAAGTTATTGGTCTGTTCGATTGACTTCGATTTCAGTTCGTTTTATTTCGATTTGTATTGTATTTGTTCGTCGACATAAGGGTCCTTTTAGACGAAGGGAGGGGGTATTAAAACGTATTTGCTTTGATTAGCGAGTTCATTGTCGAGCTCATGTATGTTGTAAGTCGAGATATCACACTAGTGCTACGGCGAGTGACGTCGCGACGACCCAGGAAAATAAGATAGACTTGTCGAAAAAACTTTGCCATTTTTGCATCAAAGAGTACCTAAATCAACATTAAACGAGCATCTTTGAACGAGTGCCCTCTGCCTCGCTCTGCCGATAAAAAGAATTTACATAAACTTGCTATAGCTTGTACGAGAACAAGCCGTGTGTACTTTCTCTTATTATCTACAACTCTATCTTAGAGACATTCATCAAAAAACTCAACATGCTTTGCTCACAGCTGTACCGAGCTCGATCCCATACAAACCATATTTTGGCTCTGAACAGAAATTTCCGCTTGAAAAATCAAAACATTGATACATGGTCGAATATTTACTAAACTTTGCCAAATTAAAACGCGGGAAAATATCGTATGATGTATGATCACGGCTCCCGTTCACTTCGATCATGATTCTGATCACATGATATAGCTTTATGTTTTGACTTTTTTCAGCCAATGAAATCGTTTGTTTATGTCGCAATAAAGACCTTTCTAGATTACCGCGTAAAAAAACAGGGGGGTCAACATGAACTTTAAAGCCTGCTGCGGGAAAGGGAAATGGTTTAGAAGAACCAAATATATACAAAAAGGTTTTAATATTATCCAAATATTCTGAAAACAAGTGACATTTACATGATTAATCTTTATAAAGTTTGATTTGACGGTTTAGTGTAAACAAAGTTAACCCCCGTGGTGGTTTTATAAACTATATTTTTGGATTTGTGAGAAGACAAATGTTATTGTAAAAAAAAGTCATTTGGAAGTGTAATCATACCCTTTTCAGGGAACTGGACCCACATTTTTAAAGTCAGAATTCATTGCCGCAGCGTGGTTTGAAACCTCGCTGGTGGCTGTTGTAGGTCTGGTGGAAAATGGATTTATTTCTGAATGTAATGTAAACATTACTACAGCTAGAATATTTTCTTTATTTTGACAGACAAATGGTTCAAGGTTTGTTTACTTCTTATTTTACTGCAGTTCTAGTTTTTAGTTCTAGTTCACGTTTAATATTTGCATAAAACAAAAAAATGCCTAATCTCGCAAATTCTACGTAAAAGTACAAAAATGATAAAAGGTTTAATAGCTAAGATAAAGATATAAAAAATCAGAATAAATAGGTAATTTATACAATTTTAAATTAGATTTATTAGATTAAAATTCATAAAAATTTAAAAAAGTTCAAAAAATAGTACAGTAATAAAAAGTGTGTTAAAAATAGTACACTAATAGGGGACGCACAATTAGTAGGGTCACATAAGAAAGGTGTTCAAAAGCTGAAGGAGAGCACACACTAGAATCGAGGTGAACAAGAGCCAACTGGTCGCTAGAGGATAATGTAGCAAAAAAAATAAAATAAAGAAACACATAAGTATGGGCATAGACTCGGTGGAAAAAAGGGCACAGATTTAAGTGTACACTAAAATATTAAGCTATCAATAGAATTTTTGAATTCATTTTCAGTTTTCAAATTTGCAGTTCTAATTGGCAATTTGTTCCATATTTTGATGGTAGATGGAAAGAATGAGTTTGAATAGCATTTAATCCTGCCCTGAATGGGCTGATATTTCACATTTGTACAACGCTGTCTAGCTGGGTGGATGCTGCTGTCTACGAATTTGTTTCCTGACAAAATATCAAATAACATTTTCAATTTCGATTTGGATCTCCTTGTTTCTAGTGTTTCGAGTTTAAGTGATTTCCTTAGATCGTTTGGGCTGACTTCTGAACTCCATTCCCTACAGATCCAGCGGATAGATTTTCTCTGAATCATTTCGATTTTCTGGGTAAGGGATTGGTTATCAGTAGGATCCCATAGAGTGTTGGCATATTCCACCGTTGGTCTGATAAAAGTTTTATAACACTTCAGATGCGTTTCTTGGTCTGCCATTGATAGGTTCCTCTGAAAGAATATTCGGGTGTTATTTGCTTTGGAAGTGGCAAGATCGATGTGATTCTTCCAAGAGAGATTATTTGAGATTACAACACCTAGATATTTAGCTTTGTTAACAGTTTTGAGCTGTTGACCATGGATTTCATAGGTTTTATCATGAATTTTTTGTTTGTTGGTGACTCTGAGGTTAAAGCATTTGTCTGGGTGAAACTCCATGGACCATTTGTTTTCCCATTTTACCAATTCGTTTAGGTCTTTTTGAAGCTTTTCGCAGTCTTCCTGTGTGTAAATTGAGCGGTAAAGATATGCATCATCGGCAAACAGCGCAATTTTCGATTTTACTTCAAGTGGCATGTCATTTATATAGATTAAGAATAGCAGTGGCCAGAGGACAGTTCCTTGGGGGACACCTGAAATGACGTTTGAGTTTTTAGAGGATTTCCCACAAACAACAACACATTGGGTGCGATGAGATAAAAAGTCTGTAACCCAAGTTAGGACGTTGCTATGTACTCCATAATGTTTAAGTTTAATAATTAGTTTACGATGGCATACCTTATCGAAGGCTTTACTGAAATCAAGTAACATACTGTCAACTTGTTCTTTGTTGTTGATAGCTCTAGCAAGGGTATCAATGGTTTGAAACAATTGGATCTCACACGATCTTTTCTTGCGAAAGCCATGTTGAGTATCTGTAAGACAGCTGTTCTCCTCGAGGTGGTTGATGATGTGGCTATGAACGATGTGTTCTAGAACTTTGCAGGTGACAGACGTCAAGCTAATCGGTTGATAATTTTCCGCTTTGGACCTATTTTTGTTTCCTCCTTTGAAGATTGGACTGACTACAGCATGCTTCCAATCAGTGGGTATTTTCCCTTGCTTTAATGATGCATTGAATAATAGGGTGAGACTGTCAGCAACTTGGTCAGCTTATTCCTTTAGTATACGGGCTCTGATTCTGTCAGGACCACTAACTTTAAAGGGATTCAGTTCTTTAAGTAGTTTTACGACTCCGTTTTTGGTAACAATGATGTCATTGATCTTTTTTCCTTAACGGTGTTGGGGTTGTACCATCATCTTCTGTGAAGACACTTGTGAATTGGTTATTTAGAATCTCTGCTAGTTCCTCCTCTTTGGTATGGATTTTGTTGTTTTCACCCAAGAGAGGTGATAAACCACAAATGTCTGTTCTTTTGGATTTCACAAATGAGAAGAATTTCTTGCTACTTTTCTTATCATTGCAAATGTTTTCTTTGATGTAGGTGTTGTATACGTTTTGGCAGGTCTTTCTTGCAAATTTTGCTGCCTCCTGGTATCTTTTTCAGTCTTGATCAAGTTTAGTTATTTTGTATACTCTGTATCTTCTTGACTTTTTTTCGAGCTGCCTTTTTGCATACTACGTTAAACCAGGGTTGATTGAAACGCTGAGATGTGGTCTTTGTTGGTACATGTTTGTCCTGCGCATTCGAGATAATTTGCTTGAACGTTTCCCAACATTTATTATCGATGTCTGTTTCTGTAGTGTTTGTTGTGCAGAAGTTTTGTATACCTTCACTCATATCCTTTTGAAGGCCTTCTATATTTGCTCGATGCCAAACATAGATCTTGCGTTGGATAGGTTTCGATTTTTGGGGATGGCAGAAAACATCAGCAATAACGGCTGTCTCATGGTCACCAAATCCTTCATACGGCTCACATTTGTTAGTAAGACCAGGTCGGTTCGATAGAATTAGGTCAAGTATGGCTTTTTTCCGAGTTGTGAAGTCAACAAGCTGATTAAGGTTTAGAACATCGAAGGCTTCAAGGAAATTATTGTTTAATTGTTTTGAGTATTGGCTTCTGAGTCTATGTCTGGAAGGTTGAAGTCTCCACAAATCCAGTGCGGGTTCAGTTTATGCTTTTTCACAATGTTGGAAATAACTTTAATGAACTGAGTGTTGTAAGAAGCATCACTTGATGGGAGTCTGTAGCAAGCTGTGAGAATTAATGGTTTCTCATAGGATTCTGTTTTAATTGATACGATTTCAAATTTTTGCTGCGGAAGTTCTTGAACTAGGAGGTTATCTTTGTGAATGAAGATTACTCCTGCTTTTCCATCTATGCGATCCTTTCTAATGGCGAGGTAATGCTTTGGAAGGAATTGAGAGTTGCTAATGTTACAAGACAAGTGAGTTTCAGAGCCAATGAGAACGTCTATGTTGTTTTTATGTAAATAGTTTCCAAGCAGAAGTTTTTTGTTCCAGATACTTTGGAAATTGCACACAACGACACGTAGATGGTTGATTTTCTTTTTCTCGGGTGTGATATTGTTGGTAGAGGTTGAGCTGCAGGACGAGATTGAGGTATCGAATAGACTATATGAGATGTCTGCTAAAGCACAACCTGGACAAAGCCATCTTAAACTCTCCTCTTGGATGTGGCATTGATAGATTTGATCATACATGTTGGTACATTTAAGGTGAAACCACTGGTTACAAAGGTCACAAGCTATAGAAGCACCAGAAGAAACTGCCTTTTGACATTCACCACAGGTATATTTCAACTTCTTTGATGGGCCAGGGTTGAGCTTGACAGTACCATAATGATTAATAGCATCTGCTGTAATATGGCACTTGTTTTCGTCTTGCATGGGTGGTATCGATTTTCCTGATAAGTAATAGCAAAGGAAATCAGCGAGATTTCATTTTTAGAGAGGACTTTGCAGCAAAGCAATGAGTTTGCTCGGTTCAAAGATATCTGACATTCGGTTAGTTGCCAGGATAACATAGCAATGAGCAGCAGTCGCGAGAGAATCATTTTTGTAAAAGATTAGTTGAGAAGGTAAATACAATAGAATAAGATAGAATAAGAGGTACCTGCTCAGCTGCACATGGATCCAATCACATGCACAGCTGGTCCTTGGTTATTTGCCGAGACCTCAGTAGTATTCTGTTTTTTTCGTTTGTATTGGACACTTGGCCAGATTTCCTCGTTCAGTCTGTCAGTTCCAAACATGCGTCTTGTAGTAGTGTATTTTATAATTTTTAGTTTCTTTTTCTTTTTAGTTCGCTTAGACTCAAATTTGGAGTAATTGTTGTTTCTTTTTATTAGTCTGCTTGTTTATTTGCATTTCTCTGTCTTATTCTGCTGTAGTAGTTGATTGAAAACTCCTGATTTTTTTTTTGTCAGTTTTCGCTCGGAAGCCATATTGAATTTTTTTCCAACTTCTGTACTCTGCAATTTCGTGACCTCTACGGAATTGACGATTTTGCCTGAGGGGAACAGCTGTGTGCTCTGTGGGAAAAACACCAAAACACCGTATAGGCAAAGTCAACATAATGCCGTACGTCAAAATATATCAAATTTGCTTTCACCCACCGTTACTTGCCTTACTCGCCATTTCCCTTGCCGCTGTTATGATCTTTTACAAGAGGATTGAGACAGATAGAATAGAGACTGTAATAAGCTATTCAGCTTTAGGACGCCATCTTGAATAATAAAGACTAGATAATAATATAGCTATGTAAAGGGAAGTAGATATATACACTAAGATGGTTATGCAGTGAGGATGTTATCGCGATTCTCAGATTTACGGAAAACACCAGCTTTTTGCTGATTTTTGCCTCGATTGCCCAAAACCCGTAACCTTTTTAGCTTGAGGGAAGAAAAAAATTAGAGTTTTATGGTTTGCAAAAAAACGCCTAGTCAAAATTGTTTCATCTTTGCAGGATCAATTCCCAATCTCAAGATACATCATTTTTGTCTAGGGTTTTTTTTCGCAAGTTCTTCCTTCGAAGAATATCAATCACTTTTGTTTTCCCCTGAAGACCACGAGAAAAAAAATATTAGGGCACGTGCTCTCTAGGCGGGTGGCCTAGACTCACTTTTGTTTTGTATAATTTTATAATGACGTATAAGGTAGCGTAATTCATGCAAAAATAATAATAATCTTTTTGTTTTTATTTTCAGGTATACCGCCAAACATTGACGTCATCGTGTATGGATTTAGCATGAACAATAGGACCGACAGACTCGACAAAAGGAACAAACAATAAGACGACCCGAGAATCTTACGATGAGGGCGTTTTGTCTCCGCCTGATATCACACCCACAGAAAACGCTGTTTAAAAAGCGGGGGTAAAAATAGCAAGTAATAGCTTTTGTGAGTGTTTATTTTGCGAAATATATAACCATTTTCTAATATGGTCAACAAATTAGCATTTTTAGAATTTTGGTAATGAAATATTAAATATATAATGAAGAAAAAACAAACCATTTCAATTTTCTTATAGGTTTCAGACCCCAGAAAAATTATGTATTACCTATTACGTAACTTCACATTTCCCGACTCGCTAACTCCCAGAGGAATTCCGATTGTAAACCTGATTGGTTAACTTTGGGACATCTTCATAATGGCAGATAATTTAGAAGTGTTTCCACTAGGAAAGGTCGTGTGAATTTTTTGATGTCAGTATTAATTTTGTTGGTTGATGGCTTGTTGAATCTGGCAAGAAAAAAGTAAAGCTATACCTGATAGCTTTTTCTAACCAAGGATCTGAGGGATTCGAGCAACACTGTTATGTGCGGGTAGAAACAGGACCAGCTAGGAAACTGGCTCTTAGAGCTTAGGAGAGTTAGATAGATAGACATTTTAGTCATCTTGTTAGATGTTTTGTTTCGAGAATTCTTGCAATATAATTTATTGCCTAACTTGGAGAGGGAATGTTTGTAAACATAGAATTTTTTTTCATAGTAGTTATTTGGGGGGTCGGATTTAGGCAGGGCTGTCAGATTTAGGACCACTCACGGTACTCTGTGATCATGCACAAACCGATTGAAGTGAAATCGAAGTCAATCGAAGTAAAATCAATTCAATCGAAGAAGAATCGAATTTCAATGGAATTGAAGATTGAGCCAAAAAATGTAAATTCGATTTCAGGTCTCTAACTACACTAGAAAAAGAGATATGCTAAATTAAAGAAGCATGACTGGGAAATATATTTTTTTTCTTTTTTGACACATTTTTCGAATTTTTCCAAGCTATTTTCCTAACCTTTTTTTTGACATTTTTAGTCAAATTTTTGACACTAAAATTTGAATAACTTTACAACCACTTATCCTCTGGAGGCCTATGACCGCTCATTTTCTTTCTTTTTCAAAGCTTTACAAGATAGGATAGGTTTTGAAAAAAAAATCAAAATTTGAAAAATCTTCTGGAGTTCTTCACAATCAATAATATGAGACACCATTGTGGACATCAAAAAATTGTCCAAAAATTTGTTTTGTTAATAAGTTTCTGAATTTTAATTGTCATGGGTCCAAAATTTAACAAAAGTTAGATATTAATACGTTCTTTAAATATTTTTTTTCAAAAAATTAAAAACTTCATTTTTGACAAAGATATGATAAAAAATTAACATTGTTAACATTTTATCAATTCAATGAAAGTCTAAAAAGTCTGAAATCCCCCAAAATGAAAAATAATTTATTGCTATGTTTAATTTAGCCATATATTAAATATTTACAAAATTTATCAGAGCGTTAACAAAATATTGATAAATTTGTAACACTGGTACACTCAGGAAATTACGAAAATGGTTTGCTGCTGTTGGAACCTAGTAAATTAGATTTTAGACAATTTCTTGAGAAAGTGGATTTATCAGATAGAAATAACGATTGTTGCATGTATTTTGGACACAAAAATGATAAATTTTTAACAATTTTGGCCAAAATTGAACTTAATCTTAGCAAGGAAAAAATATAAGATATCAAGTTTTAAGTCAATTTGGGGCAATTTTTAGGTTTCAATTCAAATCAGGGTTCCAAAACTTTAAATTAGTGAAACTAAATTGCAGAAATGTATTTTATAAGATATGCAGATGCAACGTTTCAGGATAATAGAATATGAAAATTTGTAATTTGTAAGTACTCTAGATTTGGAGAAAACGCTGTTATAGTGTTTCACGTTAGTTCTGTTTAGTATTTTGTTAATATTTTATCAGTATTTTTGTTAATATTGGTGTTTGATTTATTCTAGGGTGTTTTAAATTAGGTTGTAGATCAGCTTCTTGAGCATTTTGAAAGTCTTAATTAAGTATCCTTTAGTGGCAAAGACTAATAAAACTATATAACAGAAAGTATATTGTTAAAATATTATCTTCTCTTCTATTGTCTGTTAACATTTTATCATTTGAATTCTATCTTTTTCTGATTTCGCTACATTGATACTCAAACAATTGGTCATTTTTTAACCATTTATGTCAATTTTGATAATATTTTAACACACTATTTAAACTTAATTAGTATAATATTTACAAGTACATACTAGTTTTGGTTAAGTTTTTATCTATTTTTGTTCAAGTTATTTGAAATTGTAGTTCTGCGTATCGTTTAAAGAGATATGTATCAAAACAAAGAGTTAAAAATAAAAGACCCAAATTTTGGCAGTTTCCAACAAATTTATGATAAAAATTACCAAGTTTTGAACTTCAATCTGTTAAAAAATTATCATTTCATTGTTTTTGAGCCTGAAACCTGTCAAATTTGATAAAAAATTATCATATTTTTGGTCTGTCCAAAGGATTTTCAATTTCAAGGTCAAATTAAAGTTTTAGACTATTTTTTATCATTTCCAAAAAATAGACCTTGTTAATTTTTTATCATTTATTTGTCATCACTTTAGGTGTTAATAAGTTGTCTTGATTTGATCATTGTGACACAGGATCCCAACAGTGTTAAAGATTTATCAATTTTTGAAGATAACATATCCACTGATATTTGTCAATATTCACTATGTTCAAATAATTGATAAAAGTTTAACACATGGTATCAATGTCCACAAGTAGGCCAAAACTGGTCTCATATTATTGATCGTGTCCAGCTATGCCCAGACAATCTCAATCGAACGGAATCGACGATCGAACCAGTCGAACCAAATCAAACGCAATCAAACAACTGAAATTCGATTGTCGAACGCAATCGAATCTCAATCGAATGTCAAAATTCTGGTTAATATTCGATTGGTTCGATTGTTGTTCGACTGGTTCGATCGTCGATTCCGTTCGATTGAGATCATCTGGCTTTATATTCTTGCAGCTTCCCAACATCCATGCTCTCAAACATCACAAGCCGAATGAAATTACTTTCGATTTCCCATAGAAATTATGCGACGAACAATCCGGGGTCAATGAATCGACGATCGAACATCAATCGAACGCAATCGAATATCAATTGAATCTGAAAATTGCGGTAATATTCGATTGAGATTCGATTGCGTTCGACAATCGAATTTCAATTGGTCGATTGCGTTCGATTTGGTTTGACTGGTTCGATCGTCGATTCTGTTCGATTGAGATCGTCTGGCCTGGGCGGCTGGCTGGGTATGCGGATCGAATGCAAACAGAGTAAAGGAACATGAGAGTTCTGGAGCGCTTGCAAGCCTGGCATGGCCAAAAATTATAATTATTAAGAAAATAATTCAATTGTTAATAAAAAACGAATAAAAGAATTGATCTATTGCTCATTTACCTCAGATTCTTCGGCATCTTCCCATGATTCTAAAACATCGTCGTCCTCCTCGTCCGCCATCTTGCCTTCCTTTTATCTGCTGAATCAGGAAAATGATCCAAAGGGCATAACTCAATCTTATGGAGGTAATATGATCGTAAGAAGGTATGAAAAAGATTTAGTTTTATCGCCTTAGTGTCAAATAATTGAAATTTGATTTTAACAAAGGCAAGCGAGATATATCCGTGGTCATTGCTCGATATGCAAAAGATATTTAATCATTGACATTGATATTTGTTTCAGTGTGACCACGCCAAGAAAAACAAACTTCCCGCTCCTGATTTCCAAGATTTGTGGCGAGTGAATAATCGTATCATCAAGTATTTTTCATCAATCAAGGATTTTTCCATCAATCAACAAACATTGTATACCAGGTTTTTTTAAAGTTTATAGGCGTTTTAAGCTTTTTCCCATGGCTGATGATGGGTAATTTTAAGTTTTCTCTAAAAGGGGCACCACTCTCCAAAACTCTCGGACTAGGAGGGAGGCACTGGTAGAGACCCGTCTATCTATCACTTCACGGCGGAAATCTCGAAACACTCGAATCCTTGTTCAGCATCACTTTGTAAGATAGGGAAATTTTAGCCAGTGCCTCCTGGCTAGGAGGCCCACAAAGGCATTCACCAACAAAAGAATTCAAACTAGAAGGGGTACAAGAAAAAGGTGATGGGTTATATTAATTAATTTCTGTTTGATTGACTTGGGTGGGCTGGGAAAACTTTAGAAACATGGGTTTGCACTTTACTTTCATTCAAATAACCAACCAGATGGTGAAATTCTCGGAAGACAGATAATTTTTTAGCGTAATACCAGCAGTGGAACCTCTAATTACTAATTAGCGGACACCACCGGGAATCAGATTAGTCTACAAAAAGTGCGCTTGCGCGGCGAATAGTATATCTCGCAAATTAATATATGCATAAAACTGACAAAATCCTTTCTGTTTTATGCTTAAAAGTGACGTTACCGTCGATCCTGACTTGACAATGCATAATTATAACGAGCGGCCAAGAAAGTTTGTTTGACGCAAAAATTGCACGATATATAATACAAACGGCAGGTACAAAATGCATAAAACATAATGCATATTGCATAATGCATAATAGTATTGTGTAATTTACAGAACGATTTTATATTCTCTGAAACTCTCCTTTGCATGCAGAGGCTAAAACTGCGAAAACCTCTTTAGAAGAGTTCCTTGTAAACATTCCAATCAGAGGGATTTCCCCAGACATAATATTTACTTTTCGAATCCAAACAGATCCGAACGAAAGAGAAAATATTCGAATCATAACAACAAAAAGGGTTTTCCGTCAGCATAAATAATAAGAAGATCGAGAAGATGCAACAGATCAGATAAAAAAACAACATAAACATTCGAATGTAAAAAGATTTGAAATCTATTTTCTTTGATCTAGCTTCCCCGGATGAAGCTCTTTAATTTATATTGGCTGGATATTGGCTCATCTAACAAAAAAGTATTCACATGGTTAATGCTTTGTAAGAGAGAAAACCCGTTGAAATTTATAAGCAATTATTCGAAAAGATCTTTGAGAAAACCCTTAAAGATCTTGCTATAAAATTTACGTTTTCGAGTTAGAAAAGTAACATACGGAGGAGATATTTTCGTGTTTTTTCTACATTATACTACGTTCTGTAAAATACAACTATGAAAATCAAAATGGCGACAAGCATTTTCAGTGGATCATGGATTTTCTTCATCATCCAAAATTCAAATTTACAGCTTTCTACCCTTTATTTTCTGGTAGAAATTGGTATATTTATTTTGTTGAAAGTATTATCTTTAAAATTCTCCTTATTATAGGCTCTAAAATTGACATTTTTCAAATATTATGCATTATGCAATATGCATTATGTTTTATGCATTTTGGACCTGCCGATAATACAAATGAAGCGCTAGAGAAAACGCCCACTGAAAATTGAAACTAGGAATTTATTGAATATTTCACTAATAGACCTTTTCGCCTTTCCATCCACCATATTGAATTGTATGCAAAAATTATGGTGGCCGAATTGCCGTGGTGAAATTCCCTTAGAAAGTATGCAAGACATATGCAAAAAGAAAGTATTAATATAAAACTTACATGCATAATTGGCATTATATTAAAGTGTAATCTTGTAGAAGATCTCTTAGAACAGGCACTTCAAAAATCCATAATATTATATATAAACTCAAACTGAAAAATCACCAACAAAGGTAAAAAATGATCCTTATTCGGCTGACAGTAAATTATTCTCCTGGGAATAGAGCCGCCAAATGATCAAATCAAAACATTGATAATGTGTGACTTCATAATTACTGCTTTCAGTTTGCGTGTTTTGAAAGTTTGATGTGTGTACTCCGTCTTCGTGGAATTTCTTAATGGCATGAAAACAGAATATGCTATGTCTTTAAGAACAAATTTCTAAAAGGCTTTTGTTGTTCTGTAAATATTTCTTTTTGGATTAAGAAACTCCATCTTTTATTGTTCTAATGATTATAATATTTCTTTATAAGGTGCTTTGTTGTCTTTTTAATCTTTGTGTAAAGTTGCATATGTTTTGCATACTTTCTAACTAAATCCAACCACGGCTTTTTCGTTCCTGTATTTTTGCATATTATTATTATTATTATTTACGAATATTTAAACAGGATAATTCTACAGTCATAACATATATACATATTTACACTGTTATCTCAGAAGTCCTGCATAAAACAGAAACTACATGAAAATCTAAAAAAATATATAAAAATATATAAATATAATATACTAAAATCTAAAAATCTATGGGGGTAAAAAAGTTCAAAAATCAGAAAAAGGAAAAACCAGGTCCTAAATCTAGTCCTAGAGATTGGATAAAATTGCAGAGAGTGGATAAGATTAGGTGTATCGAGTACACAATACTCAAGTGTGTTAATTTAAAACTGAGTGGCTTAAGTAGAGATAAGGTATGGAATAAGGTAAGACTAAGATGTTGAGGGCTAGAATGTAAGTCTAAAGGCTAAAATCACTGAAACATGCTAAATTTATGAGGAATAAAATACTAAAAAAATTCATCTAAAGAATCCTTTAAAACTATCAATATCTTTGTTTGATCTAAGATCTTTTGGTAATAAATTAAAAATTTTTGCACCTTGGTAAAAGGCTGATTTTCTTGCAATTTCAAGTTTGATTCTTGGCCTGTCTTGGCATAGTAATTTTTGTGCCGTTGTCTCTAGTTCTAGCAGTGGTATTTTTGAATTTAAAATAATCTCCAAAATGATCTTCAAATTCTTTGCCGTGCAAGCATTTGTGAACAAATACACACATTCGCTTTTTACTGATGGACTCTGACCGAGCAATCATTTCATTATCATTACCAATAATAAATTGCGCACAACTTTCCAATGAATCAATTTTAGATTTCAAGTAAGGTGGAATCGATCCATACAAAGTCAATGGACAATACGTAAGAATGGGTGCAATCATGGATTGGTAAATCAGTTTAGTTTAGCAGTTTTGGAATTCATATGATCTCTCATTTTCCGGAGCAGGTGGATTCTCGATGATGCTTTTTTAATTGTGGCATTTAAATGATCTGTCATATTAAGGGAGCTGGTCAAATTGATCCCAAGATATTTATAAGACTTGGTCATGTTGACGGTATAGTGATTGTGCTGAATGGTGATGTCTGAGTTTGCAAGACGTCTGATACGTTGGTCTGTACCGAAGAGCATTATTTCAGTTTTACCTTTTTTCAGATTCATAATCAGTTCATTTGAATAAAGGTAATTAGATAACGAATGAAAATCTTTCTGTAGAGTGTTTTGGATCGACTCGATGTTGTTGTCAGAAAAATAAATTACTGTATCATCGGCGTACATCAACATTTTGCAGACTGAAAGACTTTGAACTGAGTCATTGAAATGTAGCAAAAACAAAAGTGGCCCTAATATGGAGCCTTGTGGGACACCACAATATATGAAGGTTGGTGATGATATGGTGCCTTTGTAGGATACGTTTTGAGTACAAGCAAATAAGTAGGATGCTATCCAATTTTGGGAAGTTTTGCAAAGTCCATATGCTGGTAACTTGTTGATAATTGATGCGTGGCTGATCGTATCAAACGCTTTACTAAGATCGACAAAAATGGCACCTGTCATTTTTCCATTGTTCATAGCTTGTCTAATTTGGTCTGTGAGTAGGGTAACTGCATGCTCGGTTGACTTTTTTTTACGATATCCGAATCGACATACAATTCAAGATGGCGGATGGAAAGGCGAAAAGGTCTATGAAGTATCAAACTTTTTGCTTTTTGCAATTATTATAAATTCATCATAGTTTTAAATACTATTTTTTGAAAGTCAAAGGACAATTAAGGTAAATTTAAGATGATTGGGTGGATGTTGGTCGGACAGGCGTTTTGCATGTTCCGAGATCGGAAATTACTAGACAAGAGTAAAAAACGGGGGCGTCTTAGTATGTCAGTGTAGACCTAACTCTTCATACAAAAATTACGGGAAACACATATTTGGACTTTGTATACCCTATGCTGCACGCCAGCACTTAAGCTGAAGTCCTGGAAAAGCGGGATAAAAATCAGTTTTTTGCAGTTTGCCACATAGAAGATCTTTCAAATTCAGTATGTGAATAGAGTGCAGTATAAAAAATACAACTTTTCTATTTTTCCCTTTTTTTGCAAAAGTTCTAGAAATGAAAATAAAAGGATAATGATAATTGAATACTATCCATCCACTGATGATCCGAGGCGCCATCGTAAAGCTAGAATCGCTTCGCGTAATCTTCACTTGAGAAAATGATCAACAGATTAAATTTTTCACCCGCGCAGGAGTTTGCAGGCGTTCTGTGAGTGGTCTGCGAGCGTTCTCGGCTCAATCCTCGGACTATGTTAAAAATGGTAGACTCAGCTGTGACAGATCATTTCGATTGAAGTTGTTGGAATGTTTACAAGACTCTTGACAGAAAATCTTTTGTTTTATTAAGTCAATGATGACAGTGCGGTTATTAATTTTGTTAGATATGATATATTGATGTTTGTAAGTGCACTTTATAGTTTTGATTCCCATTGAAGAATCATATTCTGGTTTTCATGCTATTAGATGCTGTTTTAGAGCTTTAGAGCTACACTGTATGTAATATTATCTCTTTTTTTATTTTTTTTATTTTTTGCGAATGCAAAATGAATATTTGATTTTTGAATTAACCAGACGATCTCAATCGAACGGAATCGACGATCGAACCAGTCGAACCAAATCAAACGCAAGCGAGCGATTGAAATTCGATTGTCGAACGCAATCGAATCTCAATCGAACGTCAAAATTCTGGATAATATTCTATTGGTTCGATTGTTGTTCGATTGGTTCGATCGTTGATTCCGTTCGATTGAGATCGTCTGGCTTTATTCTTGCAGCTTCCCACCATCCAAGCTCTCAAACATCACAAGCCGAATGAAATTACTTTCAATTTCCCGTAGAAATTATGCGATGAACAATCTGGGGGTCAATGAATCGACGATCAAACGCAATCGAACATCAATCGAACATCAACCGAACGCAATCGAATATCAATCGAATCTGAAAATTGCGGTAATATTCGATTGCGTTCGACAATCGAATTTCAATCGGTCGATTGCGTTCGATTTGGTTCGACTGGTTCGATCCTCGATTCCGTTCGATTGAGATCGTCTGGAATTAAGGAAATAATGTGATATTTTCAACTTCAGTTGAGCTAGAATCTGAGAATGTCTGTCTGTCTGTCTGTCTGTGTCTGTGTCTGTGTCTGTGTGTGTGTGTGTCTGTCACCAAAACTTTGGGGCAGGCTGGAGACTTCGAAAATGGTCCGATTGGGCTGAAATTTTGCACACTTGATCCTTGGGCAAATCCCTGGGGGTGTTTTTTTCATTTTTTCAAAATTTTAATTTTTGGGGCCTGGGGACGAGTTTTTCGCCAAAACGAGGCTAAAACCCAAAATGCTATAATTTTTCTTAAGCCATTAAGTTTACAATTGGGCCTACAAATGATTTCAAAGATACTGAAGTTGAGCCAGTGCGGTTAGCACATTCGACAGTATTATATTTGATTGTTAATGCCAAAAGATATTTTCTTTACTTTACAAATATTCTGCTGTGTTGCTTTGCCACTCACCCCCGGATTTTTTTAGTAGGCACTTCGGTCACGTGGATAAGGTAATAAGAATGAATAAGAAATTAAGTTCATCAGTTTGTCAATGAAAATTAAGGCTTCGTGTGGTGTGGTTTCCTCTGGGTCAATTTCTTGAACCTCATCTTCACTTTCCAGGTCAGATTTTGGGTTTTCTTCATTTCCAGATTCTGTATTCAAATACTCGCCAACACATTTACTCACGGAGCTTACTTTTCAATCAACCTTATCGAAATTTATATCAACTGGGTAAAGGAAAAACTGAATCTTTGTATACAAAATTTGAAAAAAAATAAATAAATAAATTCTTGAAATAAATGGTTTATTATAGGAGTATATTTCGCAGGTCTATTGACCTCTATGAAACAATCTAATTCAAATTTACAGTTCATCAATAACGGTCTTTTTACATATTTTCTTAAAGTAGAGCTTAGCCCGAGGGCTACCTCTCACTTTCCATACACAGCATTCATCCTTCTCATTTTTCGTTTTCTCTTTAGCTTTTTCATGCCATTCTTTATGGTTTCACGTTCTTTCTTGGAGAAGTCATCTGTTACACTGAAATTATCTTCGTTTAGTTTATGGACTGAGGCCATAATTCTTTTCTTGTCTTCTTCATTGGCCAACGTTACTTTTAATGGCCGCCATCTTTTCGTCTTGAACATATCATCCTTTCGAGCACCGATTCGTTCTGCAGTGACAACATTTATCTTTAATCCCATACGATTCCCTACAACTTCCTCCACGTAATCTTTGTCACCGGCCCGCTGTTCCTCTTTGTTCTCATCTTTATTTTCACCTAAATGATGGACAATGATGTTACATCTAGTTAAGTTCTTCCAGCGATCTTCTTCTCTTTCTTCTTTTTCATTTTTGATAAACTTCTTGATGATAACCTCCTGTTTCTTCACCTCTTCCTTTGTGATATCTGCATATGTTGCCCGTTTTGGTTCTCTAGCGACGTCTTCTTTGTTCATAGCTATAAGTTCCTCCATTTTCTTCTCTAGATTATGCAATCTAGTGTTGAAAACAGATTCAAATATTTGCTGACCTCCATCTTGACATTCTGCTTCCGTTATTGTTTGCGTTATTTGGTTGCTTCTGACTCTTTGCTTTACTTGTTTTGATTTTTTCCAAAAGTATTGGTGTGACTGTAACACATTTTTTACATTCGAAGCGTCGGCTTTTGTATTGCAGACAAAGCTGAATTTGGTATGCGGGAAGCTCCGAACAAGCATAATGAACGAATCTCTGGCATTTCCTACATTGTAACATGTCATTATCCTTTATTATTTCATTCGTGAAGCATTTATTGGCGGTACAGGATCCATATTTTTCAACATTTTCAGTGGATTTTTCATCGATTGTTGCCATTCTTTTTCATTCGTTCGTTTAAAATCACTTATTACTTGTATCTTAATGTCTGAAACTGTTTTCCTCAGTGTCCGCTAAATGGAGGTGTTGGCTAATTGGAGGTTCTATGCTAATATAAGATAATGGGCGGTTTCAATTATTAGTCCGTTACCCTCTGAGAAAATAGTGCAAATTTTATGGATTTTCTGATACGGATGACCAAATAATTGGGAAAATTCAGCATTTTTCAGAACCCAGAATTTCTGTTTACTTATCTTGCATATTTTAGTGGTATTTATCCAATGAAAAGGATGTTGACAAAATATGCACAGCATTGATTATGATATCATTAAATATGCCAATATCGATTATTCAACGTCATTTCATTAAGTAATGTTTTCACCACTGGAGTCAAAATGGTATCGCGCAAAAGGTGTATTCACATGGACACTTTTGAAGACCTGTCAGCAAAAACAAAAGTTGGGTTTGGCTGAAATTGGACCTTAATATGATTTTTTTGTTACAAACTATATGTAATTCTGTTTTGCTACATTAAAATCTTATCTATATTTCTCATAATACTTATTGGACCGAAGCATTTGTATGATTGGACCTGAGTTTGTGAAACTATGCAACTTGCCAAACTGAGTATGTTGTAAGATCATGGTTCTGGGAACAAAAAAGTGTCCATGAAAAATAAATATGTTTTATTATATTGTTATATTATAGATGGACAAAGTAGTGGTTTCAGTGTGTAAAGAAACTAGTAAAGAACTTGAAAATTTGATCAATAATGCTTATTTAGAAGGTGAAAGGGGTATTTTTCCTTGGGATAATAAAGAAAATACTAGACTAAAGTCAAATTCGGAGTCAATTCAAAAATATATTTCACGTGGTGAAATACTTGTTGCTCATGTTTATGGCCAGTTAGCTGGTTCTGTCAGATTGGATACAAAAGATCAACCTGGGATGGTTGGACAACTGGCAGTCAGCTCTGAGTATCGTAAGTGTGGAGTAGGTGCAAAACTTCAAGAATATTGCCAAGAATATGCCAAGCTGAATTTTGGGATGAAAAAACTGACGATTGAATTCATAAACCCAACAGAGTTTGAACACGAGTTTAAAACTTTTTTGCATGCCTGGTATCAAAGATTGGGATTTGTTGTTGTAAAGGAAACAGCAGTTGAAGATCATCCTGTTTATTCTAACCTAGGAAAAATTTTGCTGACACCTTGTAAGTTTGTTGAACTGGAAAAAGAAATATGAGAAACTTATTGAGAAAGTTTTTTCTCCAGATTCACTTGGTCTAAATCTGATAAATGAATTCATAGATTAGGGGGATTCATACAGTTATTATATGGCACTTCCATTTCCAATTCTCTTCTCTTTGTCAAAAGTGCTCAATAAAGTTTAGAGCTTTTTACATTTGGCAATTGATATTGCGATGGTAGGGTGGTATAGCAACTATTTTTAAATACTTATTTATTTTGAATCTCTGTTATAGAGGAAACTTGTCTTTTTCAGAAAAACAACTGTATAATCTAATATGAATAAAGATCATTGATGTCCATGATTTCTTATTCTGTCCTTTTAAAAGATATGATTAACTATGGGTATTATCTGCAGAATTTCACTTTAATTCTCCTTTTTCAATAAATAAGAAAAAGATATGATGGATAACAAAAATATAGAAGTCAGTCGTGTGATGTTACCGGATGATTCCAATCTTGCTGGTAATGTTCACGGTGGAAGTATTTTGAAATTGATCGAAGAAGCTGGCGAAATTATCGCAACAAGGCATTGCAATAAAAACAGACCAGGTTACTATACATTTCCTCTTTGTTATGTTTATAAACGCAATGACTTCATAATAAATGTTTGTTTTGGCTTCAGTTGTAATATATAACTTAATACTTTTTAACTCATATGAAAAGGCCAGTTAAAGTAATTCGTCAAATTTCATGGTTTTATTTCTTAATCTGTATTTGGCTCTTTCATCCCAGGTTTAGAGTTAATCTACTTTTCTTCTACTCTGAGCTAAAATTAATCATCTGATTTTTTTTATTTTCTTCAGGACCTGAATGTTACGCAGCACTTGCAAGAGTAGAACGAACAGATTTCTTAGAACCAATGTTTGTTGGCGAGATAGCGCAAATTCATGCTGAAGTCACTTATGCTTCTGGTCACTCTCTTGAAGTTCAATGTACTGTTTACGCTGAGAATGTTGTGAAAGGCAATAGAAGATTAACTAATAGGTAACCAAGACTCAAAATCACAAGTTGGCTTGTTCATTTTCGCATTTTCCTGTTTTTTTGTCTACTGTACATACTTTCAATAAAGGGAGGGCCATCCTTCACCTATCCCTAATATTTACCTTACCACCTATCCCTAATATTTATCTTTATGTCATATTAGTGGACATTTGACAATTTTTGAAGATGTTTGTTGTCTACCAAGCTCATAACTTGGTTTCAACGCTAAGCAATAGATTATACAACATTCTTTTTAATATAGAGCATCACTCTGGTACGTTCCATTGGCAATCGCTCCACCTCACGCAGTGACTCTCGTGCCGCCTTTGTCTTACAAGAGTGCTCAGGAAGAAGAGAAAGGAAAGAAACGTTATGAAGCTCAAAAGACATCAAGAAATCAAGCATCTGATTCTCTAAATGTAAGAAATTAATTTCTAGTGTTGTATGGTAATTATGAAATCTCAAATTGTTTGATCAACGAGCCACCATTTTACCTTTCCTCTTTACGATGAAATGAAAATTAAGAAACTGTTAGATCAATATTATTAACAACATTGATGACATAGTCAGCAATTAAAGGGATAAATCACATGTTTTGTAATATTTGGCATGTGGGATCCTACTAATCCTGAGCAAAATCTCAAAATATTTTTGCCTAACTATTTTCCAAAGTCAAGATATTTAAGTTACAAGCTTTTGGCTTTTAGGATTAAAACAATAGAATTTCAACGTAAGAACCGTGTAAGAACCCATTTTCAAAAATTTGATATCTCGATTTTGGGGGGAAATTGTTACATAAATATACTTTGAGGTTTTACTAAGGATCACAGAATGTTTCTGTAATCTAAATATCTCAAACCATCTGATTATCCCTTTTACTCTCAGCATTTAAATTGGATATGATAACCAACCATTTATAGCTGGAAAAATTGTTACACAAAAATACTTTGAGGTTTTACTAAGGATCACAGAATGTTTCTGTAATCTAAATATCTCAAACCATCTGATTATCCCTTTAAATTTCTATACTTGTTTATTATCTACAGGGCAAGGTCAAAGAATATTTCTTTTAACTGTCACTTTAGATCGACGATGAAGCATCAGCTCCAGGAATGATCAATGTGTTGACACCAGCTGGTCGTAGTTTATGTGCACCTTATTCGGTAAATTACTCACATTCATCGCTCATTGTTATGCTACATCCTTCAGAATGCAATTCGTCTGGCTTTGCTTCTGGAGGTGCTACAATGAAAATGATGGATAATGTTGCAGGCATTGTTGCTACTAGACATTGTAAATCCATGACTGTCACAGCTTCCGTTGGTAAGTCATGTGTTTTCTCTGCACCAATTAATGGCCTGATCAATTCATCATTCATCAACCAATGTATTCACAATAGACAACTCCCATCTGAAAAAAGGGAAACGAAAAGAGTAATAACATTAAGGGTTTGATTTTCTCATCTGCATTATTTATGAAAAAATTATTTTCGTCGACATAAATTCAACGACTCTTCATTCCCTTGGTGACATAGGTGTCAGAAAATTAAGGCCAAATATGTTTTATGGGTAAACGTAAACCTCGTGATCCAAGCCACGATAAACTTCCAATATGAAGTGAAGTATTGACTGATTTTACGTCACTTACAACCAATCAGCTATTAGGCCCGTGATGTAATGTCAGAAGACATTGCAATGCTGTATATCGTGAACAGACATGCGTGTTTTCTTGATTCCCTGGTGGCTTCTCAATTTGTGATATTCCACTTGAAACTTTCATTGCAGAGGCGGTGAACTTCCACCACGTGGTGAAGATGGGGCACGTCATGACCATCACAGGTCGTCCTGTGTTCAGCAGCAATCGTACACTAGATATCGAAGTTTTCGTCGATTGTGAAGATCTGGTCGAAGGTTAGTCTTTTTACAATCTTTTTGTCACGTTGCTTTCCATATTCATTGAAATAAATCTATCGATCTATTCAGTATTCAAACTAGTTTTGACCTATTTTTACATCTTTAAAATAACTTTTATATACTAAGAGAAAATGAAAAAGTAAAACAGTTTTCCGGTTTACTTTATTAAATTAATATATATTTAGAAAACACCCTATTCTTTTAAATGCTCCCCTCGAAAAACGCCTTTCTCAAAATCCAAAAATTTAATAGATACAATAGGCAAATTTTTCTAATGATAATTAATTATGTTTCAAAGTACATTATCTCAACATATTATGAATAGATTCTTTTTACAATGTTTGATTTATTTAATAACCAGGAAAAAGTTTCCGCGCGTGTTCGGCTACGTTCACATTCGTTGCTTTGGATAAAGACAGACGTCCTCAAATGATCCCAGAGTTGAAGGTGGAGACAGATATCGAAAAATTGCGCGCAGAACTCGGAAGAAAACGTTATTTAGCGAAGAAAGAACAACGTAAAAGAAAAGCCGACGTAGCGAAGTTAGATAAGCCGCCTTCTACTGAGAGACAAATGTCCATCAATTGAACATTAAATGAACAGTATTTGGACAACTCACTCTGATTTGACCATATTGGTTTATATGCACAATTGGTAGAAAATAACATGTTGATTGATGATTAGTAGAGGGACAACACACACTTAATCTACATTCCTATTTTTAGACCACTTTGCTTTCTTAATCCTTGACTGTTTCTACAGTCTATCGCCATTCCATTTGCGTATTTTACGCCACAATCTCATTTCAAAGGAATAACGAGCTTCTTTAAATTCAGCATATTGTTTATAGCATACATCCAAACTGAGATACATGTTAATTTCTTCATTACAAAATTTCTAACACCCAATTTTTGGCAAAAATAATTGTTCTTGTGCATTGTCTATCTTGATCCATTCTTTGATTTGAAGAACAAAATTAGTGATGAGTCGAACTTAATTGATTATCCGTCTATTGAATAAAGCAAGCATTGCGTCGAACAAGTAGAACAAATTCGAATCATCCATATTTAGTCAAAAACAAGATTTTTAAGATTTACACATCTTTTACCCCCTGAATGTCATTTCCGGTATCATTGTATTTAAATTTTTTGCCAATTTTTATATATTTAACATGTATGTAACCTCATTCCTCAGACTCTTTTTGTTATTTTTTATATATTTATCTAATTTTTTTTTTGTCTAATAATTTTCATTAGAAGTTAACAATGCTAACATGGCTGAATTTCAATTTTAATAATATTAGTTTTTACTTTTTAGATTCTTTTTTTTTTTTTTCCACTCACAATGCAGGAATGGCGGCTTTTTTAATCTTATTTGTTTTTCTTTTCTTTTTTTTTCATGTAAAAAAATATTATTAGGTATTAAAAATTAGATTATTGAAAGTTGTAAGATAAGTTTTTAAAATTTTGCTGAAATATATTTAGGCCTTGCTGTAATTCCCTTGATGTATTCATTTATCCTGGGTATTTAAGCTCGCGAATTAATAAAACCATAAAACTAAGGCGTTAGGGTTTATTTCAACCTCGTTTTAGGATTTATTTACGTTACTGATCAAAGAGCCGATAATATGAAGGAACAAAGTTATATTTAATCATTAGCGGGAAATCTTGCGTAAATCAAGTTTCAAAAGCAATATGTTTTCGCTGAACTGAATTCTACAAAAGAAGGCCCAAACCGTGACTACAAACGCAGGCAGTGATTCCTTTTCAACTTTCAGAAGTAAAGTATTAGAACATCACCAAGCTCCATAAAAAGAAAATAAGATTGAAATGAATACATTTTCTTTCAAAAGAATTTCACTCGTTGATATCCAAGTGTGTACGATGTGTAGGGACAATTACCAAAACTTCTATTACCGTCATTTTACTTGAAAGGATTTCAAATCTTTTTGGCGTTTTTCTGTTACGCATAGACATAAGCGAGGTTAAGCAAGTGTTTATTTAGACCATTCAATGCGATATCGGAGGCCTGTACATAAGATTTCACTTGCATGCATGGTTTGCTTTGGCAAGTTATGTACAGCTACAGGCCTATGGTATCGCACTTTACGGTCAAAATAAACCCGTGCTTAACCGCGCTATAGATAATAAGATACTAAAGGTTTCAAAGTTGTGATCTATGCTAATGGGTTTGGCGCATTCATCCAAAATTCTAAGAAAAAAAAAACCCAAGCCAAAGCCAAAGAAGGATTCACAAACGGGCTTTTTTTTTTTGTCGAAAGCGAATAGAATTTACATCATCCAGCAACCTCTCGTCCCTTAAAACGCCATGATGGTTCCTGGTCCACTAATGTCACGCCCTATTTGACGCCCAAAAATCCTAAGGGTTACAATTCCAGGACTGAAAATAATTAAATTAATGTATCAAAATACTCTTTTGACAGCTTAAAAATACGAATTATTTGTCATTAAAATTGTTTTAAAATTATTTATCGAATTATCTAAAGCAGAGTGTAAATTATTTAATAAGTGATTGTCATTTCTATATCATTAATTCTTGGTCTGCAATTTATACTTTCGATTTGACTAAGTGTTATTGTTCAAAATCACAACCCATGTGCGAGCGGAACGACACGCTTCTCGGCTTTTGACTTTCAAAAAGAACATATTTTTGAGACATTGCATTTTACTTGAATAATGGGACGAAAAAGGAGAAGAAATGGAAAGGATCATATGGCGAAAAAAAGGGCTAATCCAGCTTGGCAAGATATTGTTAAGGAAAATGAGAAATTTGAGACATACTACAAGGTATACATCTTTTAAATCCACCTATTTCCTGCCAGGATCTTTCTCTGACTATTTGAGTGCCACAAAACCTTTAAAAGAGGGCCCTAGACAAATATAAGTTTTGGTAGGACACTATGATGCTTTTATAAAGATTTTAATCAGGGGGTGGTCAGTACAGTGTACACAACGGCGGAATGTATCCTGGGGTTTGGTGGACGTTTGAGTAAAAAAAAATTGTCATGTACTACACCAACCCTGTTCCCTGCATATTATCAACTTTTTTATGCTTACTGATAGACAGTGTAGCTGGAACCTCGATATTCCAGGATTAGAAAAAGCTATACCTGTTATCTTTTTTCTTTTTTCTTTAAAAAAGAAAAAAGATAACAGGTATAGCTTTTTCTGGGTGCATGTCACTAGTCCGACACTTTCTAGTCCGACAGTAAAATAGTTCGAATCTATAAAATAAATTTACAATTTGGAAGTCTTTTTTTCCGACGTCACTTTTGTCCGAAAACGGAAGATTTTAGAGTGTCGAATGTTGAATAAGGGTTTTTCACTGAGATAATATTTTAATAAAATTTCATTTTGGCAGCATTTTGACATAATTAGAAATAAAGGACCGATCAGGGTTGTAAATCACTAAAGAAGGGTCGTAAAACAGCCAAATCCAATTTCTTCACTCTTAAAAGCCTAATCCTAACCAGACGATGTCAATCGAACGAATCGAACGCCGAATCAATTGAACGCAATCGAACGCAATCGAATGATTGAAATTCGATTGCCGAACGCAATCGAATGCCAATCGAATATAACCGCGATTTTCTCGATTGATTCGATTGCGTTCGATTAGTGCCTGGATTCGATTGATTCGACTGATTCAATTGCGTTCGATTGACTAATGTATTCGATTGATTCGATTGATTCAACTACATTCGGTTGGCTTATGCATTCGACTGGTTCGACTAATTGATTCTGTTGATTAACATTGATTCTCGTTCAACATTTGAATAGTTAAACAAGATGATATGAATCATTTTAGCCTGGATTCTAGAAAATGCAGATCATGCAGGCCCACATGTTTACTGCAAGTTGTGTGTCAAAGCCCGTTCGTTGCGTTGATTTATTATTTATCTATCGTATCGCGATACTTAACCTCCCTAATAAGAGGCGCTCGAAATTGAAAGGAATTGAGGTAAATTGGAATCTAATTTAATCGACCACCCGTCGAATGCAGTCGAACGTAATCGAACATCAATCGAACGTAATCGAATATCAATCGAACGTAATCGAATATCAATCGAATCAATCGAATTTTACCCAGAATTTTACGTTCGATTGATATTCGATTGCGTTCGGCAATCGAATCGCAATCATTCGATTGCGTTCGATTGATTCGATTGGAATTTTCGTTCGATTCCGTTCGATTGACATCGTCTGGTCCTAAGGGATCTTCGACAAAAAACTTTCAAATTTTTTATCGGCATTGGGCCGATAAGGGGGTGGGGGGGTCCAACTACATACTGATAAAAAAACAATTGTATTGTGACGAAAATCCTTTCAGCCAATTTCTTTCTGATTTTGTCCACAAACTCCACTGAAAGCATATGATTTCACTTGCTTTCACCTTTGCGCGCAAATTCGCAACTTTAAAAGTACAGTTTTGAAAAAGCTTTGACTAGACGGTTCCCGTCGTCGCAAACGCCGGTTAACGGTTTTGCTTGCACATCAAAAGCCTTTAAAATACTATAATGTGGGTTAATGCCTGACATCGTTTTGGCTTAAAATGCCAAATACAATAATAAAAATTATACTTCTAAACTTTCTACAATAATCAAAAATTTGTGTCTGTAAGCCTCGATGATATGTCTTTTTAAGATAACAGAAGTTTGTGTTCAATGAAATGCCATAGTGACCCTGTCAAAATTATGGAGGGTACCCGTCGTTGCAGATGCCCAAAGGTGTCTGAGATGGTGAGAGGGTTGCTTCTAGGAAAAAAAAAGCCTTAGTTGTGAAGGAGAGGCTCGCGCTTTGCGGTTGAGCACTGAAGGTTTTCCCGTTTGTTGGCTTCACATGAGGACAGCTTAAGACCGGCGCATATGCAATGCAACCAACATTGAAACCTTTTTAGTTAATGTTAGACGAAGTTTAACAACAACAATGTTGGATTTTGTTGCGTGTGTTGATAGAAAATAATTCGAAATCGTGCAACAAAAATGACACACCTTTTTATTTGAAACTTTGTGACGTCGCAGTACTTTTTTATGAAATTGACGTCAGAACTTTTTTCGTTTACAAATAGCAGTGTAGAGTCTTCTCTAATCCGAGTTTTCTACGCTTGTCAAACTTAGCGCGAGACTTTTTGTATCGAAGGTGAATAGGTTTTCCAGCCGCGGCGTTCAAATTTTAGAAACCTTAACATATGTTACTGGGCTAGCGTTACAGACATTTTTCATAAACTCATTTAGTATAGAAGATAAAAAACTCTTTTTTCAATGGCCAGCGCGCTGCCTTTTCCTTCGAAATGTTGCGACTTCATCCCGTCATTTTCACTTTCGTTTTGATTAACAATATCAATGCGGGTATGAACAAACTCAATGTTGGTGCACAAATAGACAAAAATTCAATGATGACGGGTGGGAAGGCGATGGGGGACAAGATTGGAGGAAATTGTGTTTTCGAAGATGTAAAATTGGATTTAAAAAATTTGGCCGATAAGAGCAAGGGGGGAGGGGGTCAATGCCGATAAAAAATACGAAAGTTTTTTGTCAAAGACCCCTAACAAGCTTCCCAAAATTTAAGAAAAGTCAGGTTTAGAGGCCTAACCTCAAAATCGGGACTTTGGGTTATTAAATAAAAGATGTGCCTCCTCTTCCGCGATTCATATTTCATTTTTTATGTTTTTTTTTGACTCGTTGTCGGACAAAATTGTTGTCGGAATACTGACGCATTCGTCAAATCTAACGTCGGACATTTTTACTGTCAGACTAGAAAGTGTCGGACTACTGACGACCTCCCCTTTTTCTAATCCTTTAAAAAGAATCAACAAGCCATCAACATCGATAAATTACACACATTTCCTCATAAACTTTTAAGATTATCTGCCATTATGACTTTCTTGAAGCGGTTCCGAAATTAACCAATCGGGTTAGGTATCGGAATTCCTATGGGAGTTCTTTTCCGAGATTTGTAAAATAGCTTAGTCAGCAAAAAAACTTTTCCCGGAGGTTTGAGGAATAAACAGAACTGTTATCATTTGTGTTTTATGTAACCATATATTTAAATTTGCGCTCAAAAACACTTAAATAAATAAGTTAATAATATTCAATATACTATTCGGATCTCTCAGAAAACAAACATTTACAAAACAACATAGTTTATCATTTAGAATACCCCTATGTTTGGACCATTCTATCGTGGGTGCAAAATAGTGCAGAAACTAAGTAGCACCCTCAGTGCAAGATTGTCGCCTCATCTTTATTCGTCCAGACAAAAAAGGGAGCTAATCATTATCAATATTCTTTGAAGGAAAAACGTCAGAAACAAACCCAAAGACCAAAAGATGTATTTTGTTGTTGAGATTCGATCCTGTGAAGATGAAAAAATTTCTGCTATGCGTTTTTTTTGGAACATTGAAAAACTCAAATTTCTATCTTCCTTAAGGTAAAGAGGTTGCGAGGTGGGACTTGGAAAGTCAACTATCAGGTGGGAGTTTCTCAAGTGCTGGGACCTGAAATTTTAGGTGTGACCTTGACCCCCCCTGCACACTATGACTACTTTTGTTTTTTACATAAATCCTTTTTGTCCATCTCGTAAACAAGCTTGAAGTCCTTCTTTCAGTTTGTTTTCACTTTATTTGAAAGCACTTCTTCTTAGAATAATAAGTCGTTAAAGCGACCGCTATTCGGACCCAGTCCACGAACGAGGAACCAGTGTGCAAACAATATTTTGAACGAAAAAACTAGAGTTCTGCTCGCAGGTAATAATTTAACTCTCTTCCGAGATGATACAGGGGTATTTGAACTTTTCAAAACCACACACTTTTTCACTAAAAAAACGTCTTTTTTATAAGAACTTTAGCGTTTTACTAACCTGTTTAATTTTGTAAATATTTTCTCGCCGTCCATTTTTTGTTTCTTTTTCAAGTTTTGCTTATCGAAAAGCAAAATATGAAAGCCAATTATGAGGGGCAAATTTTCAATTTTTTTTGCCACTCGCCCCGAACCATGGTCAGCCCTCAGGTATCACTAAACACCAGCAATTCACTAAAAAAACGACCACAAGAAAAAAACTTATTTCAACTAGTGAGTTTAGTAAATTGAATTGTCTTGTATACCATTGTTGGTGCTGAGCATTTTCATTGAGAAACGGGCAGTATTTTTCCCTCATATACGGACACATTTTTTTAAACTTTAACATGTAATCAAGGTCAAACAAATGGAAGCGGTGTTTGGGAATTGAGTAATAAGTCTGAATAAATTTCCATTTCAAATTGATTGTCTTCAGAACTTGATTCAATTTAGTGACACACAGCCTTTTTTCTTTGGGTTCTCAATTTTTAAATTTTATTTGACAATTTTCGAAGGTTTTGCAATTAAGCGCCTTCGGATTGAAAACCCCCATCTCATCCTCAGGGTAGAAAATTAGGGGCCATTGACATGATCACTCCCCCCCCCCTGATAAAAGCGCCAAGTGTGTTTGGTCATGAAAATAACTGCCATCCCACATCTTGATTTCTGATATAGACCGGTGTGTGACTTCATGCTCTGTCTTAGATATTTTTCAGGATTGTTCTCTATGTGGTAAATATGCCTCACGGCGATTTTGGTGACGTGAAAACGCTGTACAAGCTACAGTTTAAGAGCTTCAGTTCTGAGACACAAATTGAGAAAAATTAACTTACTACTTTTTTGCTTTCATGCAATTGTTTTTTGTTTTTTTTGAAAATTACTTCATTTTTTATTTTTAGCAACAAGCAATTGTATCTAATGAGCAATGGGAAGAATTCTTCAGTTTTGCAGAAAAGATCTACCATCTACCTTTCGTATTACACAAAATCGTGGACATGCTAAAGATTTACTGAAAAGTCTGAAAGATGGATACATCTCCAAACTTGCACCAACAGAGATTGAAGAAAAAAAAGAGGATGATGATGAAGAAAATGAACAGCTGCTGCTTGAACCTATCCCATGGTTTCCTGAGGAATTTGCATGGAATAGTAATCTTTCCAGACGCTTTATAAGAAGATCAGAGGCTCTTCAAAAACTTCATCGTTTTCTTGTTGATGATACAGAATGTGGTGCAATAACAAGACAAGAAGCTGTTAGCATGATCCCACCAATGCTTCTTGATGTTAAATCACATCATCTTGTTTTGGATATGTGTGCCGCACCTGGTTCTAAAACAGGGCAAATCATTGAAATGTTCCATTCCACTTGTGAGAAAGGTTCTGTTCCAACTGGTGCTGTTCTCGCGAATGATGCAGATCACAAACGATGCTACATGTTGACTCATCAAGCCAAACGTTTAAATACACCTTGCGTCATCATCACTAATCATGATGCTTCTATCTATCCAAAGCTTCACACAACAGATGAAAGTGGAAATAGAACCCAACTTGAATTTGATCGTGTGCTTTGTGATGTGCCCTGCTCTGGTGATGGAACCATTAGAAAGAATCCGCTCCTTTGGCATAGATGGACACCTCATTTAGGAAATGCCCTTCACCGTCTTCAAATGAGAATCCTCATTAGAGGCTTGGAGCTTTTGAAGGTTGGTGGACGTCTTGTTTATTCAACATGTTCTTTCAATCCAATAGAGAATGAAGCTGTTATTGCTGGTGTTCTCAAGGAAACTAACCATTCTGTTGAGTTAGTTGATTGCTCTAATGATTTGCCCTTACTTAAAAGGATTCCTGGCAAAAAAGAATGGCGTGTTTTCAATCGCAATGGAAAAGAAATTGAAGAATTTACTGAAGAATTAGCTCAATCTACCAACAGTATCAAAGCAACAATGTTCCCCCCTTCAAAGGAAGTTGCTGATGATATCAATTTGGAAAGGTGTATGCGAATCTACCCACACTTGCAAATACCGGTGGTTTCTTTATTGCTGTTTTGGAAAAGAAAAATGATCTTCCCTGGCAAAAGAGCAAACGCGTTTGGAAAAGCCTACCTTGGGATGAATGTAATACCAAAGAGTCAAAACTTGATGAATCAGAGGCTAAATCAACTGAACAGGTTGCCGAAAATACAGAGGAAACAATAACTGTTGAAGCCAGCGAGGATGAGAATCGTGGGGAAGAAACTGCCAGTGATGACGAGCCAGCATCAAAACAACCTTGCATTGATGAGGAATCTCTCAATAAACCTGATGAATCTCTCAATAAGGATGGTGAATCTCAACCGACTAAAGTAAAAAGAGGGGCAATCAAAGAAGATCCTTATATCTTTCTTGATGACTCTGACAAAGATCTCTCTGATATTCGAAAATTTTATGGACTTTCCCCTGAATTACCTTCCAAACAATTTCTTGTGAGGAGCACTGGTGCAATTAAAAAGAGACATATTTATCTTGTGTCGGAAAAAGTTCATCAAGTAATGAGTGAAAATAAACACTTAAAAATTATCAACACTGGTGTAAAAATAGTCACCCGTTCACCATTTAGAGCAGGTCAAGCAGAACATGGTGTAGAGTTTAGACTTGTTCAGGATGGTCTTCAACTTGTTGAAAAGTTTTTGAAAAATAGAATTGTACCTATTCGATCTGGTGATCTTGTTAATCTGATTTCAAATTTTGAAGCCAAAACAGCAGGATTTGATCTGGAAACACAAGCTACCATGGAGAAGATTGATATGGGTTGTGTGGTTTGGCATTTGGATACTTCAAAGACAAAGGAAGGTGAGATATCGTTGTCAAGCGACCTTTTCCTGTGTGGTCACATGGGGAGAAATGCTGTCCAAGTCATGTTGAATAAGGAGGACCGAAGGCACTACCTTAGACTGCTTGGTGTTCCAATACCAGAGGAATTGGGAAGGGTTGTCAAGGGTCCAAGTTGGGGAGACCAGCCAGCCAAAGAAAATCAACAGGGCGAAAACACTGATGAAAAACCAAAGGATGTGCTTGAAGAACAAAAAGCTCCAGCTGAAGTGGCTCTATGATTACCATTGTAATTTTATTACCTGCCTAATTTTTAAAATTTAACAATTTTACTAGTTTTTAAAAGATTCTTTTAATCAAAGGACCAGTTATTATAATTTGATCTTTCAATAATTTGTGTGTATTTGATTAGACCATGAAAGGATTTGTTTTGTTTTTGTTCTTTGCTTTAGCAACCTTAAACTAGACTGTATGACAAGAGAATCCTGTTAATCTATCAAAGTTTTTTCATTTAACTTTTGCATAATTCGCCAAAGGAAATGCTGTGTCTGATAAAAAAATCTTTATGCTTGATTTTTCAAAATACATTGTAGTATATCTAATTTATTTAAACTTAATAAAAAGTTAATGTCTCCCTTGTTTTTCTTTACTTTCTTTCAGAGAAACAAAGTTCACCTTTAAACGATATTCGTTTTTTTAGTAAAAGAAACAATGTGCAGAATAATGAACAAAAATGAAAATGATTTTTTAAATAATATTCTGTTCTCTTTCAGAACTTTATAGGTATATTCATTTTATTTATTCATTTATCTTAGAAATAAAGCTATAAACAAAAACAAAAAAACAAATCAAGATGTTGGTATTATTCGAAACTCCTGCTGGATATGCTGTATTCAAGGTATTTATTTTTGTTTATACTTTTTATATATTTTCTTCAAACTTTGTTTATAATGGTCAAAGATAAAGGCTTGCCTAATTCACACTGATTTCTGATTACTTTAACTCTGGATTATGAAAGTTTAATGGAGACTACCATTTTAGCATTTTTAGATACTTATACATATTTTATTTTTACTTTTAGCTTTTAAATGAGAAGAAACTGGCTGAGGTTGATAACCTCTATAAAGATTTTGAAACTGGAGATAAAGCCAGCCAAGTGTAAGTTTAAAGTTGTACTGTCGTGAAACACAGTAAATTTTAAAGCTCTTTGTAACCTGAATTATTACATCATAAGAGTCTTAATGTCAATAGAATTTGTCATGTTGGAAGATCGAAAGTAGGAAAAGGTAAAACTGGTTATTGAAACTTTTAATTTGTTTTTTCAGGGTCAAATTGAAACATTTCAAAAAATTTGAAGATACAACTGAAGCTCTCGCAGGTAATTTTTAAATGGTTGATATGCAATTTGTCATTCTCAGGGCTTTTTTCAAAGACCAATTCAATTTTCAGTTGAAAAAAATATCCAGGTTTGCTATTGTTATTGTGTCTTTGTAACAACTTGATATTAATTTAGTTAATCTATTTCTTTGTAGCTGCCACTGCATCGGTAGAGGGAAAAATGTCAAAGTCACTGAAAAAATTGATGAAAAAGGTGGCTTCTAAAGAGGTCACTGAAGAAATGGCAGTTGCTGATGCTAAAATCGGAAACATTATCAAAGTAAGAATTCTATAGATTTTACTATATTTCTATATTTTTTACTTGTTCCTTGGCAGTTCTTTTGCATGTTAATAACTTGATTTGACTAGTATTATTGAATTCTTATCTTTTGCATGTTTTAGGAAAAATTCGACATCAGCTGTGTTTGCTCTTCTGCTATTCATGAATTGATGCGTGGGATCAGATCTCAAATGAACAGCTTAATCACAGGTAATGTTGTCTTCATTGAATAATGTAAAAAGCTTTTGATTTATATGATTAATTGTTAATTTTTGTTAGATTTATCGAAAAGTCTAAAAATGACTTACAACAATAACTTGTATATTTTAGGTTTGAGTGAAAAAGAAACGACAGCCATGTCCCTTGGTCTTGCTCACAGTTTGTCACGATACAAGTTGAAATTCTCTCCCGATAAAGTTGACACTATGATCGTCCAGGCTATATCACTTCTTGATGACTTGGATAAAGAACTCAATAACTATGTCATGAGATGTCGTGAATGGTATGGCTGGCATTTCCCTGAAATGGGAAAGATTGTCACTGATAACCTGGCTTATGCTAAAACTGTCAAACTTATTGGTAAGCATTCTTCGTCGTTTTTTAATCCAAAGCAAAAACTTCAAAAACTTTATATTTAAAGATTTTATCTGCCTTTATCTCAAATTTAATTGATTTGTTCAGATTTGTTTAGATTTCTTCTGTGCTTGATGTTAATGATTTTTTTTTAATTCAGGTTTCAAAACAAACACAGCAGACAGTGATCTCTCAAGTATCCTCCCTGAAGAAGTTGAGGAAGAAGTTAAAGCCGCTGCAGAGATCTCCATGGGTACAGACATTTCTGAGGAAGATATCGAGAATGTCACTTACCTCTGCGAACAAATCATCCAGATTGCTGAATACAGAATGTCTCTGTATGATTATCTGAAGAACAGAATGCAAGCTATCGCTCCTAACTTGACGGTTATGGTTGGTGAATTAGTTGGGGCTCGTTTGATTGCTCATGCAGGTAAATATTAAGCAGATATAAAAATCAGATATCGAAAATTATTCAGTCGAGCTGAATCACTAAAACGAGACGGAATAATTTCGATATCCGATTTTTCACGTTGAATATATGGTTTATTGTTCACCCATTAGCAGGAAAGCATTTAAATTTTCCCTATTGTGTATTGCATTCAGTCTTTCTGTACTGTTCTGTATGATATTTTCGAACGTTTTACTATCTTATTTAAGGATGTCAATTTCATTGTTTTTCTCTTTTTAATTACAAAACGTTCGAATTTGCTTTCTCTTTTGTTAAAAAGAACTTTCTTTTTATCTGTTTTTATATATGTGACACATTTAAATTATTTGATCAAAAACCTGTTTTCTTTATGCTCGCTGCTACAGAAGAGATATTTTGCTGTCGGATATCTAAAAATATTTGATAGTGCGTTTTGCTTAGCGGCGGACAATAAACCTAATTGTAGTATGTGTTCGAAAGTGAAATCGATAATAAGTATAATCATCTTAAAAACCTACTTTTTGAAGCACGTGTCTAATTGAATTCATCCTAATAATTTATTTTAATTCAATACTATACTGTTTGATAGGATCACTTCTGAATCTTGCAAAACAACCCGCCTCCACAGTCCAAATCCTTGGTGCTGAGAAAGCTCTATTCAGGTAAGTTGTTATGGTTCCCCACCAGTCCCCACAGAAAGTTCTGTTAATTTCAAACCTCGCTACAAAGTTTTGTGATGGTATTGGGAACTCGGGGTTGAATAAATCAAGTAATCTTTATTCTTTTATAGAGCTTTGAAGACGAAGCATGACACACCAAAATATGGTTTGATTTACCACGCTTCCTTGGTTGGACAAACAAGCGCCAAAACGAAAGGAAAGGTAGGTTGTTATTCTTTCGCTAAATTTCCTTGTTACGTTTCAACGGAAATTTTAAAATGCTTATGTTTTGGTTCAATTTTAATGATTGGACTAGAAAAATTGTCGAAAAAATGTTTCGATTTTTTTTACTTTCGCATCTAGATATCTCGTATGTTGGCAGCGAAGACCGCATTAGCAATTCGTTACGACGCCCTTGGTGAAGAAATTGACACAGAAATGGGAATTCAAAATCGCGCAAAACTCGAAACAAGAATTAGATTCCTTGAGGAGGGTGGTGTAAGTGGTTTCATTGTTTTGACCCTATTAAAGCTTTCCCAGATGTTAAAATTCCCTTTTAATTTACAAAACAATATATTAGTGGCTTTTTGACCTACTTAACTTAACGTAACGTTCCTTCTTGCTCCATTTTTATTGTGAAAAATCTTCCCAGGAAACTTTTTGAAATATTTTTCCCCAACAAGATATAGTAATTGCAACTGATTGCAAGATTTATCCCACTCTTGAAAATCGCATTAAAACGAGATAAAAGTAAGGCTCTTTCCGATAATGAAACTCTTAAGCTATCTGAGTTTTGTCTGAAACCTTTCTTGGCTTTACCTCGAGTTTCAGTCTGCGATTGGGCTTGTGTCTAGAAATTCACGGGATTTGGGTTTAGACTTAAGACTTAGGATTAATAGAAGACGGAGATTCCGGAAAACGTTTGAGAGTGTCTGGTCTGGGAATCGGCTTTAGTCTCGAAACTATCAGGAAACCAGATAATTGGTCATAAAAACTTTGAACATCCTTATACTTGTAAAAAAATTATTGAAACCATCCTTATCATCCCTTTAATTTCCGTTCAAAATATTGTTTTCTAGATGACAAAGATCAGTGGTACTGGCAATGGAAAAGTTCACAACGCCAAGAAACACAGCATCAAAAGGTATAGAAGTCACAACTAGCATCATTGATGTTTTGTTTCTCTTGTGATTCACTTCTTATTGACTCGTCAGTTTATTGTGATTCACAAAGTTCTTTCTGAGATGCTAGTAGTCTTTGAGAAGACAAAATGATAAAAAAGGTAACTAAAAGAAATTTATCTTGTGCATTAATTTTGTTGTCAAATTATTGCGATTGTAACATCTTAAGAAAGTAGCTTTTAGATTGATTCTTTTACGTTATTTATACTATGATGAACCTTCTAGATTTTTGCAAACTTTTTATCACCCCTTCAATTTTTTAACATTTTGCCCACTTCAAGCAAAACATGTTCACAATTAACCAGCTAAATTTTAGCTAGACTTTTTTCCGGTAACCTTTGATTGTGATAAAGAACTGGAAAAGCATTGTTCTAAATTTCCTGATATTTGAATCTTGTCTATTCTTAGCGAGGACAACATTCCAGTTTACGACAACGGAATGGATTCAACACTCGGCAAGAAGCGCAAAGTGAAAGAGGAATCGGACAGCGATGCAGAAGATACGAAACCCGTCATCAAAAAGAAGAAGGTCAAGAAAGAACCAGTTGACTCTGATGAAGAGATGGAGGAAAAACCTAAGAAGAAAAAGAAAGTCAAGAAGGAGGAGCCCGAAGAAGAGGAAGAAGAAACTGGTAAACTTTCTTCTCTCTTGTCAATGACACGTGACATTTGCTCACACAGTTTCTATGAAGCCTTATACGAACGTTTTCCCTCCTAAAAAACTGATTTTCTTTCGATTACTGCTTGCGGTTGTTTTATTTCCAAAAATTTGAAGGTTTTATCGCAATCGGGAATTCTCATTTATAATTGAAACCAATCTATATTCACTTCTTAATAGATCTTATCGGAGGATTGTTTCGGGGGTATTACAATAGAAATCTCTTAGGAATTCCTCGAGGGAATTCTATTGTAATACCCCTGAAACAATTGCATCGCTGTTTCAGAAAAATCAAAAACTCCGTTTGTATCGTTTCCATGTTCGTTCTAGTCAGATTCTAATATCAAGTTTCTCTTTTCATAGAACCAGTAGAGAAAAAGAAAAAGAAGAAGAAGAAGGCTGCCGAACCTGAACCCGAAGAAGAAGAAGAGGTTTGTTGTTCATTACACCGTATTTTTGACCGTAGCCGCCAATTGTCGTGCGGGCTTTTTTTGCCCGTGTTACCACCCTAAAACCGTCCCAGTCTTTTTTTCGCACCTTAAGACAATAGAAAAAGGTGTGTATTGTCATCGTCAATCTCTTTTTTCATCCCATATTAAGAACTTTACCTTCGACAAGAGAGCAGCTTAGATTGCTCTGCATAAATGCATGCTACTATAAATAACCGTTATATTATGTAGTAGAATGCATAGACCTGACAAAAGCTGTTATTAAGCATAACTTAAGTTCTTTTATCGCTTCGTGAAAACCATGTTATGTAAAGACGAGGTGAAGAGAGCTGTATCAAGGCGACATTCAAAGAACCGTAAACTAATAAATTCATTGTCTTCTTTTAGGAGGTCGTCGAGAAGAAAGATAAGAAGAAAAAGAAAAAAAAGAAGAAGACCGAAGAATCCGATTCTGAATGAATTCAAATCGAAACTTCCCCAAAAATGAAACTCAAAAAGTCATAAAGCTATATTTACACTAAACATTTTTTATCTCGACATATATTGGAATTTTTTATTTTTTAAAAGTTTTATCGCTCAGGGTATATTTGGCTTACTAATGGTTGTGTCGATTTTGTATATTTTTTGTCGTCTCATTTACGTCGCGTTATTTTGAAAATAAAGACGTCTTTAATCTTTTGTAAATTAATTTGTCCTTTCATTGTATCAAATGAGGTCTATCCATGTTTCAATACTTCTAAAACGTTGTTTATTGTTTCAACATTTCAAGCTTCTTTGAATCTGCGCCAAAGAAACAAGAGAATTATTACTTTCGCTTGAACGCTTCACGAACATCACTATAAAGTAGTAAAGATTCTTTTCTTTTTGGACATACCTCGGAGGTCCATTTAAATCAATCTTAGTCCCACCTTAGTTCATTCGTTTGTTACCAGGTTTTCTCGGAATCGGCCCATTTGCTTTTTCTTATTTTTTTGCATAATAATGCAAAACGACAGTACTCAAAAAGTGATTTAAAAAAGTGCTATAATTTTGCATAAACTAGCAAGTAGCTGTCGCTATGAATGCCCCGCGAACGCATTCATAATCGAGAATGAACGTTTGAAGGCCGCATTCCACTAGATCATTTTATTGGAGCGCCATCCAATAAGCGCACAGCAAGAAATTTCTATTAGTATGGTCGTGTTACAAAAATACAGGCTGTTTGTAGGAAAAAAATAAGATCTAGCTGAAACTTTCTCCAGACCTTCTCTATAGGATGCTTATACCTCAGGAAAAATTCCCCTAAAATCCCACTGGTGGAACATCCCTTTTTTGCGACATTTCTATTTTCCCCAGGCAAAATCCCTATGGCGAAATTTTTTGACAATTTCAAACTTATTTCCAGACAATATCATGTATACCATTCGAAAGCTCTCGAAAAACTATATAGAAGACTTTTAAACGGTTATAGCTGATTTCCTTACCTAACTTGAGATATTTCATGCGCAAGTTCCACTTTTCGCCACACTTTGGTCAAAATTGACCATAAATAGCATCTTCTGCGTGAATTATCTTGAGTTAGGTAATGAAATCGGATATACCCGTTTAAAAGTCTTCTATATAGTTTTTCGAGAGCTTTCGAATGGTATACATGAAATTGTCTGGAAATAAGTTTGAAATTTTCATATATGTATACCAACACATTAATTTTACTTTACAACAGTCATTATGATTAAAAACAATTTTCATGGCGTTAAAGTTATTGAGCATTGTTTTTGGTAAAAGTTATTCATAAAAGACACAGAGAGAAACGTTGATAAACATTGCAAATGGTACGACCCGATACTTTTTTTTTGAGACACCCTGTATACCATAACCAAGATAACAGAGACAAAATCATCGCCAGCTTGTCAAAACTCTGACTAATTTCTAAAGTATCGAATAATTTTAGAGAGTGTCACATTCAAATTTTGATTTTCTAATGACACTTTTGCTCAACTTTGGCAAGCTACCTTAAAGGAAGAAATTTTGGCGGGAATTTAATTTGGCGGATGGCCAAAAAAGTTTTTTCAGAGGGAATTTAATTTGGCGGATGGACGAAAAAACTAAATTTGGCGGGAATTTAATTTGGCGGTCGCTTAAAAATTTAACCTTAAGATGGCGTCAAAACAGCGAAAAAATTGCAAAAACACCATAAAAGAGATCATATTTTCAAAATGTTTAATTTGGCGGGAATTTAATTTGGCGGATGGCGGAAAAAAGAAATTTTGGCGGGAACTTAATTTGGCGGATTTCAGTCAAATCCGCCAAATCCGCCAAATTTTCTTTCCGCCAAAATTTCTTCCTTTAAGGTATTTTTTTCAAGTCATCAAAAAAATTATTGGAGTGACAAAAGTGATTCAAAAGTATACACACAGTTGAAATTCTGCATTTCAGAGGTGAAAGTGTTGATAAAATATATTGCAAACTTGTGAAAAAAATTTGAGAATATTTTTTTTTGTAAATTGGGACTAATGTTCAAGCTCTATTAACCCTTTTACCTAAACAATTCAAAGAAATAAAATTATGACGGAATATTGTCGGATTTTTCATATCAATTTTGAAAAACAGGCGGCAACGAAGCTCGCTTCAAAGAGACAATAAAAGATAGATGTCCAGTCGAATTTTGTGATAGTAAAAATGATGCGTAGAGTTTCGTCATCCAGAATATTACAGTTCATATATGACAACAACTTTAAAACATAAATATACTAGCCATAGCTTTCACTAACTGCCACCCGCTACAAATGCTTGTAACGACTGAATGCTGATTAAAGCTTTTTAATGCTTTATAGTGAAAGTTTCGAAAATTATTAGGAACAAGAATCGCAAAATTGCGTCTAAATATTTCCTTAAAAATGAAAGTCATTATCGAAATATACTAGCAAGTAGCTGTCGCTAAGAATGCCCCGCAGAGCTTCCTATCGAAATATCCCTAAGTAAGCAAAATTACGCATGTGTAGATTTTAAATTCGTTTTATCGATAAAATTTAAGTTGGAGGAAGAAAGCTTGGTTTCAACTTTACTTTTGAGATGACATGGGATAGATGGTCGCTCACATCTCAAAAAGAGAAGTTATCGCTCACATTTAATCACAGTGAAAACGCAAAAAATTCTGAAATTGATTTGATTCTTGTAAAGTAAACACTTATAGTAAAAAATAAATATGCTCATCTTTTTTGCCATCCTTTGTTTACTTTGTAAGAACTAATTACTGAAAGGCATATTGCCTTCAATCAAGAGTTATTGATTTTATTCTTATAAAGCACATGCCTATAATAAAAATAAATATGCTCATCTTTTTCGCAATCCTTTGTTTACTTTGTAAGAACTAATTACCGAAAGGTATATTGCCTTTAATCAAGAGTTATTGATTTGATTCTTATAAAGTAGATGCTTATGATAAAAATAAATATGCTTATCTTTTTCGCCATCCTTTGTTTACTTTGTAAGAACTAATTACTGAAAGGCATATTACCTTCAATCAAGAGTTATTGATTTTATTCTTATAAAGCACATGCCTATAATAAAAATAATTATGCTCATCTTTTTCGCCATCCTTTGTTTACTTTGTAAGAACTAATTACCGAAAGGTATATTGCCTTTAATTAAGAGTTATTGATTTGATTCTTATAAAGTAGATGCTTATGATAAAAATAAATATGCTCATCTTTTTCGCCATCCTTTGTTTACTTTCTAATAACTAATTACCGAAAGATATATTGCCTTCAATCAAGAGTTATTGATTTAATTCTTATAAAGTAGATATTTATAATAAAAATAAATATGCTCTTCTTTTTCGCCATCCTTTGTTTACTTTGTAAGAACTAATTACTGAAAGGCATATTGCCTTCAATCAAGAGTTATTGATTTTATTCTTATAAAGCACATGCCTATAATAAAAATGAATATGCTCATCTTTTTCGCCATCCTTTGTTTACTTTGTAAGAACTAACTACCGAAAGGTATATTGCCTTTAATCTAGAGTTATTGATTTGATTCTTATAAAGTAGATGCTTATGATAAAAATAAATATGCTCATCTTTTTCGCCATCCTTTGTTTACTTTGTAATAACTAATTACCGAAAGATATATTGCCTTCAATTAAGAGTTATTGATTCGATTCTTATAAAGTAGATGCTTATAATAAAAATAAATATGCTCTTCTTTTTCGCCATCCTTTGTTTACTTTGTAAGAACTAATTACCGAAAGGTATATTGCCTTTAATCAAGAGTTATTGATTTGATTCTTATAAAGTAGATGCTTATGATAAAAATAAATATGCTCATCTTTTTCGCCATCCTTTGTTTACTTTCTAATAACTAATTACCGAAAGATGTATTGCCTTCAATCAAGAGTTATTGATTTGATTCTTATAAAGTAGATGCTTATAATAAAAATAAATATGCTAATCTTTTTATCCATCCTTTGTTTACTTTCTAATAACTAACTGAAAGATATATTGCCTTCAATCAAGAGTTATTGATTTAATTCTTATAAAGTAGATGTTTATAATAAAAATAAATATGCTCTTCTTTTTCGCCATCCTTTGTTTACTTTGTAATAACTAATTACCGAAAGATATATTGCCTTCAATTAAGAGTTATTGATTCGATTCTTATAAAGTAGATGCTTATAATAAAAATAAATATGCTCTTCTTTTTCGCCATCCTTTGTTTACTTTGTAAGAACTAATTACCGAAAGGTATATTGCCTTTAATCAAGAGTTATTGATTTGATTCTTATAAAGTAGATGCTTATGATAAAAATAAATATGCTCATCTTTTTCGCCATCCTTTGTTTACTTTGTAATAACTAATTACCGAAAGATATATTGCCTTCAATTAAGAGTTATTGATTCGATTCTTATAAAGTAGATGCTTATAATAAAAATAAATATGCTCTTCTTTTTCGCCATCCTTTGTTTACTTTGTAAGAACTAATTACCGAAAGGTATATTGCCTTTAATCAAGAGTTATTGATTTGATTCTTATAAAGTAGATGCTTATGATAAAAATAAATATGCTCATCTTTTCGCCATCCTTTGTTTACTTTCTAATAACTAATTACCGAAAGATATATTGCCTTCAATCAAGAGTTATTGATTTGATTCTTATAAAGTAGATGCTTATAATAAAAATAAATATGCTCATCTTTTTCGCCATCCTTTGTTTACTTTGTAAGAACTAATTACCGAAAGGTATATTGCCTTTAATCAAGAGTTATTGATTTGATTCTTATAAAGTAGATGCTTATGATAAAAATAAATATGCTCATCTTTTTCGCCATCCTTTGTTTACTTTGTAATAACTAATTACCGAAAGATATATTGCCTTCAATTAAGAGTTATTGATTCGATTCTTATAAAGTAGATGCTTATAATAAGAATAAATATGCTCTTCTTTTTCGCTATCCTTTGTTTACTTTGTAAGAACTAATTACCGAAAGGCATATTGCCTTCAATCAAGAGTTATTGATTTGATTCTTATAAAGTAGATGCCTATAATTGTTCATCGAAAATGTGCATAGAATTATCTGCGTTTGAAAACTTAATCCACAAATTAACGCACAACAGAAAAAAACAAAAAAGCGAAAGCTACTTGCTAGTTTGGTAAGCTATAAACGTTGCCGGATAATTACGGAACACTAATTAACCGGAAGACCGATTACAAAACAAACGCAAAAATCGAGATTCCTGTCCAATATCCTTGCGTGAAGCTATGTAGGCCACCCTACGCTCGCAAGCTCGCTACGGGCGGCAATGACTGATATATGCATATAAAAATCTTCTTAAAAAATCTTAAAATCAACCGTTTACTCCTATTGTGCTTAATTTCAATACGGTTACTTTGTAACGACCCAGAAATGTACTCTTAGGGTCCAAATAAACGCCCCCGCTCGTAAACCCCCCGGACCTTATTAGGACCCCCCGTTTATTAATCTCTAAGAATATTTCCAGCTGTTAAAGAGAAGGCCCCTTATTTTGCTCTAAATAGCCTGATTTTTTATCTGATATTCCGATGGCGGATTGGCGGCCGCCCACGCTAAAGCTCTAAAGGGAGCGGGCCAATTTCCCATCGGAGAGGAATGATAGTCGGCCTTTGATGTGCCGCATCCTCAGTCGGGTTCAACAGCCCTTGCGCGTAAAGTCATAAATATTTTGGTTGGACCCGACAATCCCCGAAAACGAGGGCTGGGTTACCAGACCTCCCGCTGCAAAATTCTTGACGCGGTTTCGCAAAATTCCGTAATGTAAACCTTCCAGATAACCTGATTTTAGGCTATATTAACCGTATTTTGGGTTTTCAGAAGAACAATATCCAACCCCCCGGCAATTAGGGCCCCCTCCCCGTTTATTTGGAACGTAAGAGTACGAGAATGCCCTGTAATAATCAAGCACAAAGGAAGTTAGCAAAATAAATAAAAATTTTACATTGTAAAAAAAATTTGAATCCTACAGTTCATCTCGATCAAACCCTCAAAATATGGAACGTGAGAAAATCTGAGAACACTTTTTTAAGCAATCATGGCTCGAGGGTCCTGAAGTCAGCCAAATGAATTTCACCATCTCGTAAAAAAGAAACTTTTTTAGAAAAAATCTAACTAATGAAGAAGCTAACTATCGCCCTTGGCCTAATAATCTTTATTATGGTATACTATAGGGGGTCGTTATGGGAAATTTCTCAGAGATTGACCTAGCAATTTAAGCCCTGAGCCATAAATCTGGGTTGCTAATAAAAATTTGTAATAATTTGTGAAACCTAAAATCTTAAAAAACTAAAACACCAAAGGTAGTTCTTAATATCATCTTTCGTTCAGTCTTCTAAAAAGTCCGCTCAAGCTGCGGCGTCGAAGCGGAATGTGAGCGATGGGGTTGATGTTGAGGCGTGGCTAGGGTGGGGGCGGATCCTCCATACATATAACCTCCGCCACCACCACCAGGCGTCAGTTGTGGTTGCGATAATTTCAATGATTGATGTAGCTGATCGATTCCCTCTTCTTCATCTATTTCGTTCAGTTCTTGGTAAGCCCGCGTGTAAATTTCGAGCGCTTTCGCGTAAAACATCATCTCGCTCAACATAAATTCACCAAACACTTTCTTCAAATCTCGAGTTTTCTGTCTTTCGAAATCGGAAATTTGATCTTTCAAAGTGTTGGCGGACCGGTTCGCTTCTTCGGCAGCTTTTTTGAATTTCGTTTCAGCTTTTGCGAGTTCAAATTGTTGTGTGCTTTTGGATTTGACATTTTCAAAGGATTTGTGTTCCCTGACTTCCTTTGTGTGGGCTGTGTTGTGTTGTTTGACATCCACACGCGCTTGTTTACATCGCGTTTCATACACAGCGAATCCTTGAACAACACGATTCTCTAAACGTGTTACAAGCGCGTTTCGGTGATCTTGAACCGCGGCAAAACATTCAGCAAACGCGCCTAATCCTTGTTGCAATGCAGGGACTTCTGTGCCCGCGTATTGGCGTAATGATTTAGAGAATTGATCGCCAGCATCGCGGAGTTTCGCAGATCGAACAGTGTAGAGGTTGATGTCTTGTACCATCTGCGGAAAATGGTTTTCGATCTTTTCGATGTTCTCCGTTACAAATTTATTCTTCTGCTCTCCTGAACGAATCGATGTCTTCAAATCCCCTGTAAAGATAAAGAAGATTTGTGATAGAAAGCAGATTTCTTTCAGCGTTAGACCCAAGTAAACGTCAAAAATCTTTCCCTGCTGGCAAAAAAACTTGAAGTTATTCTTATCTAAATCAAAATACCCATCTATTCCTTCTTTCTATCTCGTAGAGAGAGAGAGAAGGAGAGGACGAAGAAGCAGATAACAAATTTAAACATTTTGCAGAGAAGGTGAAGAGGTAGACGTGTACACATGATATAATCTTCATCTTTGTTTTCATCGTCACGACGTAGAAGATCATCAACAGTTTTTTCGACAGTTTTATCATCCTTAATCAGTTCATTTCGGTTGGGTAAATCATTGTTATTATTCCTCTCCCCCTCTTCTTCAGCGTCACGTTCATGATTTTCGAGTTCAGACACTTCTTTATAATAATCTTCATCGATCTCTGGAGAGGAGATCATCTCTCTCGCTTTTCCAACATATTCCTTCTCAACCTCTTCCATCGCAAGTCAAATCCACAAAAGATCTCACTCAATCAACCAAGCTTCATAAAATGTTTCAATGGGCTTTTCCAGAAAAAATTCCTTCATGGGGGGTGGAGGATATATTATTTTTTCTGTGATCTACCCCTGGACATTTCGATTTTTCACCCCCTGGACACGTGTTTTACCCCTGGACAAGCATCAAGTTGACTCCCTGGACACAAATATTTACCCCTGGACATCGCAGATTTACCCCATGGGCATGGCAGTTTTTCAGGGTTTTTTCCAATACCCCTGGACAATATATCCTCCACCCCCCATGAATGGTTTTTTTCTGGAAGAGCCCAATAGCGATAATATTACATTAAGAAAAGCCTCTTCTTTCACTTTTTCACATTCACGAAAAAGTGTAAAAACGCATGAAACGCTGCAGTTCATATAATGAATTATTTAGCCTATACTCTAATGTAGCTACAAAAGAAAACTCTAAATTTGCATGCCCAGGCTAATAAATTATTCAACTTTATATGGCTGTTGAGAAATATAAGATGGAATCCATTACTACTGTGTCAGGCTAGTATCAACTTGAATCATAGTATTCTGATTTCTCCTTACTTCTTTGTCGACAAATTAAATTCGAATTCTCGAGAGTGAATTTCTAATTAATCGAATTAAGATGACACAATAATAGCTGGCAAAGACATAAAAACATGGTGGTCTATTATAAAATGAACGTTCCTCCATGCTGGGTCAACAAGAAGTAACACCATTCTTTAAAACACTGAAACTTCAACACCTATAATCCTAATATAGCAAACATTATCAAGGGGCAAGGCGGAGGACACTATTGATAACTGGTTTTTCAAATTGCCGAACTGATTAAACCATCTGATTGCTCTCGACGAGAAGATGGGGTCACGTTTGAAATCAAGCATTTTTGATGGCGTCAGCTTTTTTTCATTAATCGAAACACCGACCAGCACATCATGAACCCCCTGATCATAGGCTTTTATATGGTTTATTGTGATTAGACCAACAGTTGACGCAGTATGTAAAGGATTTTTAAAATCAGAAAAATAGCTGCCTAAGGAAAATTTGTGTTTCAAGCGATTTTCAAGAGCTCGCCATCAGCTAGTCTTTAGACTTTTCTGTCCATTTTCCTACACACATTTTGGACTTTGCATCATCGAAAATCTTAAAATATCTTATAACAGCTTATAAACATCTATCGGGTCGTAAATTTAAGGGAAAACAAAAATCTGTTCATAATTTCTTCCTGTTAAAAATCAGACACACCGAGTGACTTCACTCATAGAGTACTATCTTCATAATAAAAAGCCTAAGGAAAAATTACACACTTCACTACAGTAAAATAATTAGTGACAATTAAAAGGGCAGCCGATGTAAAACCCCTAATGGAAATGACATCAGCTTTAAAATAATAAACAAAGCAATTAGCAGAAAAAATTAAGACATACAGATAAGTAAGTAAAACGTCATATTTTCAACACTCCCACTTGACGTTTTACGTATAAAAAATTAAATCTAAATAAATTTCAAATCCGTTAGTCATTAAAGTCATTAAACCTTTTTAACATTAAGTCCATCTCTAAGTTTTTCAAATTGAGGTCTTGGGAGTCCTTTTGTTAAAAGGTCAGCAATCATTTCATCAGTAGGGCAATACTCCAAGTCAATTACTTTCTTTGCGACAGCATCGCGCACGTGATGAAACTTAATGTCAATGTGTTTGGTTCGAGAGTGGTGAGTTGGGTTCTTTGCCAACTCAATAGCTCCTTGATTGTCTTCAAACATTTTTGTTGGATCAGTTTGCTCGAAATCCATACCTTTGAATAAAGTTCGTAGCCAAATAACCTCCTGCGTTGCTTGAGATAAGGCTACATATTCAGCTTCTGTTGTCGAGAGTGCAACGATCGATTGACGCTTGGATTTCCACGATACTGTAGAATTTCCGACTTTGAATACGTAACCAGAGGTGGATTTTCGTGTATCAATATCTCCAGCCCAATCAGCATCTGCAAAACCGTGAAGCAGAATATCTCCTGACTCAGATCCTTCGTAGATCAAGCCATAATCAAGTGTTCCTTTCAAATAACGCAGAACTCTCTTTACGCCAATCCAATGTTGTTTGCCAGGTTTTGACATATGTTGGCTCAAAACTCCCACTGCTGCAGATATGTCTGGGCGGGTACCGATTGATGCATAGGTCAAACATCCGATCGCTGATTGGTAATCCTTTAACTTTACAATCTCCTCATCGTTGGCAACTTTTCGAACTTCATACTTGGTTCCAGAGGTGTGGCGACTGGTTTGCATTCATTCATATTAAAACGATTAAGCACAGATGAAAGAAATGCATTTTGATCAATAGTCAATCTGCGATTTTTACGATCTCTCTTGACTTGCATGCCAAGGATGAAATGTACCTCACCTTTGTCCTCCATTTCGAAACGTTCCCCGAGTTTCTGTTTCTGTTCTCGAAGAATCTGGATGTTGTTGCAGGCGATAAGTAGATCATCGACGTATACAGCAACGATAAGGGTAAAGGATTTGTCTCCTTCCGTGATTTGTTTGTGGTAGATACAAGGGTCAGCGTCGTTTCTAGTGAATCCTGATTCTTTAAGGAATTCGTCCATCTTTTCGTTCCAGCATCGGGCAGATTGTTTTAAACCGTAAATGCTTTTTTGCAACTTGCATGCCATATTCGGATTGTCCCTGTTAATGAATCCTTCAGGTTGTTTCATGAAGATGTCTTCCTCAAGATCTCCATTTAAGAACGCTGTCTTGACGTCCATTTGATGCAGTTCTAAGTCGAGTTCGTTTGCAATTGCAAGTACGGAGCGAATTGAATTGTATTTTGCGACAGGTGCGAATACGTCGTTGTAATCTATTCCGGATTTTTGCGAATATCCTTGTGCTACAAGACGAGCTTTGCATCTTTGAATTTTGCCATCAGCTCCTCTCTTATGTTTGAAAACCCACTTACTTCCTACTAGGTTTTTGTCAGGTGGCATTTCAACCAATTTCCAAGTTTCGTTTTCGATCAATGAATCGTACTCATTTTGGATAGCGTCCTTCCAAAGTTCAGCATTCGGGCTGGACAATGCCTCCTCAATGGTGGTTGGTTCCTCTTCGTCAACTATGGCGATCGATGCAGCATCCATCAGATTCCACCATTCACCAGTCAGGACGTTTAGTCTCTCAGGCGGTCTCCTTGTGCGTACAGGTCTAGCATCTGGGCGATTTTCCGGGTTGTCTTCAGGTTCGTCTGGTTCGGTCGATTCAGGAAAGAATTCAAAGTTTGAATTAGTACCGTCAAACTTTTCGATATCGAAATCCTTTTCCACAAAGGTTACGTCTCGGCTTCGGAACATTTTTCTGGTTTGTGGGTCGTAAAACTTGAATCCATTTTCGTTTGATGGGTAACCGACAAATATACATGAAATCGATTTCTTGTCGAACTTTCCTTTGCGTTTGGTATCTGGAACGTGTACGTAGGACTTACATCCGAAAACTTTCAAATTACTCACATCCGGTTTCTTTCGGTGCCATATTTCATAAGGTGTGGTCTCCTTCAGAAATGCTGTTGGACTACGATTTCGGACGTAGCAAGCAGTCGAAATAGCCTCAGCCCAAAATTTAATCGGTTTCTGAGCGTGATGCAACATCGACCGTGCAGTTTCTAAAAGAGTTCGATTCATACGTTCGGCAACTCCGTTCTGTTGAGGAGAATACGGTATAGTCGGTTCACGCGAGATTCCACGGTCGGTGCAAAAACTTGTGAATTCGGTCGACGTATATTCACCACCATTATCAGAACGTAAACGTTGGATAGTTTGGTTCTCTACGTTCAGCCGTTTAACTTTCAGTCCCGTTCGATTCTCGACAAGATTTACAAATTCGGTAAATTTAGCCAACACTTCTGATTTATGCTTCATCATATAAACGGTCGTATATCTGGAGTAATCGTCGATAAACGTAACGAAATACCTGGAACCTCCCACTGAAGGTACATCCATTGGACCACAAACGTCACTGTGGATCAATTCAAGTAATCCCTTTGTGGTGTTCATCGATTTCTTCGGGAACGGTTGTCGATGTTGCTTCCCCATCGCGCAACCTTCACAGTTTCGATTGACTGTCTCCTCCAAGTCGAAATTAAGGCCGTTGACCATTTCCTTCTTGTTCAGTAATTTTAAGTTGTCATAGCCGAGATGACCATATCGTTGGTGCCATAAATCGATTTCGTCCATTGCGTTTCCAATATAGCAAGTCTGATCAGAATTTATCGTGTTCAGTTTATAAAGTTTACCGTGTTTCTTTCCGACGCTATAACGTTTTCCTTCGATGGATATTCCGCAAGAGTCTCCCTGGAAATCAACGATATATCCTTTTTCGGTAACAGCCGGTAGGGAAAAAAGCTTGTTTTAGATTTTCGGTACAAAAAGAACATCTTTTAAAACAATTTTAACTTTCTCAGTCGTATCCTTAACTGTCAATTGTACATCGCCTTTTCCATAAGAGTATAAAATACTCTCATCAGCAAGTCTCACTGTGTGTTATAGGTTCTTTAAAAGCAACATAATTTTCGATACTTTCTTTTTGGGGCGTCATATGTTGGGTAGCGCCAGAGTCTATCCACCAATTTTCGTCTTCGATTCGATTCGATGATTTTAAAGCGAGTTCGGAATTTGCTTGTACATCAGATACGGCTTCATCTTTTGCGAGTTTGGCTTGACCTTCTTTCCTTTTAAGATCATTTTTCTTCTTGTAACATTCTCGCGCAAAGTGTCCAGTCTTTTTGCAATAGTGACATTTCAAAGTCTTTTTGTCTAGCTTTGAGATCAGAGCTTCAGGTGATGTTGGGCTTTTCTCCGACTTCTTCTCGCTTTCGTGGATTAAACGGTCGCGAACGTAATCCCATGTCAAGTTATCATCCGCGATTGTCTCTAAAGCGGTAATTAGATAATTGTAGTCGTCCGGTAAACTGCTGATCAAAAGGATCACAAGATCTTTCTCGGCAATTGCATCGTCGATGGCTTCCAAATGCTCCCCTAACGTTTTGATTTGGTTAATGTGTTCGGTCATGTCTTGTCCTTTCTTCATCCGTGCGGAGTATAATTTCCGGCGGTAATAAATCTTTTTCGAAAGAGTCTTTTGCTGAAAATGTTTCTCAAGATTTTCCCATGCAGCTGTGGCGGTTGCGGCGGATCGAACATAAATTTGCAAGTTCGTTGCAATCCCGAGACAAATCGCAGCCAGAGCTTGGTTTTCTCGTTTTTTAAACTTTCGTTTGTCAGCCTCAGTCGCATCTCCATTCAAAGTTTCTGTACCGTTGACTATATCCCACAAGTCTTTTCCGATTAGATACATTTTCATATTAAACTTCCATGAATGGTAGTTCTCAGCGGTCAATTTTTCAACCTTAAATGAAAAATCTTCAGACGCCATGTTTGTAAAACCAGATTACAAAAATATTCCAGTACTCTATAAAAGCTGTATCGTGTCTGGGCCCATAACCTGTTAAAAATCAGACACACCGAGTGACTTCACTCATAGAGTACTATCTTCATAATAAAAAGCCTAAGGAAAAATTACACACTTCACTACAGTAAAATAATTAGTGACAATTAAAAGGGCAGCCGATGTAAAACCCCTAATGGGAATGACATCAGCTTTAAAATAATAAACAAAGCAATTAGCAGAAAAAGTTAAGACATACATATTTTCAACACTTCCCCTATTACCACTAGGCTCAATAATTTGATGTTAACTAGCCTACGCTTTGGGGGCCCAAAACCTGCATTTTAACAACCAGGGTATACTGTAAAAATTTTACCAAACAAATTCATGCCCAAAACCCTCTAAATCACATTTCTAAACTATGGTCAAAATTTTGTATTCATATTTTAAAGAGATCTCCATAAATCGCCAAAATTGCAAACGTACGTTTTGGGGGCCATTAGAAAAGAGATTTAAGATAGATCTTTAAGAGATTGAAAAATAGTGTTGAAAATTTTGAAAAAGAACTTTCGGGAAATAAACTAGCAGGGGGGGTCAGTGTACCAGAAGGTGGCATGTATCCTGGGGTGGGTGGGTGTTTGAGAAAAAAATTTGTCATGTACTACCTGTGTACTATAATTGGGGTGTTGGGTCCAAAATCGAATTTGATTTTTACTACCTGTGTACCAAAATAGGGGTGTTGGGTCCAAAATCGATGTTAAAAGTGTGGAAACAAAAAAGTTCAGAAATTATCTGCTAAAATAGAAATGTAAAGTTGTTCTATTATAAATTGATCAAGCCAGTTTTGTCCAAGATCATTTTTCCAAACTTCTTGGAATGAATTGAAATCCTACTAGATCCCACTGAAATGAAGGTTTATCGAGTCAATGTAAACATTCGAACATTCGAATTCAAACATTCAACATTGGTGCCAACTCTCACGCATTGGGTGTGAGACTCATGCATTTCCACATGGTCTCGCGTAATTTTGAAAAGTTTGATTTCTCACGCATTTTGCATTTTTGAGAGAAATTTTCCTGTTTTTCCGATTTTTGGAAAAAAGTTTTCCCAATTTCCCGATTTCCTGATTTTCCGAAAAAAAGTTTTCCCGATTTCCCGACTTTTGGAAAAATGTTTACCCGATTTTCCGATTTTCCGAAAAAAGTTTCTTTATTTTCCGGATTTTTCTAGGTAGTGCCCGGTAGTAAATGAGGGGTATGGGGTGGTTTTTTTTTTTTCAGGTACTACCCGGTAGTAAATATGTATGGGGTGGTTTTGGGATTTTTCCATGTAGTATGGTGTACTTCAGGGGTGGGTGGGTGTCAAGTTTTGAAAAATACCTTGTAGTACACATACATGCCACCTTCTAGTACACCGACCCCCCCTGAAAGTAGAGGTATTAAAGTTTTGCATGCAGAAATTTTTTTTTGTAAAACCTCTTTTCTCCTAGATTTGAGAGAAATTTTAGATTTGATCGACGTTTTGGGGGCCACATACTGTAAGGGCTTTCTTTTTGTTCAATGCTACCCTACTTTTTCAAAGTTGCCGTCCTAGATGCTAAAGGTCCCTTTTATCTTTAGCGAGGCAGCGGTCATAAATATCATTATATTACACCTATAGAAGAAATAATCGCTCTATCTCATTCCCTAGTGTATTGGGCTCTTCCAGAAAAAACTTGAATATGAGGGGTGGAGGATATAACATTATTTGGAAATTTAACCCCCAGGCAATGTGACTTTTTACCCCCGGACAGCAGATCTAACCCCCCCCGGACAAGCATCAGTTGACTCCCCAGATATTCATAATTACCCCTAAACAGGGCAGTTTTGCCCCATACAAGGCTAATTTTGTAGATTTTTCACTAACCCCCGGACAATATATCCAATATATCCTCCACCCCCCCCCCATGTACTAAAGCCCATTCATACAAGAAAATATATATTCTGATTTCATCCATTTTCAAGAAATCTGTAAATCTCTACGTTTTACTATTCTTTCTCAGCGGTTTCAGATTTTGCATAACATTTCCCAATGATTTTATGTTCTCGTTCATAAGTAAACCCCCGGACAATCCTCCGTAAAGCAGAAAGGAGAACATGGGAATATGAACATACATTGAACTGAAGGAGGAACGCGTAGGAACGTTTTTATGTAAAAAAATACAATATTATATAACGAAACGGCCATCCCTTTGCTAAATAACAATACTCGCTTTAAATGTGTTAACTTTTAATTTCCATGCCATTTCATCAACTGAAACTTCAATTTTAACAAATTATATATCGTTGAAAAGATAATTGAGTGAGAAGAAACATTTTAATTCAGAAAATGATGAAAAATTAAGAAAAACAAATTCATCCTTTGGTACTACTAACTTGGTACAGAGGTACTTCGAAGCCTCCCGATAGTTTTAATTTATTATGAGAAGTACTTACACACTTTACACACTTACACACTAACGCACTATAAAGCGATAAGGACTTACATTATCGGCCATTTACTTGCGTTATTTTCTGGCTTGCGATGGATTAACGGCTATTTCACAAAACGGGGCTCCTTTGTGCAGAAGGTTATAGTACACGGTCGTACATAGTACGGTCCTAATTTGCGTAAGATTTAACGGTGTGACGGTTGAAGGGCCGGCGTTAATTGGGGTGCAAAGATTACCAGAAGACCACCGAAAAAAAAACAAGAAACCTTCAGAAGTTTATCAGTTTGACTAAGTTACGTAACTTCCATTATCATGGAACATTCGATTTGCGTAAGGAATCGCCTCTTCAAAATTTCATAATGGCGGATTTTTGCAAAGGTACGTAAATTTGGTAAAACCTGAAAAATCAGAGATTTAGGTTATATAAAGAGGAGAACAAAAGGAAAAAGTCATTGGTAAATAGCACTAATTGGGGATTTAGAGAGAACTATAAGCCGCTAGCTATATATAGTTTCATCATCGACAAACACTCCATAACTATTATACCCTCCTACCACCAAAGTGGGAATTATCTAGTCTCGAACTTTAAAACCACTTAACAAACCATTTCGGACAAGGCTTGCAAAATGAACGTGAGAATGCGACAGACAGCATCGATCGTTTTTATTGCATTGTAACTTTTCGAACGAAAGCAACCGTTGAGCTTTTAATCCGCTAATAACATAACAACTTACTCAACATCTTCAAAAGAATAGAGATTCTGGGCCTACTACTGCAGTAGTGTCGCACTACTATGAAAAACTCATCTCCCGTACTTAATTTTTCTAACATTCTTATATGCGATTGACGGAAAACTTCAAAATAAAAAAGCAAAACGGGACCTTTGAAAGGTTTATTTTGGGTGGGGGGGGGGGGTGAATAGTTTTTTCCAAATTATAATTTTCAAAGTTATTTCGTAAATCTCAACTCGGAATTATTCTAAACTTATAACAGATGTGACGAAATGCCGACCTGAAATGAAACCTCAATTTATCAGATTTGACGACGGCATCATTCAGTAATTCATTAAATTAATTATGACGACACACTCCAAATAACTCGGAAAAAACGCAAAAATTCCAGGCCCCGCTTAAGCTCTAAAGGAGCAGGCCTTTTTTACCATAGACGAGGGTCGGCCGAATTTGCCGACAACAGTTGAACTTCTCTTATTGCGTGGAATGAAGATACTATATTATACAAGTAAAGTAAGAACGTTGAATTTACACCAGAATCAAACAGTGTTACGGTTAAATATGTGGAAAAGTTGATTTTACCAATCTGATATAACTTTACTTGGATCGCCCCAAACTTCAAACATGGTCAGGCCTGATTTGGTAATGCAAACTTTCTAGATGTTTAAATATCTACTCGATCTTCAGTTCGTCAAAATATTTCCTCGTTTTTATTGTTTTTTAAAGTTCCCCATCTTTTCCTCGACGTCCCAAAGGATTGCCCCCTTTACTTTCCACAACACCACGTTAATGCATACACGTGACCATAATGCTATAATTTTTTAGCGAAAAGCTTTTGCTCAATTTTGAAATAAAACTTTGCTGTTTTTTCTTTAATTTAACTTTTGAAATGGCAAAATTTCAAAGATTAATGCTATAAAATACAACAAAACAGAAATTTTTAATGTAGAGTGGGGTACCCAGTTGGTGTGAGTTTATAAAGATCCCCGTTTATTTATATCGGCAGTATATTTTGCTGAGATTTCTTTTCGCATTCAAATAGTCACTACCGAAGGGAGTACAAAACACTTATTTGATTTAGTTTTTTATTAATAACGGTTCGAAAATCGCTTTATAAAAGCTGAAACCTATCCGATATCTGTGGTAAAATTCAACATTCTCTATTTATATTTGCGAGATAGAGAGTTGAAAAAAGGCAATGTCATTTTTCGCAATTTTGTCTTTTTTGCAAATTTCTCTCCAGCACCAGTTAATTTTGACCCCACATTGATTTAACGTTAGAATTGCTTACACTACAATGACTTTTAATGCTATTTTTAGGTAGCACGTCAACTGGGTAAGTGCTATTCTTTCTCGGTACCCGGTCTTCGATATCTTCTAAAAGATGAAAGTTTTTGCAATGAAACTTTTTTTAATTGCTAGAGGAAGAATCCTTCTCCGCGTGAACTAATTTCTGGCGAGGAAAGATCTTATTTTCTTGACATAAAAGGCTGTTACAATAAAACGTAGAAATAATAGAACTTTTGCGAAAATTTGCATTTCTTCAAGTACTGTTACAAAGTTGTGCACCCTAACTGCTATAGTGGATTCTTATTCCTAACTTTTTCTCTATAAGCCACTAAAAGATACCCCTTTAAAACTCTGATCCTCTTTTTCTCTGAAACGCTATAGATTTTGTCCAATTAGTACCCAAAGTCGAAATTTACGCCAACTGGGTTATCACACCAACTGGGTACCGCACTCTATATATGCTTATTAAAAGAATTTAGTCGAGAAAATGTATAGTCTAAACGAGAATATACATATTGCGGTTGGGATATACCACGACATTTAGAGTAAAAGCCGAGAATGTAAGACAATATGAAACAACGTTTCTTCATCAATTTGAAGAACATTTGGGCATAAATCAAAATGAGGGATTTTTTTCTGCGCTGATAGCAACACCTGATTCTAGACTTGAAAATTAAAAGAGAAAATGGAGTTGTTAGAAATTTGGCGGAAATTGGTATCCTGTTGTTTGCACAACTCAATGTGGGTCTTTTTGCAAAAGTCAGCATTTTTGATAGGCCGGGATAAGGAAACTGTCTCCGAAGATCTCAGCAAGAAAAAAACGGCGGTTAACATGAATCTGTTAGAAGCTTGAAATACTTACAAAAGACGTGCTTACAAAACCTGTATCAAAATATTAAAAATAGAAACTAGTTCTTTTTTTGACGCGTGAGCATCTACTTTGAATTCTCCTAGTAGGGGTCAGAATACATGTGAAATAAGTCCCGTTCGATTTTTCTGATAAAAGCACTTTCTCAACGGATTTGAGATATTTGACCTTAGTAGAACCCAAAAAAATAGGGTGGCAATTTTTTAAATGTCGTTTTGGGTATTTTACAGACCAGAATGGAAACGCCCTAAAAATCACTTATTTGGCAATATCTACTCGAAATATTAGTATTTTTCACTGAGATTTTGACTGGACATAGGCATCAGTAACAGGTAACTTTCCCATCCATCAAAAAAATTATTTCTTTAAAAGCGTGTATTTTACAGACCAAAGTCTATTTTGAGGTTTCTAGTCAGTAAAATGTCTCAGATTAATTTTTTTTCTTCGAATTTCTAGTTACAGCTCCCTCTTACTAATGTCTAAATACTGGGGTAATTTCAAGTAGGTCGGGCAATTAGTTTCCGAGTAATCATGATTTTTATAATTTACAGACCAGAATTTTGAAGTTTTGACCAAAACATTAGGTCACTAGGCAAATGTTACATCACAAGGAGAAAATTCAAAATTTACTTTTCTTATTATTTTGAATCTTGTTTATTATTTCGAATTTCTTATCTTCAGTAATATTTTCAGAATCTCAATTCTCTCTTTTTTTTAATTAAACAATAAAAAGTTGAATATGCAAATGAACAACGAAACGGACTTTGAAAAATGTATAATCTGGCAAGAAACAGACAAACGGAAAAGCTTTGAAAGAAGCGTTAAAAGAGAGAAATGATTGTAAAGACGTTAGTATTGTGGGGCTATACCAACGATTATCCGACTATTCCGCTGAACATTTACAAAAGAAATCAGCTAAATATCATGGAAGATGCTATAAATCGTGTACACATATTAAAACTATCACACAAGTACGAAAACGTTACGATGAAAGCTTGCAAGGCAAAGTTTCTGCACCGAAAGCTGTTGTTGGACGACCTGAGAAACGAGCTTCGGATGCTGTTGATCAAAGTGTTTGCAAGCAATTGAGATCTTCATCCTGAACGATTATTAATATAAGGATTTATATGTAATATGTCAGAAGTATCGCCCAGAATCGCTACACACAGTTGAATTTTTGGAAATGGGCAATCGAATGTTTGAGGTTTCACGTAATCTAACTGACAAAACACTGTTCATCCGACTTAATTCAATTTCGGCTGCCGATGATGGGGTAGCTAATGATGTTCGTTACCATCGATACTGCTGGGTAGATAGTCAGAAACAGATGGAAAGAAAGTAACATCAAACAAGGTAGAAATCTGGCAAAAAGAATTATCCATCTCGTTGATTCGGAGATTCGTACATCCACAGTATTAAACATGAGTGACATAAACGATGCATACAATGACTTCCTTGATGCTCAGTCAACAGAAAAAGATCACAAAAAAGTTAATCTTAAAACGTTGCTAAATAAGAACATTACCGACATCGAGTTCACGAAACCAGAACAAAAGAATCAGTCGGAAAAAGTTTCAATGTTGTCAACAAAATATGATGCTGCCGATACTATTTTCTGTGCAACTAGTCACGATATGAATGTTTTGTTCAAAGCTTCCAAAATTGTTCGATCAGAATTGTTAAATCATTCGAAATGGAAATTTAGTGGAAGTTTGAATAATTTCGATATATCCTCACCTTTGAAATTTTTTGTGAAGTGGGCAATCGCTGGCCCAAGAGAGAATATTGCGTCCAAGCGAAAGATCGAGGAGATTAAAACCACAACAAATTCGACTATTCAAATGTTGATCGGTGCTGTCAAAACAAACGACCAAGTTCGTACAAGAAAATCAGACGATACAACGAGAACTACCAACGATTTAGGTTTTTATAATACCAAAGAGACCCCTAATATGGTTGGCCTGGGGATGTATGTTTACCAGAAAACCTGAAGCAAAGAGGTTATTGACACTCTTGCTAAAGTTAACAGTTCGATAAATTACAAAAAGTGTGCGAGCTTACAAAATCAACTTGCAAATCATGTATGTAAAGTGATGGATGAGAACTAAGGCTGTTACATGCCACCAAAAGTTAAATGTTGAGAGTGGCGAGCGTCCTTATTTTGTAATTGACAACAGCAATTTCGAGAACGATACACCTGATGGAAAAGGAGAGTTCCATGGTACAGGGATGATCGCGTGCCAAAAATTTACCGAAAACTCGCAATCACCATTAAATTTCGAGAGAGTTAAGTTAAGTAGACCTGAAAACAAAATTCAAGGAAGACCACTTTTCCAAGGTCTATCAATGCAATCCACCAAAACCGCTAAACCTTACCTTCAAGTCCGATCTGAAAATTGATCTCGAGCCTCTGAAAGAGTTCCAGAACGAAAACCTCAACCTGGGTATTAAGAAAGTACCGCGATACCAGCACCGCCCTTGATATACCTACTTGGTCTGCTTACAACTCGTTGACAACGGACGCTTTACCAAAAACTACGTGCTGCAGTTTGCCATTGCTGAAAGGGTCTCCTACAGATTGGAGTAATCTTTACACATCATCGCTAAAACGAGTCCAGCAAATCAAAGACACTGTCAATCCAACAAAGAAAACCATTGTATCTGTAGATCTGCAACTGTACAATAAGTGTTTATTATTGAAAGCAAACGAGGACATTGCTAAGAATTTAATTTTTCGAATGGGAGAACTACATTCTGTGTTTGCCATGTTGAAAGTAATCGGGAAATACATTGAGAGTAGTGGACTTGATCAAATCTTTGTTGAAGCAGACGTGTATGGTCAGTGACAAAAGGACAAATAATCGATGGTAAGCACATGAAGCGTGCAGTTGAAGCTCACACCATGCTGTATCTTGCAATGTGCCCTTCTTATTTTGAAAATGCTATCAGTACCGACAAAAATCTCGCCAAACCTTTGCAACAAATTGTAAAATTGGAAGGCGTTGGCAAGCAAATCCACAACAAAGCTTTATCGATCATTGCTAATCATGGAGTTACCAAAGCACTCGAGAAAGTCGATTCTTCTTTAACCATGCAGGCCCTCTTTTATCGCAATTACATGAGAATGGTGGAAAACCTTCTCCTCTTTATTCGAGCCTCCAGAGAAGGTCAGTGGTCAGCTTTATTTTTTGCTCACGACCAGCTCAACTATGCGAGATTGACGCCGGTTTACCTGAAAGAAATGCTCACTCTAAAAAGCGAAGATCGTGACACTTGGAATTTCTTTGAAGCCGGCAATTTCTCCGTAAACAAACCGCCCTGGATCGATTCGTTTTGACTGCTCCACAGATGTCTCAAATCATCGAGGAATTCTTTGAAAACAATTGTATCGGATTGTAGCACTGCCCGATGCATCTGTCGAAAGAACAAACTCATTTGCACGGACATGTGTACAGTAAGTGCTCTGACGACTTTGAGAACGATGGTTGCGATGATGATGACGACGAGGACTTAGTGATAGGAAATGAAAGTGACGAGGACGTTAGCGATGACGAAGAATAAATATGTTTCTCATCAATCTTTCTCTTGAAATTTCATAATTAGATATTGTTGTACATACTTTAATGTCAGAAAATTTCGCGAATTTCACGAATGACCCCTCAATTAACGAAATTAAATGGTCACTAAAAATCTTTTCGCTGATTCGCAAAAATTAATTCCCACGAGACACAGTTTTCAGGTTTTCTTAGTCATTATTTGCTTATTAGGGACAAGCCTTACGTTTTAGCATAGAAGTTTGTATTCATTGATTCTTGTTTGCAAGGGGCTTTTATAGATAAATTTGTTTATTTTGATTCAGAAAAGCTTTATTTTTGACATGAATTACGTGATTGTAGAGTGTTAATATATTCTGGTCTGTAAATTACCACGGTGGACTATCATAAATATTAAATATTTTTTTCCCTCAAAGATAGAAATGCGATATGGCAAAAAAAAAGAAAAATCCCAGCCAACCATTTTAGGAACAATTTCGATATTAGACGGGGAAAAAAGATAGATTTTTGGGCCTTTAAAAATTCCCTCGGGACTTGGGGGAGTAGATACTTTGGAGAGTGTTGGCACAGTTCAACTCGGGACTTCGGGACCTCGGGACCTGGGGTTGTAGATACTTTGGAGAGTGTTGGCACAGTTCAACTCGGGACTTCGGGACCTGGGGTTGTAGATACTTTGGAGAGTGTTGGCACAGTTCAACTCGGGACTTCGGGACCTCGGGACCTGGGGTTGTAGATACTTTGGAGAGTGTTGCTACAGTTCAGCTCGGGACTTCGGGACCTCGGGACCTCGGGACCTAGGGTTGTAGTTCTTTTGGAAATAATATTGATATAGTTCAACTCGGGACCTCGGGACCTAGGGGTGTGGGGTTATTTGGGTGAAGAGAACATAGCTCAACTCGGGACCTCGGGACCTGGGCTGTTTAATCTTTTTGGAGAGAATATTGATATAGTTCAACTCGGGACTTCGGAACTTGGGGTTAGAGAATATTTTGGAGGTATAACATATCGGGTGTGCTTGTTCCGTAAAATACACACAAAGAAAATCGCATCCCAGCTTGTAAAAACTCCAGCTCATCCGAAAAATTCTGGTCTGTAAATTACAAAATTCACGATTACTCGGGAACTAATTGCCCGACCGACTTGAAATTACCCCAGTATTTAGACATTAGTAAGAGGGAGCTATAACTAGAAAGTCGAAGAAAAAAAATTTATCTGGGACATTTTACTGACCAGAAACCTCAAAATAGACTTTGGTCTGTAAAATACACGTTTTTAAAGAAATAATTTTTTTGATGGATGAGAAAGTTACCTGTTACTGATGCCTATTTCCAGTCAAAATTTCAGTGAAAAATATCAATATTTCGAGTAGATATTGCCAAATAAGTGATTTTTAGAGCGTTTCCATTCTGGTCTGTAAAATACCCAAAACGACATTTAAAAAATTGCCACCCTATTTTTTTGGGTTCTTCTAAGGTCAAATATCTCAAATCCGTTAAGAAAGTGCTTTTATCAGAAAAATCGAACGGAGATGTATTCTGCCCCCTACTATCCTGTTTTTCTTTCGTTTTTAAACCTTCTCTCTTCGTTACATAACTTAACATGGTTGCCATGGTAGAGAGTTAGCAAACACAATAGGACATTTCACTATAAAAGAAGTCATCTTTCGTGAAAAATCATGTCTCTCAACTTACAATCTAGATGATTGAAGATGTACAACGAATGAATGAAGAAAAATAACAAATTTCAAAGATAAACCAATCAGCTTGCTTTGAAGCCAGACATCTCAACACGATTGAGGTTTGGTTTTGACCATTGAAGTCCAACCAACAAGAAGAAGAAGGAAGCTTTAAGAAAACCTCAGACGAGAAACTTCTTCCCTAGCAAAACGAGATAATAGGGATACTGTTTTGAATAACAATCAATTAAAAGACCGACCGCAAGTCTGGAAAACAAACCGGGAAATTTTCCATCGCTTCAAGCAACATCAGAATAAAAAGAATAAAAAGTTAATCAGAGGGGACGGACTTAAACAAGGGAAGAGCCAGACTAACCAATAGAAATGATTATTGAGAACGGAACAAGTTTCAACATCAGTCAAATCAACTCCATCCACGAAGATGAGCGACGTAGTGAATCTATCTTCTTCATAGTTTCATATCTCATGTCTTCCTATTATGGCAACATCTTTGTCATCGTGGCGCTGTGGAAGACCAAAGGATGCTTCACACCAGTCAGTATCATGATACTGAACATCAGTATCGCCAACCTGGCAATCACCACCTTCCCAGCTCTTACCAATTTAATGGAGCTTTTCTGGAGCCGTTGGTTACTAGGGGAGACAATCTGTTACATCACAACATTCGTACAGTATTATTTCCAAACCGTCTCAAATTTTTGTATAATGGCCATCGCAATACAACGCTACCGAGCCATCGCAAGTCCAATTCAAGAAATGATTTCCAGTAAAAGACACACCAAATTCTTACTCGGGATGGCGTGGTCATTCGCAGCTGTGATCGCTATCGTAGCAACCAATATCCACAGCCCTCAACAAATCATCGGAGATCGTGAAACATGCTTCAACGCCTGGATCAATTATCCAGGAAAATCGGAATTCGCAATCGGATCAATCATTGTGTCATTGGTGCTGTACATAAACCCGATGTTTTGTATCACCATTTTGTACCTGAAGCTTATCATCCTTCTCCGAAGACGCTCGTTTCCCGGGGACAACAAGAACGAAGCGCAAATCAAGAAACGCAACAAGGAGAACGCAAGAATCGCCTTGATGTTCGTCGTCACAGTCGGTTTGTTTCAACTTTGTTGGCTGCCAACAGTGCTGCTACAAATTACGGTGGCTACTTTCTTTCAAGGACGCATTACACAGGCTATTTACGAAGCGGAGACCATCATCTCGGCAATCGCTTTCCTTTACAGTGCAATCACGCCATGGGTTTTCACGACTTCTATCTCAAACTTGCGACACGAGTTCCTTCGACACGCCGAAAAGGTTTTCCCTTGCATCACAGTGGGTCACATTCAAAGGGATCGTGAAAGCACAATCGAGCAAGCTGTGACAGATGTTTGATGGAACTGTGCAAATAAAAGTCCAACAGTCAGCAGATGGGGAAAATTTATCACTTTCACCTTTCGACCTATAGGAAGGTAGGATATAAAGACATTGGACAAAAAATGAGAGAAGAGTACTGAACAAACCAAGGGGAAAAAGTAGTTCAGAAACCTAACCAGCATTGATACAGAAGAATGTGAAAGAAAACGAAGGGATTATGTCAACCACAAACGACTCAATTAATAAGCAAGAGAAAATCAACAGACAAAGAACTTGCAGATAACAAATACTCCAGACATGCTTACCGAAATTCTGCAACACATACGCGGATAATAGCATTTATGAAGTACTTAACGGCTTTTTCATTTGATTATATGGTAGTTCTAAGGTATTCTAATAATTGTATTATAAACATAACATCAGAAAAATATATCATAATTTGACTTATAAAACTTTTGAAAAGTATTCTTTTTATGATAACGAAAAGAGGCGCAATCCTTATGCTGACAAAGCAGAAGAGTTTTCTCAAAATTTATTTCCAAACTACGTGGGAGGGGGTTGTCTGTAAACAGATTTATACGGAAATTTCAAAATTCATTCCCGTAGAGGCCACGCTGCGTTATACATGAGATACACTCTAGTACAGAGTAGGGAGGGAAGTAGTTCCTCCTTTTGTTTAAAAAAATGATGTGTATGCAAATGTTAGGAGCGACGTTAAATGATGTTCTTATTAGATATCCGTCTTGTCGAAGTTCGTCAAAGGTTTGAAAGCTGTCTTCATCCATCATCAATTAAGAGATTCCCTAATAAGTCTGAATAAACTTTATCAATGAGCATTATGAAGTTACGGGAAAAGTCAATATCTCATCATGAATTTTCTTTTCTTGCTAAAATATTAGTATGCTAATAAAGTATTAATACTTACTATTTTGAGTCTCTTCCTGTCCAACCTATACTATCATTTACACGAATTTCACGGTTTCGTCATATAGATAGATACATAATGAGCTCTTCGAATGCATTCGGGATAGGTTCCCGAAAGAGTTGGCGTCACGGCGCTGAGACACACTCCGACTTGATAGACGCGAGCTGTCAAGCCATATATATACCATGACACTCAAACGACACTGGGAGAGCGATGCTCACGCGAGGCCGCGGCACGTCACGATACCTGTCTCATTTACTTACATTCTTGCATCAGAGTGAATGGTACCAAATTCTCCTCACATAGCATGGTTTGACTCGGGCGAAGGTACATTTACTTGCTAAGTGAATCGCAGTGACACAGTAGGCATCGAACTCGGGCCTCCAAGGCGGGAGTCAAGGATGGTAACTACTACACGCTATTTTTTTATCATGGATGTTCTTAGCTTATTGGGGAAAATCATCCTGAAATATTCTTATGGTATTCTTAGTCTAGAATCCAAACTAAGCCTAAACGTAGCATGCAATCCCTCAAACAATTTGGCTTTTTGTGAAAGTTACTGGGGAATAATTGGCAATTTACAGGTAAATGCTCTAAAATTGACATTCTTAGGTTTCGTTGCCAAATCCGAAGATGGTGGTATTCTTAGCACATATTCTTATTTTTTTGGCTAATTTCATCATAAATATTTTTATAAAGTATATTCTTATAAAAGAAAAATCATGTTTACCACTATGCCTGAAATTGCGCCAAATTTGCTGAGCTAAAATGATGCTATGAAAAGTTATTTTCGTTTATAATTTAACAAATATCTTTTCGAAAATGACTATAAAAATCTAATGACTACTAGATGCTCTATAGTAGGGGGGAAAGCTTCGAGTGGTGTGACAGTGTTTAGAACCAAACCAAATCTATTCAATTAGAAAATTCAAAAGCTTTTAAACTCTAGAGGGGAGCAGGACGCAGAAAGGGCACAAGGAAGGTTTTTTTTTTACCAAATGATTGACAGGAGGAAAGGCTACATACGTTTCGAAAGTTTGTTATTGATGAGAATAAGGTTGAAGTTACAGTTTGCAGCGGAAAAATGAGTAGCCAGTAGCAATGAACAGTAAGAGTATTAACTGCATTTTCGTCTGCTCCCACTTTAGTTCTGTTTAGTTCCCAAATTACGAGTTCTAGCTCGTCAGGCTGAGAAGTTTAGTCATTTAAAATACATACAAATGAAATAAGAAGAGAACCTGATAAAAATGTTCTCAACAATTCCAAATCTAAAATTTCTCTGTAAAAAGTTTAGTCGTTTCGAGTGTTAATTCTTATTTCAAAAATAATATACGAAGACGGCTTGTTAAATGCTGACATCATAGAAGCCTCAGAAACTAATACACTCTTCTCGAGATGCATAAATTTATTGTTGTCCTCGTTTTCAAACAGATTTCATTGCTATGAAATTATACATTTAACCAATTTAAATTCCCAAAAGGCAAACATTAACTCTAAAACAAAAGTACTTAAAATTCAAAATGTCTCATGAGGTGTAAACAACACAATTATCATTGTGAATATGTAATTTTATAGCAATGAAATCTGTTTGAAAACGAGGACAACAATAAATTTATGCATCTCGAGAAGAGTGTATTCAGTTCAACCTCTTAGGTAAAGGGCGGGTCTTACCCTGTAAGAATCATAATATCGAGAAGGGACTGGAAAGTAGGTTGAGCATGTTATTTCGAAACATTATGTAATGTGAGAAGAGGATCATTTCCTAGATGGTAGACCTTTTTTAATGTCTAAGTTTTATAACTCAAAAGGCGATCAGAAAATTTGTAATAATGCATCAAGGCTATTAGCTAATGCATTAGCACTAATCCAAAAGCTTTCAGGGAAACGACTATTTTGGGATCTTATTGTTGACAGTGTTAACGTTAAGAGGTGTTCGGTAATCCATCTGAATCCACTTATGTAGGATGATATGTGTAATCAGAGAGAAAAGAAAAGCTTTTAAGAGTAACTACGTTGAAACTAACACACGACCTTTTTTCAACGTCTATCTAACGTTACATCATGGACGATGTGGACTGGATGCTAAATTGGGCTCTTCCAGAAAACTTTTGTACATGAGGGGTGAATGATAAATTTGATATTTCATCCGAGGGGTAGTGAAGAATCTGCAAAATTTGCCTTGTTTTAGGGGCAAAATTGCTCTGATTAGAGGTGATTTTGAATGTCCGGGGGTCAACTGATGCTTGGCTGGGGGGTGAGATCCGTTTTCCGGGGGTCATAATTCACAATGTCCGGGGGTATATTTCTAAAAAATGAAAAAACCCCCTATATTCAAATTTATTGACGTTTTATTTTGCCAGCAGAACGATCAAGAATATTAAATCCCTTACCTGTTGAATAACTTCTTTGCTGCAATCCCATTGGCTGTGGTGATTGTTGTTGTGCGAGGAAGCTCGGGTTCAGACCTCCAATATTGTTTGGTTGTGGTGGTAAGGATTGAGTTGACTGGTAAGTAGGTTGGTTATACACGGAACCGCCTGCGCCGCCGCCACCACGAAGGTTTGGTGAATAAAGTGGTTGGTTCCCAGTCCCATACATCCTTCTTTTTTCTTATTTTATTGTTTCTTATTTTTGCTGAAAAAGACAATTTGTGTTATTAGTTCACTACCGAAAGCAAAACGAACAAATTCGCCTTGGAAAGCTTACTTAAAAATAGTCCCTTTCTTTCTCTTAAAATCTGTTTTTGTTTTGCAAGATGTCTAAAGGTCTATTTCTAAATACAAGCACCCGAAGGAAAACAAAAATATATAAGTGATTGCTTTTCTCAAACCCCGTTCATGTTAATAAAAACAGACCTTCGAAACATTTTTATAGTAAAAAGGACATTCATTCAGAATTTATTTTACAGAAATCCTAATGTTGAAACAACTTTGACTTTTAAAAGATGAAACGTGGAAGAATTCACGGTCTTTTTAAAGTTCTTCTAAAAGAGTGCATTCTTTAAAGAACATTTCTATTTTCTCATTTTCAGTATTCAACCATTTCTCATCAAACAAAATAATTTCATCCTCGTCAACGCGAATAGCATTTCCGTCGCGAATTTTCGTCAAATATTTCTTTCTGCGATCATTCAATAATTTCGCCAATTCCTTCAATTCGTTCTTATTCATCATTTTTTCATTTTTAGCGATTGCCATTTCTTTAGACACATGTTTTCTTAGAAGTTGATCACATTGATGGTAATAATTCTCGAGATTTTTCTGCCGGTTTAATCGACGTTCCTCTATTTCTTCTTCCGTGAGAACAGGTGGCACAATTTCCAAAGAGCAACGGTTAACAAAATCGAATACTTTCAAAGAAAACCAATCACTGTTGTTTGTATGAAGGTCAAAACAATCAAAAGAAGTCGTATTTTTCTCCCAATGGTTCAATCCTGGGTCCGGTGATTCGAATAACCGGCTCATTTTCCGTATTGTTTCTTCCGGGACAGACGATTTCCGATTTTTATTCCGTTTGAAAAGTAAATCTAAATCTTCTGGAGCTTTAATGAAAATTTGACAAAAACTGCATGCCATTTTACGAGCCAGTTGGTAATAAGCATACCGCATGCTACTGTAAAAGAAGTTATCATCAATGAACAAAACATGCTCATCACAACCCGTGCTACCATTTTGAAAACATGTACACAGTTCCTTAAAAACGTTACGTTCATAATCACCCGTTTTGATTTGAATTATGCAATTTTCTACATTCTGAAAGACTTTATGACGATGTGATTTCCATAAACCTTCAAAATTTTCATCTTCGAAGATTAATTTCTCTGACATCAAGTCATCGTATGTGAATAAATATTTATTGAGGGAAGTGTGACCAGGATGGTTCATCAGTTGTCCACAGAATGTTGTTTTACCAACAGCTGGCAAACCAAAGACCAAACAAATTGTGATTTTCATGTTTTTATCTAGTAAAACCTACAAAATAAAAAAAAGAGATTTGAAAACTTTAAAAAATCAGGTTTTGAAACTGAACAGGTCTCACGGACCTGGTTATAAAAAGACGTAGAAATTTTAAACCTTTGAACACTCGGAACTATCAAAAATGACCGATCAAGTCGGTTTTAGACAGGTTAAAAATAAGTAGGTATGATTGTTTCCAATATATTTTGGGCTTTTTAAAAAATATACAAGATATTATCTAATCTAATGGATACAAAAATATAAATTCGAAATATTAATTGAAAACTATTTTCCTGGCTTTAATTTTCAAGGCAGCTAACCTGCGTTTTAAACGTTTTCTTTCACTTTGTTCATCAGCGCCATCAAGAACTGTCGTTACTATACCTTTTCTATTCGCCCGCCCTACGCGACCTGCGACATGAACATAGTCTTCAGGTAAGGTAGGGATGTAGGTAAGAAAAGCACGATTTATGAAAGGGAAATCCATCCCTCGGACAGTTTCTTCTGTACAAACCACTATTTGTATTTCACCCTCTTTGAATGCTTCTAAAAACTTCTCAAACTCATTCGACGATGGTAAAAGTACCTTTTTGTAGAGCGCAACAGCTGCGAAGCCCATTTCTTGGAAAATATCTGCAACATTTTGTACTGAAAGCTCTCTAGGGATGAATACTAAAGTGGAGCGTTCGTTCGATTGGCGGAACAATTGCGTAATCATTTTGATCTTGTTACCCATAATACCATGCGGGCTTGTTGTTGCCTCGGAAACCACAAACAAATGCTGAATATTATTCGGCACCTTTCCGTGTTTGTATTCATCCGGACTACATTTGATAACGGAACTTCGTTTGGTAAAGCCACGATCTTGCAATTCTTGTATCAGTTTGTATGAAACAGTGGCTGAGGTTGCGATCATTTGTGCTCGTTTGTTGTAGAAAGTCAGCATAGCTAGAAGTTTATCAGCAGGCTTCGTTTTAGCCATCCCTATCTTATCCAGGGATTTGATGGGTAGTAGCTTATCGACCTCATCTAACACGATCCGACGAACATTACGAAAATATCCACTTTTAGTTTCGAAAATCTCTAACAATCTTTTGGGAGTTCCGATTACAACATTGCTTTCCCGCAAAGCGGTATCGATCTTTCGTTCCTGGAGCTCATCAATACCGGATACATATCGGACAGCTAAACGTCTGTCCGGTAGGTATTTCAGAATTTCGTTATAAACCTGTGAAGCTAATTCGCGCGTGGGAACAACAATAACATTAGAGCAGCTTCGATTTCCAAGATTTTGCAAGATTGGTAACAGATAGGTTAAAGTTTTTCCGCTACCGGTTTCTGATTCAATGATTGCCGATCGCCGAGCGAAAAGAATTGGTAATGACTTCTGTTGAACAAATAAAGGCTCGTGAATTTCATTCTGACGAAGAAGTTGTTCACTTGTTTGGTTTACACCTAGCTGTGAGAATAACGAGAGGTTGGAAGTTTTTTGTTGCTTTTGTATGGTGCTCGTCAACCCTTTATAAACACTGAAATCGATCGTCTCTTGGATTATGTCTGGATTCGAAGTATACAAGTAAGGGGGTTCTTGCTGTCTCTTAAGCATGGTCAGAAACTTCTTGTATTGTCCACCGGCCTCTGTTGTCGCATAACGATGTGATAATTTGAGACTTTGACACAGCTTAAACGTTGACATCTTTATTTATTTTTAAAATCTCGCTGAAAAAATAAAAGTAAACTATAGAGAAAATGCCAGAAGAGCATCGTAAAGTACGAAAGAAAAAAGTCAAAATTAACAATCAACCTGTTGATTTATGTGGCAGTTAAGAAACATTCGGATGATTAGCCTGTTAATTAGTCATAAGGAAACCAAGCAAAAGTAAAAAAAAAACTCAATAAGAATATGTACAGAATTATCTTACTATCATACTAGATAAAAAATTAACATAACTAAAGATCTCTGCCGTATCGTTTTTCTTATCATAAAAATACAATCTTCTTTGTGAAATACATTCAAACTGAAAAACATCTTTTGAGTTATAAAAATCATCCATTGTAATAATGCCTACCTAGATTAAAAATTTTTTGGATCTCTGCAAAAGCTACTCCAAATTATCGGAAATCCTCGATCTCAGTATTATCGACTTTAGAACGGTTTCAAAAATAAATTATCAAGGAAAAAATCAAGTCTGGTCGACCTTTGAGATATATAGAAAATTAAAAACAATCAAACGACCGATCAATCAATCAAATCAGAGAAATACCCAAGAACCTTATCTTAGCACTTAATGCAGGAATCTTTCGGTACACCAAAGTGTGGATTATGTGATCTACGTAAGCGCCCGTCAGAAGAATTTGCTGTGATTCTTTACTTTTGGAATCGTTGCATTCTTAGGGTAGCTGAATAAAAGCTTCTTGTACTTGCCAACATACTCATCATCCTCTCATCTCTTGTTTTCCTCTTAATTGAAACTATTCTGCTTTACGCTAATCCAAACATGGACATCATAGAGTTTGCATATGCCATTGGACGTACTGAAGGATGAGGCTTAAATGTAACAGAGGGTACATAATCATTAAAGAGGATTGGATAGATAAATTAAATATTCGTTCATATTAGTTTTATGAACAATAACACATTTTTAGAGTTTCTTATTTTTCAAGTAACTAGGTAGACTTTTTTAAACTCGATTGCGAGATAGTGAAAATGACTTCTTTTAACAATATGATTAATGTTAACATACCACAGCAGAGAAAGATGTGAAATTCGGTTTGAGATCTTCGTATAGTGTGATGAATGCACCTTTGTTACCCATCTGGTCACTGGAATGGAATGAAGAGAGTTTTTTCATTTCCGCTGATTATTTGAAGTGGGTATTTTTTATGGAACAAAAGCAGAGCCACTGTATCCCTCATTAAATTTTGATAGAATTAGAAAATCTGACGTAATTTCAAATATAATTGTTACGCAACTTTCGTAAAAATAATTGTAACATTAGAAATTAGTCAATCTATTAAACCTCCAAAGGGTTTAGGAGTGGTGACTGATTGTTCTAAGGCGTCAACGTCACAAACTAGCTCCTTCACCCTATATAGATAATTGTGAACGTTGCAGGGCCATCATATATTCTTCATTGCTTAATTCCGAAGGAGTCATTCACAGAATTCCCCAGGGAATCTCCTTTCTGTGCACTTTTTCTTTCTTTTGGCGCTATAATTAGTTTTATGGTGTGAGATGCTGCTCTGGGCAATTCGATCTGTCGATCTTTATATTACCAGTAATTGGGTGCAGAGAAAACGGTGATACACTTTCCATTATGTGCTACTTCATATCCCTCGTCTTTGACTTCGTGACTTCGGATGATATATTCTACAAACCGATAGATGATAGAACAGTTACATGTCATCCTATATCACAGGATTCTTGCTTTTAGTACATGATATTTTTCTACGTCATTTCAGTAATCATTTTTTTTTTATGGTTGATCACTCTTTTTCGAATTGAGATTATGAGTTTTACAAAAGCAAAAAAGAATGGAAAAGAAACCACGTAAATTGAATGATGACAGAAAATCAATTTTTTTCAACGTCTTTCTCGAAGGAAAATCTGCACAGATTAGTGCATTTTTCCCCTTTAAATTTATAAAATAGCATAACAGATGCACGAATCCTATGAAATAGGCTAATAATGCATTAGGGAATTTAATAAAGGCTTTCTTTTATTTATTCTCAAGAGTAATTAGATGGGATAGTCGAGTAAGTTTCAGAGTAGATTATTACAACTTATGGTCAACAAAAAAAGACAAACCAAGATTATTTCTATTTAGAAAGTTTTGCGTGATATCAGGTCCAAATGATACTCCAGTTCCTCGTTTGCTTGCTGCTCTCCCATTCTAAAAGAAACAATACAACATGAAGGCCAATTATGAAAATGCATTTTTTGGAGAATTATTGTCTGTTCAGAGAAAATTTCCCAGCAAAGGAAAAAGAAGGTCGCATCTAAACCTACTGATATCATTTCTGCAATGTGTTTGAATACTAATGCATTGTTTAGGGCTTGATTGGTTCATCTAAATAGTCACCTACCTGAGGCTGAGGGTCAGACCAAAGTAATTCACACATAATTCCTTTAAAAAAAGTATCGAATGAAAACATTTAATCCAACATCCTTTACAATTGTTCAATTTTTCAGCCAAACTACAAAAACATGCAATTGCTGAACTTAATACATTATTACATTATTAAGATTTGCAATTTTACAAAGCCGCTGTATGTCCACTTTGAATGCAATTTTATCGAGTTTGGCTTCAAGGAAAATTGGTCATGTTTGGGATCGTGGGTGTGCCACTTTTTGAATTAGGTCCTCAATCAAAGTTACTGGCAGCCAAAGAATTGCTTATAGATGAATTTTTTTAGCTTAACTTCAGTAGTGAAAGGACATAAAATACCTTTTTAATTCTTTAAAGATTTTAAAAGCTAAAAATAAATACCTGAATCAGGGGGTTGTCTATTCCGGTCAACTTTGCGAATATCTTCTATAGTGACGTCATCTTTACTGAAAAGACCACCATGCATTGTCTGAAACGAAATGAAAAATAGAAGGAAATAAGTAAGTGAAAGGAAATAAGTGAAAAATAGAAGGAAAAAATATTACTATTTCATTTTCAAAAGAAAAGAAGAAGAATATATCAAGAATAAATAATATTATTCCTGAAGATATTCTTTCAAACTTAAAAACATGACATCATTGCCAGATACAAACAGCAATAATAGTATTAATATTAAAAGTCTTGTCAAAATATGTCGACTAATAATGAAGAAGTAACTTACAACAGCAAAAAGTTGTTTTCTATTACGAGACTTGGATAAACAGAATAGGAAAAAAAGAAGTGCATAACTTTCCTGTTATTCATACATATTAGAAATTCTTTTAAAGTTTTTACTTTTCCTACAGGTATATGTACCACAAAACCCACAGGTACCTCAAAACCAACAATTTCATTTCAGGAGTTCTAGAAAAATCTAAAATGTCTTTATAAGCATAACTTTTTAAGATTATGTTGGTATAATAGTTTCTTTATTATTTAAAACAAAATTGAGCATTATTGGTTGGGTAAAAGTTTTTTATCAAGAATTAACGCTAGAAATCTAACTTCAAAATTTTTGATTTTTTTCAAAAAATGGTCAGATAAGTCACTTGCTATTAAATAACCTATCAATCTTTCGTTTTCTATTACCTCTAGGCATAACACAAATGAAGGAAAAAAGTCCTAAGTGCTGTAAGCAATGTGTTTATTTTAATTGCTCTCAAAAAACTCACTTTTAAATTGTGGGTTTTGAGGTCCAAATGAGAAAAATTGCAAGTTTTAAAGAATTTTTTGATGTCAAACACAAAAATATGCATCTATTTCTCAAACATACTTCTGGAATACAATTTTGTGACACATTTTCAAGAAAAACTATGCAAAAATACAACAATAATGTTTAGCATAACTCAAAAGCTCAAAAGTATGGATATATTACATCATATTTACTAAAGCTAGACGGTTTAGTCTAGTCTCTTTGTTAAACATATTTCAATTGAACCATGATCTAGGATGTTCGTTTTTTTCCTCAAATTGGAATGACCTTTAATGGCCCATGATGTCATAAACTGGGAAAATGCTTATATCTGGAAGATGGTCTGGGGTGTCTTCAAGAACAGTGCCACTCCCAACTTTAGGCTTTAGACAGTGCAACTGAATTGAGTCAACAGCGCCATCTTCATCTTTTAAAAATCTCTTCAACAAACGACCAATATATGTCAGGACTTTCTAGCAATTCTTCAGTTTTTGGATGTCGCTTTCATCATCAGTTTCATCTTCGGACATTTCCCTTTCTTCAGAATTCAAATTCCTCACCTTCCTCATCTGATGACGAATCCTCCTCAAACAATTGTTTAGAGTTTGAATGCTGTTTGGCTGGTAATATTATCAGTGGTTTGATTCCATTAACTTACTTTAGCTTTGCTGCAAACTGAACGATAATGCAATAGTGCAATACTGGGCACTGCTTAATCCTAAAGCCAAAGATTTTTGTTGCAAACAGGTACATTGAGTTTTCCATTTGATGAATGTTTCTCTGATCTACTCTCTCTTCTTTGCTTCTTCTTTTTCAGTTTCCTTCTTCAGTTTCTCATCCCTGATTTCTTTGACCTTGGTTGCTACATCTTTAGCCCTCGTGTACCTGAGTCACCCTTGTAGTTGTGGTTGCTTTTTTTTCTCCGTGTGGCTTAGCCCTTTTTATTGTCAGAAGCCCAGGAATTTCCTCCAGTTGGATGCTTCTTTCTGCCATCTCCCTTATCAGGGACTGAGCCTGGCCAAATTTAGCCTTCCAATAATCACGAGAACCTTTTCTTTTGTCTGTAACAGAAGAATTTCTTTAGTTTATAATCAATAATTGAAATCATGATAATTGTTGTAAAGCTTACAAGAATTTTTTTGTTGATCAAATGACATAGAGGAAGCAAATTGTAAACTTCTGTAAATAAATCTGCCATTTTGGAAGTGTACCTAAAAAGTGGATAAAAAAACTAAAGAAAGAAAAAAATAATAGTAGACTAAAACAACTATTGCCAATACATCGTAAAAAACATAAGAACAACAGTTTACAAATCTTTATGGATATTCAAATCCTTGACTTTGTAAATTTGCTTATAAGGACACTTTCACAATGAAACTTACTTTGACACTACTTCTCCTTCAAAACCATACATTTTGTTCATCGTAGCACTTTCGTGATTCCCTAAAATGAATTGAAAAATAAATTCAACAACACATTTTTTCGTGAATGCCTCAAAAGTCAATGTGCTGACTAATAACAAGCTTATAGTGATTTCAATGATTTGGCAAATAAGTTTTATAACTTTTAAAGACTGTGTGAGCCATAGAAAAAACTGAACAAAGCCCAAAATACTGGAACTAATATTCAAGTAACAAACAGGGTGATTAAAAAAAAACCGCACCCCTAAACTTTTTGACGTAACTTTTTTTATATTGGTATTTTGTATAGGTACAAAATTTCCAGCGCTTCTTTGCTGTAAATTTATAACATTATTATTTATAACGTTATACCTCAAGTATTTCCTTAGGTATTGAAGTTTTGAAGGAGAAGTACTGTTTTTACAAGTGAACAAAGATATTTCATTCTGACGTCAAAAATTCTCCGTATTGTCGTCTTTTACTCGTCTACTAAACTTTTAAAAAGCAACATTATCATCAGAAAGTTGATCAGATCTATACCTCTTGACATGAAGAAATGGTTTGGATAGAGAAGTTTGAATCCGAATAAAGTGAGGATGACTTCTACAGAAAATGAACCACGATCAACAAAATCACCATTGAATAGCTAACCAGTACAAGGGTTAAGGGATATACGACTGATTGGTGTACTATTTACCATATAGCTTCATCCTCGCCAGTGAATAAACTTGTTTGCAAAAACTTTTTGCCTTTATTTGAGCCATTAAGCCATTACGCACATCATTTTGTTTTGATGATTAGTTTTAAAAACTGCAACAAGCTCAGTATTTTTCAAAGCGATTCCGACCTCCTCTTAAATATTGTTAATCTGGCTTTACTATTTGTCCAAAAAATCAATGAAAAGGAGGTATTTATGACTTTATTCAAGGAAACTTCACTGGTATTATATACCCTCGGAAGCCCCACCCAACAAACTTTTACTTGCACCACAAGATTCCCTACAAAAATTACCAAATGTGCAAAAGACAATGGAATATATGAGAAGGATACATATGGGTTTTCTTCTGACGGTAATCCATTGATTTCAAAAATATTCAGCAGATCATAGAATTGTCCATGGATGTCTCCGCATACTGTTAACTTCTTATCCTTTGAAGATTAAAATATTGAAAATAAGGATTCAAAACAATTCAATCAACAATAAATAAACCATTGAAAAAAAACAATAAATTATGAATTAAGAACTAATTAGAAAAAAGGTTTAATACCTTGGGTATTGTGACATCAATTAGCGAATCACATTTCTCGAATACTCTTTGATGTTTACTAAAATCTATGAAGACAAAAACACAGTAATTCAATATAAAATATTTATCATACCTTTAATTAATAATACGCTTAAATCCGAACTCTCCAATTCTCGCATAAAGTTTTTTCGCTAGCAATTTTTTAGCATGCAGCAACTCTTTTTTGCGCCTTTTCTATATTTGATCTTTCAATTGGTCAATTTTTCAACTTTTAATAGTGCTCCATATGGAGCGCTGATTACATTATGTTTTCTCACTTGTTGAACATTTGTTTTCTTACCTCTTATTTATCAATAGTTTTGGTCGTTACAAACAAGGCCTTCCCCCAAACCATAATCACAGCTTTGCTATTACCATTGTTTACAACCAAATTATTTCCCTAAGTTTACTAAAAAAGTACATAAATAATCATAAACTGCATACTTGATATGCACATTTCTTGTGAATTTTCTTTTGATTCTTCAAATATGGTAGTAATTTATCCATGAATTCTTTCGTCACTTTCCCATCTTCGTCAAGGGAAGGTCCTTCATAAGTAGATTCAATAGCTGAAGGGGACAAATAGAAGTATAAAGACAGGATATGAACAAATTGAGTTATGATTGACAAGTTATTCATTTAAGATGATTTGAATCTGTCAATCACTCCAACATATAACAAAAGTTTTGTGTGAGAGTATCAGTTTATTGCAGACAAAAATATGAGAATAACCAAAATTACTAAAAAAGGGCCAAATTGAAAAGTGGTCCACCAAAACACAAAATCAAAAATCTTACAAACAAAATAAGTAACTGTGATTTTGTTTTAAATAACCCTTAAATTTTCCAATTTCAACTTTTAAATCAACCGAGTCGCACTTTTAGACTCTGTAATCAGGTGATTATATCGAAACACAACAAAAGGTTTTGTCACGGAAGGACAAGTGTTAAAATATAATGGACCTTCTTTTGAAAAATAAAATGATTAATCAAAAATGAAATGTTGTTTTAAAACAAGTACATACCCTAGTTAGTTTAATAGGTTTATTCATTTTGAAATAAGTCGAACAACAGAAAAGTACTGCAAGCAGAAACTTTTATCAAATATCGAATTCCTTCCATGAAAATTTCAAGACAAAAAGTTTTTTCACCAGCTTTGTACAAATACACTATTCTTGATATTATTGCAAGTTCTAACTATTGGTACCCCCTAACAAAAAATTAAATTACATTCCAAAGCAACCTCCTTCATATTCACTTACAAGGTCTGATATTATTGTCCTTCCGTGACACTTTCACCTTGTCCTTCCGTGACACTTTCACCTTGTCCTTCCGTGACGGATTAAAAATATCTTGTTATTTTTAGAAATCTTGGACTTCAATGGGTCTAATCCATTGCAGGAGAGTATCCCACGAGGTTTAGGACTATTGGGAACCAGCTCAGCCCTGCATGATTAGAGCCTTTGGAAGTAGCTCACTCACTTGCAAATTTGCGTTTTTACGTTTTTTGCTTTAAAAAGCCTTAAAAACACTTATAAATAGAGCTTTTTAAGCGTTTTTAAGCTATTTAAGTGAAAATTTGTTGGTTATGCCCCCTTTGCTGGACTTCAATGGGTCTAATCCATTGCAGGAGAGTGTCCTACGAGGTTTAGGACCATTGGGAAACAGCTCAGCCCGGTATGGAGCTCAGAATAAGCTTAACTAAGGCTCCAGTACAGCGCTGCAAGCTTACAGCGTAAGCCCAGGCGGCTCTGGAGGCCTAAAAACCGGTTTTCTGGTAAAACTACTGTTCCCAGCTGGTTCTGAACCCTCTAAATCGCTTCAGCACCATGGAAATATGCTAATTAGAGCCTTTGGAAGTAGCTCACTCGCTTGGGTTGAACAATAAAAATACAGTTACAAGGTTTTGAAATGAACTGAATAGTAAAAATGGCTATGATTCCGTTGTTACTAAAAGTGGTAACGGTAGGTAACGATAGGTAACGACAAGTAACGACAAGTAACGGTAGGTAACGACAGGTAACGATGAAGTAACGGTCGGTAACGATGAAGTAACGCAAGTAACGAGGGGTAACGAAAAAGTAACGAAGTAACGATGGGGAAAAAGCTGAAAATGGTGGCCCTGAGGTGTCGAACTATCAAAATTTGTAAATTTCTGCGCCAGAACTAATGGTCCCGGTGATTTTGGGAGAACCTAACGACTCTGGTTAATCTATTCAAGAATTTGGGAAATCTGATGATTATACAGCAGAATCTGATCGTTCTGGTGAATATGACTGTGGAGATAATAAATCCAATTGTTTTTATTGTAAATTGGTGTTTGTGAATAAACTGAAAGATTTGACGGCTTTGGTGAATCAATGGTGTTGGTCAATGTAATGATGAAATAAATGGTGCTGGTCAATGTAATGATGGAATCAATGGTGCTGGTCAATGCAATGATGGAATCAATGGTGCTGGTCAATGTAATGATGGAATCAGTGGGGATGGTCAATGCAGTGATGGAATCAATGGTGCTGGTCAATGCAATGATGGAATCAATGGTGCTGGTCAATGCAATGCTGGAATCAATGGTTTTGGTCATCACACAGCTGGAATCAATGATGCTGGTCAATGCAATGATGGAGTCAATACTGCTGGTCAATGCAATGATGGAATCAATGGTGCTGGTCAATGCAACAATGGAATCAATGGTGCTGGTCAATGCAATGATAGAATTAATGGTGCTGGTCAACACAATGCTGGAATCAATGGTGCTGGTCAATGCAATGATGAAATCAATGGTGCTGGTCAATGCAATGATAGAATTAATGGTGCTGGTCAACACAATGATGGAATCAATGGTGCTGGTCAATGCAATGATGGAATCAATGGTGCTGGTCAATGCAATGATGGAATCAATGGTGCTGGTCAATGCAATGATGGAATCAATGCTGCTGGTCAATGAAATGATGGAATCAAAGGTGCTGGTCAATGCAATGATGGAATCAATGGTTCTGGTCAATGCAATAATGGAATCAATGGTGCTGGTCAATGTAATGATGGAATCAGTGGTGATGGTCAATGCAGTGATGGAATCAATGGTGTTGGTCAATGCAATGATGGAATCAATGGTGCTGGTCAATGCAATGCTGGAATCAATGGTTTTGGTCATCACACAGCTGGAATCAATGATGCTGGTCAATGCAATGATGGAGTCAATACTGCTGGTCAATGCAATGATGGAATCAATGGTGCTGGTCAATGCAATGATGGAATCAATGGTGCTGGTCAATGCAACAATGGAACCAATGGTGCTGGTCAATGCAATGATGAAATCAATGGTGCTGGTCAATGCAATGATGGAGTCAATACTGCTGGTCAATGCAATGATGGAATCAATGGTGCTGGTCAATGCAATGCTGGAATCAATGATGCTGGTCAATGCAAATATGGAATCAATGGTGCTGGTCAATGCAATGATGAAATCAATGGTGCTGGTCAATGCAATGATAGAATTAATGGTGCTGGTCAACACAATGCTGGAATCAATGGTGCTGGTCAATGCAAATATGGAATCAATGGTGCTGGTCAATGCAATGATGAAATCAATGGTGTTGGTCAACACAATGCTGGAATCAATGGTGCTGGTCAATACAATGATGGAATCAATGGTGCTGGTCAATGCAATGATGGAATCAATGGTGTTGGTCAACACAATGCTGGAATCAATGGTGCTGGTCAATGCAATGATGGAATCAATGGTGCTGGTCAACACAATGCTGGAATCAATGGTGCTGGTCAATGCAATGATGTCAATGGTGCTGGTAAATGCAATGATGGAATCAATGGTTCTGGTGAATTCAATGGTGGAATCGATGGTGCTGTACTGGTGGATACAATGCTGCACTCACCAATGGTACTGTTGTGCAGGTGAATGCAAGTTAGGGATTGTGCATTTTTTGTAAGCATCATCTTTATAAGAAATCCATCGATAATTTTCGATTCAAGGGGTATTGACTTTCGGCGATGGGTTCTTTCAAAGCAAGTTGGGGTTTGTGCAAATTGTGAGCATTTTTATTTTTCTTATAAGCATCATCTTTATAACAATACGATCAATAACTTTTGATTCAAGGGGTATTGACTTTCGACGATTGGTTCATTCAAAGCAACTTCGGGTTTGTGCAAAATGTGAGCATATTTATTTTTCTTATAAGCATCATCTTTATAAGAATACAATCAATAACTTTTGATTCAAGGGGTATTGACTTTCGGCGATTGTTTTATTCAAAGCAAGTTAGGGGTTGTGCAAAATGTGAGCATATTTATTTTTCTTATAAGAATCATCTTTATAAGAATACAATCCATAACTTTTAATTCAAGGGGTATTGACTTTCGGCGATTGGTTCATTCAAAGCAAGTTAGGGATTGTGCAAAATGTGAGCGTATTTATTTTTCTTATAAGCATCATCTTTATAAGAATACAATCCATAACTTTTAATTCAAGGGGTATTGACTTTCGGCGATTGGTTCATTCAAAGCAAGTTAGGGGTTGGGCAAAATGTGAGGATATTTTTTTTTTCTTATAAGCATCATCTTTATAAGAATGCAATCCATAACTTTTAATTCAAGGGGTATTGACTTTCGGCGATTGGTTCATTCAAAGCAAGTTAGGGATTTTGCAAAATGTGAGCGTATTTATTTTCCTTATAAGCATCATCTTTTTAAGATTACAATCCACCAACCGCATCTTATCCTCAATGTAATATTGTTTTGTTAAATTCATTTGCAGAATGGAATGCTAAAATTTTGCTGCAATGTCAATTGCACAAGAATCAATTAAGAAACGAGCAATCAGTGAATGGCAATCAAATTGTTAAGAGCTTAATCATAAGCTGATTAAATATTTCAATTCGGTAAAAAACGAAACCGAATAAAATTAAAATTAAAATACTATTCTTATGTGAAATCGTTGACTTTCTTTGAATGAACAAATCACCAAAATTCAAAACCTTCAAAGGTTATAATCTTATGAAGATGATGCTTATAAGAAAAATAAATATACTCACATTTTGCACAATCCCTAACTTGCTTTGAATGAACCAAATACCAAAATTCCAAACCTTCAAAGGTTATGGATTGTAATCTTATGAAGATGATGCTTATAAGGAAAATAAATACGCTCACATTGTGCACAACCCCTAACTTGCTTTGAATGAACCAATCACCGAAATTCGAAACCTTCAAAGGTTGTGGATTATATTCTTATAAAGATGATGCTTACAAGAAAAAAAGAATATCCTCACATTTTGCCCAACCCCTAACTTGCTTTGAATGAACCAATCGCCGAAAGTCAATACCCCTTAAATCAAAAGTTATTGATTGTATTCTTATAAAGATGATGCTTATAAGAAAAATAAATATGCTCACATTTTGCACAAACCCCAAGTTGCTTTGAATGAACCAATCGCCGAAAGTCAATACCCCTTGAATCAAAAGTTATTGATTGTATTCTTATAAAGATGATGCTTATAAGAAAAATAAATATGCTCACATTTTGCATAATCCCAAGTTGCTTTGAATGAACCAATCGCCGAAAGTCAATACCCCTTGAATTAAAAGTTATGGATTGTATTCTTATAAAGATGATGCTTATAAGAAAAATAAAAATGCTCACATTTTTCACAATCCCTAACTTGCTTTGGAAGAACCCATCGCCGAAAGTCAATACCCCTTGAATAAAGAATTTTCGATAGATTTCTTATAAAGATGATGCTTACAAAAAATGCACAATCCCTAACTTGCATTCACCTGCACAACAGTACCATTGGTGAGTGCAGCATTGCATCCACCAGTACACCACCATCGATTCCACCATTGAATTCACCGGAACCAATGATTCCACCAGAACAAATGATTCCATCATTGCATTGACCAGCACCATTGATTCCATCATTGCATTGACCAGCATCATTGATTCCATCATTGCATTGACCAGCACCATTGATTTCATCATTGTATTGACAAGCACCATTGATTCCATCATTGTATTGACCAACACCATTGATTCCATCATTGCATTGACCAGCACAATTGATTCCAGCATTGTATTGACCAGCAGCACTGATTCCATCATTGTATTGACCAGCACCATTGATTCAATCATTTTATTGACCAGCACCATTGATTCAATCATTTTATTGACCAGCACCATTGATTCCATCATTGCATTGACCAACACCATTGATTCCATCCCTGCACTGACCATCACCAATGATTCACCAAAGCCGTCAAATCTTTCAGTTTATTCACAAACACCAATTTACAATAAGAACAATTGGATTTATTATCTCCACAGTCATATTCACCAGAACGATCAGATCCTGAAGTACAATCATCAGATTTCCCAAATTCTTGAATAGATTAACCAGAGTCGTTAGGTTCTCCCAAAATCACTGGGACCATTAGCTCTGGCGCAGAAATTTACAAATTTTGATAGTTCATCGACACGTCAGGGCCACCATTTTCAGCTTTTTCCCCATCGTTACTTCGTTACTTTTTCGTTACCCCTCGTTACTTGCGTTACTTCATCGTTACCGACCGTTACTTCATCGTTACCTGTCGTTACCTACCGTTACTTGTCGTTACCTATCGTTACCTACCGTTACCACTTTTAGTAACAACGTCAGAACCCACAGCAGATGGAGCTTGAGGAAAATTCGAAACGCTGGTAAGGCTTCTACATTACAATTTTATAGCATTCGTTTTTGAATTTGGCCACCCAATAAAGTGAAATTATGGTCTTTGTTATTTCCTTTTTAAATTGTAATTTTCTTTGTATCTATGTGCTCCACGGTAAAGTTCAGGGAAATGTGTTTTGCTGACATCAACGACAAGTGAAAACTTTAGTTTCGTCTAAATCTTATGAACATAAGCCGGAATTAGCGCACAAACGAGCTTTACCGTATTCAATTTTTGGGTATTCATTTTCGCGCGTGAAGTATTTATTTTTCAAAAAATACACGTTTTTTTAT